>NC_044987.1:112915654-113253481 GCF_008728515.1 Papio anubis
TTGCAGTGAGCCGAGATCGTGCCACTGCACTCCAGCCTGGGTGACAGAGCAAGACTCCATCTCAAAAAACTAAAATAAAGAAAAATAATAATAATCTGGTTGCCCTATTTGAGAGGCAAGTACAGGATCCCCCCACCCCCAAATCTGGGGTCATGAATCCTAGTTCACATCCTAACCTGAGGCTGTACGACTATTACTCATAACAGAAGTCATTTAACTTCTTGATCTCATCACTTAAACGGGCTGACAAACTCACAGCACAGAATTTGTGAGGATTAAGGAAAGGCAAACTAGCTTCTGTAAAACACCTACTGTGTGCTAGGAATCACTAGTTTTCACATACATTATCTCCTTTGTTCCTTTTTGTGGCTCTGTGAGGTAGAGATTGTACTATATAGTAATATTTTTAAACAGGTATCATCTGAATGCTTATTACATACCAGGTGCTGTTCTCCATAAGCATTTTTTTATGTATTTGTTTAATTCTTATGACAATGCCACAGGCAGGTACAGTGCAGTTATCTCCACATTACGGATGAGGAAGCTGAGGCAGAGAGATTAAGGGTCTTGCCCAAGGTCACAGGACTAGAAAGTAGCAGAGCCAGGGTTGAACCTGGGCTGCCTGACTCTAACCACTATGCTATTTGGAAAACATTTAAGACAATTTTTAAGACAATACCTGGCACTAAGCATTCAATAAATGTTAGCTGCGGCTATCATCATCATAATCACCCCCATTTTGAGAAGGAGAAACTGAGGCTCTGGCTAGGCAATTTTCACACATTTCCCTCCCACCCCCATCCTCCTGTAGTCAGTAGATGGCAACCCTGAAGTCAATCTCAAGTTCATCTAGAACTCGTGTTCTTTCCACTGTTCTGAGCATCCAGCCGTGAGGCTGTCATAGGCCCTCAGTGCTTGTTTCTGGAGGCTGAAGCAGCTCAATCTTCCATCCACTCCCCCACCTCCACCCTTCCCCTGCGGGCTGAGCAGCAGCCTGCGGGCAACGGGCGCTGATCCCTTCTCCCTCCTCCTGCTTCCTGCAGTTTCACTCTGAGCCTGAGGGACCAGGCTTCCCGTGCTCCTGTGTCACTCAGGGCTTCCTTCACAGACAGAACTCTGGCCTGGATATCCCCCTGGGGGCAGAAGAAGCTGATCTCAGCCCCCTTCCTCTTTTACCCCCAGAGATTCTTTGAGGTGGGTCAGAGCCAAGTGGTTACATCCCTTCAGGCTGGAGCACAGAGCTGAAGTCCCATAATGACCTGGGAGACTCTGGGGTGGGTGTACAGGGCAGATGTTATGGGGTGGGAGGCCCGAGCCAGCAGAGCACAGCGAATGTCTGTACAGCGGTCCTCAATGCTCCACTCTGATGCCAGGGATCCCATGGCCAGAAACTCAATTGGTGCAGGTGGGAACCCAACATCAGCTTTAGTAAAAAGCTCCCCTAATGATGCCGACACGCAGAACCACTCCTCTACAGGAAGCAGTCCCAGTTACAGGTGGTGAAACTGAGGCCCAAGGTTGGGAAGATCCTTGTCAAAGGCCACAGTGGACTGGTGACAAGCCAGGCCCCCGTCCTGTTCTTTTCCAGCACTGTACTGGCTGCCCCCTGGGTCCAATCTTTGTGTCCTCTGAGAGGAGGAGGGTCTCACTGGGGAGAGCATCAGGCAGACAAGGGAAAGTCTGGCTGGAAGCTGCAACCTCCTCATTCCTGCTTTCCCAGGTGCTGCTCCTGTGCCAGGAGGGAGGGCTGAAGCTGGCGCTCAATGGGCAGGGACTGGGGGCCACCAGCGTGAACCAGCAGGCCCTGGAGCAGCTGCGGGAGCTCCGGATCAGTGGAAGTGTCCAGCTCTACTGTGTCCACTCCTGAGGAGGGTTCCAGGGAAACCCTGACAGAAAACAGGAAGGTCAGCCCACACCCAGGGCCCAGCTCTCCTCCCCTCATTAAACTGTCCACCTGACACCCCCACATCAGGCCTGGTTCACTTCTGGGCTCACGGGCCTGAGTCTGCAGGAGCTTTGGGCCTGAGGGAAGGCACAAGGGTGCAAAGGGTCCTCGGACTCTGCACCTTCCTCCACCAGGAGCCTGGGATTTGGCTCCATCTGCCTTCAGGGCCTGAGGTGTACTCACAGAGGCAGGTTTTGTAGACTAACAAAGATACTCCAAAATACAATGGCTTAAAGGATGCGGTCATTTGTTCTTTATTATTTATTTGTTGCATTCTCATCTAGCAATTCTAGAGACAATGGTCCAGGTTAGTGGGGCAGCTCTGCTCCCCAGACATTCAGGGTCTGTCCTAGCCATTGTTCCACCACCCCCAGGGCATCATCATTGTCTCCTTGGCCGAAGCTCAGCTGCCACCCTATCTTGGTCTCAGCCACTGAGAAGGCTAACAGTGGCTGTGGACCAGACCCACCTGATCTCATATGCCCCAGGCCTGGGTCTGACACACACCTGCGACAGTCACATTTTATCTGCAGGCACTCGCTCTCGGTCTCACTACCTGGAAGGGAGGCTGAACATGTTCTCCAGTGGGACATCCATGAGACCGGCCACATAAAACAGAATAGTCACAAAATAACAGAATAGTTTTATTCTATTGCTATAAAAAACAGGGAGAATGGATTTTGGTGGATAGCCACAGTCTCTGAGACAAGTAGATGCTGTGAATATCCTCATTTTATAACACAGGAAACTGAGGCACAGAAAGGCTAAGTAATTGGCCAAGATCACACAGTGAGTAAGTCATGGGATTAGAACCCAGGGATTCTGTCTGCAGAGTTTGTGGCTCTTCACCATAAACTATTATCTAGTGTGCACAGGCACACTAGAGCTTCCAGATAAAGATGGGCATTGGAGCTGGAGGCTTGAGAGGAATCAAAGAACCTTGCAAATTGAAAAGTACAGACAAGAGAAAAGAAGGACCACCACCGAGGAAAGAGCAAGATTAAATGAGAAATAATTTAAGAATTATATACAACTGTATATAATATGTACCATATAAAAATATATATAGCATAGTATACATTATACAGTAATATATGTGCCATGGTCTGAATGTTTGTGTCCCCCCCAGCTAAAATTTATATGTTGAAATCCTAGCACTCAAGGAGATGGTATTTGGAGGTGGGGCCTTTGGGAAGTGATTAGGTCATGAAGGTGGAGCCCTCATGAATGGGATTAGTGCCCTTATAAAAGAGACTCCAGGCTGGGCGTGGTGGCTCATGCCTGTAATCCCAGCACTTTGGGAGGCCAAGGCAGGCAGATCACCTGAAGTCAGTAGTTCGAGTCCCAGACGCTGCTTATCAGCAGTGTGCACAGGACCCTAAATGCGCCTGGGCCACAATTCCTGAAGAGAAAGTCCCAGTACAATCCTTTTTACATATAATGCAAGGGTCACAGGAGCCCTATGTGCAAATTCTTGCAAGATTATAAGAGGCAGTGCAGAAATGCTAACCTTACCTCTAGCTTTTGAGAATGCAAACGCAGATTGTAAACATGCACTGGCACCAGTGAGGTATGCAAAAAACTTGGGAAGTTTTCTCTGAGCTTGTCAGGATGTAGGAACTGAGCTTCATTGCTCTGCAATGTTAGCACAAGTAATAGCTAATTTAGCAGGTGACAAATCTAAAAGGAGCCAAAAGTCAGACCCTAAAATGGGAAAATGTTATAATTGTGGAAAAACTGGACATTTTGAAAAAGGAATGCCGCCAGATCTCAGGACAGAAAGGACCTTACAATGCAGTGCCCCACCCAGCTGAAAAAAAATGCCAGGACTTTGTCCTTGCTGTAACAAAGGAAATAACTGGGCTAATCAGTGCTGCTCAAAATGTCGTCAGAATGGCACCCCCATGCTGGGAAATGAGAAGGGAGCCTGGACCCAGGCCCCACAAACAATGAGGTGTTCCCAGTCCAGCCCTCAACCCCGTTTCAGGGATGGGTTCCCAGAGGCACACTGATTCCCTCACCCCAGGAACACCAGAAAGTGCAGGATTAGATCTACCTGTCAGAGAATGGGTAACGTTACCTGGGGGAGACCAACCCACCAAGATTCCCAGTGGCATTTGGGGACCTTTACCAACAGGATATATGGGACTAATTTTAGGCAAAAGCCATCTTAACTTGCAAGGCATCACTGTAGTCCCAGGAGTAATTGACTCCGATTATGAAGGCGAAATTCAAATAGTTTTGATGTCACAAGATCTTTGGGTTTTTTAACCAGGAGAATATATTGCTCAATTATTGCTTATTCCCTGCAAGTCACACCCTTCTCCACGAAAGGAGAAACAAGGAAATAAAGGATTTGGGAGCACAAATAGGTCAATAGTCAATGGTCTCATTGTCTGAAGTGTTATCCAAGTTCATTGTCTCATGACCAAGAAAATTAAGGAGCATGGCTCCAAAGGGTGAGGTTGGAGTGAAACTTTAATAAGCAAAAGAAGAAAGCTCTCCATAGCAAAGAGGGGAGCCTGAGTGGGATGTCATTTTACAGTTGAATGCAAAAGCTCCTATAAGAAACTCCTCTCATTTCTGTAACTGTTTGAGTAACTTCTCTTATCTGTTTAGGTGTCTCTGTAATTCCCCTTATCTATGCAGCTGTGGGTATGTCTCTAGGCCAGCCCAAAGCGCAGCATCTCTTGTTTGTATAACTCTGAGTCTGTTTTAAGTAAGTCTTCCTCCCTTCCCCATGAAAGCTCCTACAGCATCCCCTTGTACATGTCTGAAAAGCGGAGGAAACTTTTTCCTGGGAGCCCACTAATCACACAAAGTACAAAAGGCCTCTGTGCTGGGAGCCTGCTTATCTGTGCAGCTGCAGTCTGAGCTCCCCAGGCTGCTCTATTTTTGCCTGTAGCTGTAATTTTTCAGGCAGGCTGCTTCTCTGAGGACCAGCCTTAGCTGTCTGCCTAACTGATTTTTCCTTTTATTCTCCCCCAACAGGGTGACTGGGAAAATAAATGGCTTTTTTCCCCCAATAAAATTAGTCACTTTTATTTAAAAGAAACATTAGGCTGGGCGCGGTGGCTCAAGCCTGTAATCCCAGCACTTTGGGAGGCCAAGACGGGTGGATCACGAGGTCAGGAGATTGAGACCATCCTGGCTAACATGGTGAAACCCCGTCTCTACTAAAAAATACAAAAAACTAGCCGGGCGAGGTGGCGGGCGCCTGTAGTCCCAGTTACTCGGGAGGCTGAGGCAGGAGGATGGCGGGAACCCAGGAGGCGGAGCTTGCTGTGAGCTGAGATCCGGCCATTGCACTCCAGCCTGGGTGACAGAGCGAGACTCTGTCTCAAAAAAAAAAAAAATAAATAAAATAAAAGAAACATTAAAAATAAGTGTGTAAAATTAAACTGCATGATTAAATACACATAAAAGTAATATCCATACTTTACATCAAAATCCATATACAAAGTTTGTTGATTGCATAACAGTAAAGGAAATGGCAAAACTGAGAACTTGCTGCAAATGTTTGCAGCCTAAAATAACTATAAAATTGTTTCTTTAAAGGGAATTTAAGAATTAAATATATCCCTCAAGTAGTTGACAATGAAGAGCCCATAACTTACTTTAGTTACCAAATGTTTAAAAAGTGTTCTGCGTTCTTCCTCCCCAAAATGTTAGTGTACAGCTATTCTTATAAATGTTGAGGAGAGAAGATGGTGAGAAAGGAATGCAGAAATGACGGACCGACCAAGGCATTTCCTTCCACGCCGACAGCAGTCACCAGGGGTTGCTCTCAGGCACTGTTTTGTGGAGATGTCCCCACATTAAGTGATGCTTTCTTCTATGACAATTTTTAAAGCCTACGCATTACTTTGTTCCATGTACGTCACAGGGAAGCTCAGTTTTAGCCCAGAATTTAACTTGGAGACCCAGCTGTCTCCCTCAAGCCCCAAGGACTGGTTGTTCTGCTTACTGAGTGAGTCTGGTGTTTGCCTCATCCTAATGGCTCCAACAGAAAGATTGAGATACCCACCTGTGGACACAGACAACCATCTTACAGACACAGAAAAGACCATGAGACTGGGCTCACATGAAAGGAAACATCCACACTGCGTTTTCTTAACAGGGTTATGTCTTTTTTTTTTTTTTTTCATGCTCAGGTGGAAGAAGGGATTTCTTTTTCTTTTTTTTTTTTTTTTTTTAGACAGTCTTGCTCTATCACCCAGGCTGAAGTGCAGTGGCATGATCTCAGCTCACTGCAACCTCTGCCTCCTGGGTTCAAGTGATTCTTCTACCTCAGCCTCCCAAGTAGCTGGGACTACAAGCACGCGCCACCATACCTAATTTTTGTATTTTTAGTCGAGGCGGGGTTTCACCATATTGGCTAGGCTGGTCTCGAACTCTTGACCTTGTGATCCACCCACCTCAGCCTCCCAAAGTGCTGGAATTACAGGTGTGAGCCACTGCAGCCGGCCTCTTTCTCTTTTTTTAAGACAACCTGCTGGTGTTCTATTTAAGTATGCTTATGGTGCAAGAACTAACATTTACATACTTGTTCATTTCCCCACTGTAGTCTCTGTAAAAATGATGAAATCTACTGCAAAAACAAACTTTTTATTGAAAACTGTTCCATTTAACTGTATTCAATAAAAACTCAGTGAGTTTTAGCATATATGTAGATTTCTGTAACACTGCTACAATCTATAACCATAGAGCAGCAAACAAAGACTTTCAAATTCTGTGATTTATAAGTTTAAAAATATTAAAGGAAAAAAGTCAAGAAATACCCAACTCAACTTTTTAAAGTACAAAGACTTGAGCAGGTATTTTACAAAGAATGATATTCAAATGCCCAAGTGTCGTATGAAATGAATTTTATGATTTCTTATAAAGTGATATGAAAAAGCTATTCAACATCATTACTGATCAGGTGAATACAAATGAAAACCACAAATTTATACATCTAGGCTTCCTCCAGAAGGATTTAAATGAAAAAGAATGGCCATGATAGTTGTTTTTAAGAAAGTGAATCAACTAGAACTTACAGAGTTTCCAGGTGGGAATATAAATTGATTTAACCACTTTGGAAGATGGCTTGGCTCTAGGTACTGGAGCTAAGTATACACTCCCCCAATCCATGACCCAGAAATTCTACTGCTAGACATGCACTCAAGAGAAATGAGTGTCTATACCACCAAATGCATGTACTAGAAAGTTCTGCTTTCTCAAATTCTTTAGCAACCAATTATCCCACTGATTGTGTCTACTGTCTCCCTTTCTGACAACTTGTAAGCTTGTGTGGTTTGTAATGTCTTAGTGTAATTTTCATTCATAATTATTTCTGTATGAGAGTCCAGTATGCCCTAAATCTTGAGGGGCTTCACTAGTCGAACTTAGGAATTCCTCCAGTGGGTAGCAAAAATACAGACTTCCTATCTGCACATAAAAAATGTCCGGTTTTGGTCCAGCTGCAAAAGTGGCAAGAAGCCCCTGAAACAGCCCAAGAAGCAAGGCAAGGAGATGAATGAGATAAGGCTTTCAAGAAGAAATAAGAGGAACAGAAGAAACTGTAGGAGCTAAAAGCAAAGTTCTCATGGAAGAGTCCCCTGGCTACAGGTAGAATTAAGAAGTCCGGCAAAAAGTAAGATGTTCCTTGTTCCTGAGGTGATGGTGACCCTTGATTCCATTTCTGGTTAAACATCAGTAGGTATCCCTGCTGTAACATCTTTTGCCACCCGTAGCTAGAATGGAGTGTTGTCTTGGAGCCTGTTGCACATTTGGCTGGGCATGGTGGCTAACACCTGTAATCCCAGCACTTTGGGAGGATAAGTTGGGGGGATCACTTGAGGTCAGGAGTTCGAGACCAACCTGGCCAATATGGTGAAACCCCGTCTCTACTAAAAATACAAAATACACCTGTAGTCCCAGCTACTCAGAAGGCTAAGGTGGGAGGATTGCTTGAACCCAGGAAGCGGAGGGTGCAGTGAGCCGAGATCACTCCACTGCACTCCAGCCTGGGTGACAGAGTGAGACTCTGTCTCAAAAATAAAATAAGCTTTTGTTCTAAACAAATAAATAATAAAAGCCTTGGGTTTAAATTTCTTATAGGAAGCTTTTAAATTTTTCCACTCAGAACTCTAAGCAGACTTCAGCTTTATATAGAAATCTCAGTTCTCAGTTCATATCTCTCATGGACTACACCTGGCTCCCTTTTTCCCACACAGGCATTAAAATCCTAGTTCCAAACACTTAGAATCTAGATCTAGACTAATGTACGCACACCTCCACCTGTCCCTGATACCCAGGTATCAGCTCATAAGTTTACGACTTCAACTTTAAGTTACTTCTTCATTCCTGGCACTTGGGATTTCTCTCTTTTTTTTTTTCTTTTAAATTCAGTTATATATATATATATATTTGTTCAGCCTTTCTAGATGTTTTTGGAATACCTTTATATATAAGACATTATAGTAGATTCTGGAAGTCACGGTGCCTGGTTGCAGGGAATAACAAGTCTTTTTTTTTTTTTTCTTTTTTTCTTCTTTTTTTCTTTTTGAGACAGAGTTTCGCTCTTATTGCCCAGGATGGAGTGCAGTGGTGCAATCTCAGCTCACTGCAACCTCCACCTCCCAGATTCAAGCAATTCTCCTGCCTCAACCTCCCAAGTAGCTCAGATTACAGGTGTGCACCACCATGCTCAGCTAATTTTTTTTTTTTTTTTTTTTAGTAGAGATGGGGTTTCACCATGTTGGCCAGGCTAGTCTCAAACTCTTGACCTCAGGTAATCTGCCCACCTCAGCCTCCCAAAGTACAGGGATTACAGGCATGAGCCACTGCACCCAGCCTGGAAATAACAATTCTTGTAGGGAAAATAGAGGTGAATCAGAGAAACACATAATCAAAATTCAGTTGTAAATATGATGAGTGTCACAAAAAGGGACTTGCAGAGCTGAGAGCTCTGACCTAGTCATGGAGAGTGGACAGAATTTTCATAGGAAGGATCCAGACTTTCCAATGAAGTAAATAGATATTCACATGCCCTGGGAACCAGGCTAGAGAATAAGTCGTCCTGAAAAAGGGAAGGTCCTTCTCCTCTCCATGTGCCCAAGCAACACTGGGCTGGACCCTAGTGAAGCAGCCATGGTGGAGAACACTGCCATCATGTAAGGCGAGCTGGGCCCTTGTACATGCAGGGAGAACAGGAGCTAGGTAGGCAGGCCCAGGCAGGACTCTCTAAATATATGAGCTGACTTGGGCCTGGGATTCTGAGCATAGGCACATTCAGTATTATAGTAGCAGGACTAACTTATTCCCTTAGTTGGTCATCTTTTCTGGTATCTCTGGGCTTCCAGTAAATTCCTATTGTTAGACAAAGGCTTGGATTTGTTGTGCTGTGGGGATTAAGGAACCAGCATTTCATCTCTTTGAGATAATGAGTAAAGTAAGAGGTGTCACCTCTCCTCTCAAGGCCAGAACAATGGTGCCATAGTGACCTCACGAGACGATGACTGTCCTGGAGAGGCCACTCTCTGGGGAAGGTTACTGGGGGCAGTGGCAGCAGCATGGCAGCCTGCAGGATGAAGATGCTGGAGTGAAAGACCATAGGGTCCATGCCATTTCTGAAGTCATGCCTGAAGCATGCAGGAACTAGCTAGGAGCCATATTGAGGACTTCCTGAAATCCAAGGGCAGCTTGACCCACAGAAGTGATTATTATTTCATGTAGTAGACACAGATGGATGAAGCCTACACTCTTTGTTACAAATGAACATCTTTTATAACAAAGAAGGCTGACCAAAAGAGGGTACTGGAGGGATGGTGGAAGTTGTTGCCCTATCAGGGTTATTGGACTCATGCACAAGATGCTGAGGTTACCCAAGAATGTTAGTGCCTAGCCCACCCCAAGAATAAAATTGAGCAAGTCAGAAGTAAATGCAAGGAGCAAATTTATTGAGCATCTGCTATCGTGGGGGATTGTACCAAGCCATTTTACACCATCTCATTGAATCTCAACAAAACATGGTGAAACCGTCCTTGTTACCCCTATAATATAAATGCAGTGGAAGCTCAGATTTTAGGAGACTCTTTCAAAGGTGTGCAGCCGGAAGTACTCAACAAGTGCTCAATCATAGTTGCTTCCTTTCCAATGATTCATGAATCTATAATCAAGTAGTGGAAATATCTGATGAAGGGGTCACTAGGTTCCTTCATTTGATTCTTCAGGAGGTTCAGTCTTGTTACAATTGATCCTTCCAAAAGCCAGTGAGAGAGAGAATGAGGCACACAGAGGAACAGCTGGTCTGTGAAGCAGTCTCTAACTAGGGAATTTTTAATGGCTTCTTCAAGCAGTGATAACTTTGGGCAAGAATGACTCAAATCATACAAGTCACTCCTATCCAAGCCACAATGATAGACACCGCATGTTTACTCTGCAAAGTAGAACAGGGCATTGTTCAGAGTCAAAAGAAAGTCAAGACTTTATCTTTCTCAAGTCACACAAAGACATAGTAATTCTTCTGTCCACCCCAGAGACCTTTCCCCCAGGAGGAAGTTGACTGTGTCCCTTCAGCAGCCCTGACCCTGGAGGTCCCCTGGAGGATAAGGAATCTGATCTAGATCTGAGATCAGTCCACACTCTGACAGCCCATGGGACCTTTTACGAGCTGCCTTCAGAGCTGGGCTCAGAAACAAAGGATCCCATATGGTCAGGGCCAGGCAGGCCTACACAGGTCCCCCACGCAACTCCTCATTCTGCACCCATGGAAACTGAGGCCCACATAGGGAAACAATCTGTCCAAAGACACTCACTGATAGAAGCTAATTTGTGATTTGAGCTCAGGTGTTCTCAAGCCATAGGAAGCTCAGAACTTGGGAGGGATCCAGACAGCTCAGAGCACAGAAGGCTGAATGAGGAGATGCTGCCAAATTTGGGAATGAGGATGCTGGTGCACATCCGTGGCTGGCAGGAGTGTGTGGAAGAACCAGCCTCAAAGCAAGAGCCTCTGGGGGATGTAGTCCAGAATAATACATTTAGCCTTAGCTAAATCATGTGACTTCTCTGAACTGAAAAGACGTGAGGCATTTGCCCCATTTTCTGGATGAGGAAACCAAGTCTCAGTAAGGTGGTTTTGGGAACATCTCCTAGATGGTCAGTGCTGGAACCAGAACCTGAGCCAGCTATTCCTGGTGTATGGGGTCATGATCCCTCACCTGGACTGCACTGAGGAGCCTTGAGAATTTCCCCACTGCAAAATACTCTTCAAAGCGAAGCAAACATGGGATTCAGTGGACGCAGCACCGATCCTGGAGTCAAAGTAGATGGGTTCGGCCGGGCGCGGAGGCTCATGCCTGTAATCCCAGCACTTTGGGAGGCGGAGGTGGGCTGATCATGAAATCAGGAGATCAAGATCATCTTGGCTAACACGGTGAAACCCCATCTCTACTGAAAATACAAAAAATTAGTCGGGCGTGGTGGCGGGCACCTGTAGTCCCAGCTACTCAGGAGGCTGAGACAGGAGAATGGTGTGAACCCGGGAGGCGGAGCTTGCAGTGAGCCGAGATTGCACCACTGCACTCCAGCCTGGGCGACAGAGCGAGACTCCATCTCAAAACAAAAAAGTAAATGGGTTGCATTTATACATGATTGCATTTATACACATATATATAATGTGCATATATCCCTGCATGCAAGATCAGCACACTTGAATAAGCACATGGTATCACCTATGTTGGAGAACCTGGCCCAACCTGGGCAAAACTAGAATGGTGGCTGCTGAACTTTCTTGTTAGACTGGGCCTCAGGGCCCTGAAACATTTGTGCTGCCCCATGGTGTGTATTACCATATATTTTATGTTCTACTCTGATGCTTTTGATATCTGGGGCATTGCTGACCCTGGAGAGTCAGCCCCTCCCAAAGCTAGCCAGTTCCTAGAGATGGCATGCAACTCACCCATAAACACACTCTTCAAGTGAAAACTAACCAAAACAAAGCTCACACCCCCAGCCACCTTCCCTACCCACCCTGGTAACTGAAGACAAAGGGCATATACTCTTGGGAGTTCTAGGGCCCCACCCACCACCGGTTCCTCTCCACACTACCACAGCTGATGCTCTCTGGAAAGTGCAACCTCCTGACAGGAGGCCAACCAGCACAAAAATAGCGCATTAAACCACCAAAGCTAAGAATCCTCACAGAGTACATTTCACCCTGCTGCCTCTACCAGAACGGGTGCTGGTAATCCAGGGCTGAGAGACCTACAGACGGTTCACATCACAGGACTCTGTGCAGACAACCTCCAGTACTAGCCCAGACCCTGGTAGACTTGCTAGGTGGCTAGATCCAGAAGAGAGATAACAATCACTACAGTTCAGCTTGCAGGAAACCACATCCCTAGGAAAAGGGGGAGAGTAGTACATCAAGGGAACATCCTGTGGGACAAAAGAATCTGAACAACAGCCTTCAGCCCTAGACCTTCCCTCTGACAGAGCCTACCCAAATGAGAAGGAACCAGAAAACCAACTCTGGTAATATGACAAAACAAGGTTCTTTAGCACCCCCAAAATACCACACTAGCTCACCAACAATGGATCCAAACCAAGAAGAAATTCCTGATTTATTCCTGAAAAATAATTCAGAAGGTTAGTTGTTAAGCTAATCAGGGAAGCACCAGAGAAAGGTGAAGCCCAATTTAAGGAAATAAAAAAAAAAAAAAAAAAAAAAAAAGATACAAGAAGTGAAGGGAGAAATATTCAGTGAAATAGATAGCATAAGTAAAAAACAATCAAAACTTCAGGAAACAATGGACACACTTATAGAAATGCAAACTGCTCTGAAAAGTCTCAGCAATAGAATCAAACAAACAGAAGGAAATTCAGAGCTAGAAGACAAGGTTTTCAATTAACCCAGTCCAACAAAGACAAAGAAAAGAGAATAAGAAAATATGAACAAAGCCTCCAAGAAGTCTAGGATTATGTTAAACAACCAAACCTAAGAATAATCAGCATTCCTGAGGAAGAAGAGAAATCTAAAATCTGGAGAACATATTTGGGGAAATAATCAAGGAAAACTTTTCCAGCCTTGCTGGAGACCTAGACATCCAAATCCAAGAAGCTCAAAGAAGAGAAATTCATCACAAAAACATCATCACCTAGGCACATTGTCAACAGGCTATCTAAAGTTAAGACAAAGGAAAGAATCTTAAGAGCTCTGAGGCAAAAGCACCAGGTAACCTATAAGGGAAACCTATCAGATTAAAAGCAGATTTCTCAGCAGAAACTGAAGGAGAAGCTAGAAGGAATTAGGGCTCTATCTTCAGCTTCCTCAAACAAAACAATTATCAGCCAAGAATTTTGTATCCAGCAAAACTAACTTCATATATGAAGGGAAAATACAGTCTTTTTCAGACAAAGGCTGAGAAAATTCACCACTACCAAGCAACCACTACAAGAATAGCTAAAAGGAGCTCTAAATCTTGAAACAAATCCTGAAAACACATCGAAATGGAACCTCTTTAAAGCCTAAATCTCACAGGATGCATAAAACAAAAATACAATTTAAAAGAAAAAGAAAAAACAAAAAACCAAGGTATACAGGTGACAAGTAGCATGGTAACTGGAATGATACCTCACATCTCAATACTAACATTGAATGTAAATGGCCTAAATGCTCCACTTAAAAGATACAGAATTGCAGAGTGGATAAGAATTCACCAACCTGCTGCCTTCAAGGGACTCACCTAAAACATAAGGGCTCACATAAACTTAAGGTAAAGGGGGTAAAAAGACATTTCATCCAAAAGGACACCAAAAGTGAGCAGGAGTAGCTGTTTTTTTGTTTTTTGTTTTGTTTTGTTTTGAGACAGAGTCTTGCTCTGTCACCAGGCTGGAGTGCATTGGCACAATCTTGGCTCACTGCAACCCTGCCTCCCAGGTTCAGGCGATTCTTCTGCCTCAGCCTCCCAAGTAGCTGGGACTACAAGCACGTCACACCACACCCAGCTAATTTTTGTATTTTTAGTGGAGACAGGGTTTCACCATGTTGGCCAGGATGGTCTCAATCTCTTGACCTCATGATCCACCCACCTCGGCCTCCCAGAGTGCTGGGATTACAGATGTGAGCCACAGCGCCTGGCCAGAAGTGTTACAGGAAGTCAGGGACCCCGAATGGAGGGACTGGCTGAGCCACGGCAGAAGAACATAATTTGTGAAGATTTCATGGACATTTATTAGTTCCCCAAGTTAATACTTTTATAATTTCTTGCACCTGTCTTTACTGCAATCTCTGAACATAAATTGTGAAGATTTCATGGACATTTATCACTTCCCCAATCAATACTCTTATAATTTCCTATGCGTCTTTACTTTCATCTCTTAATCCCGTCATCTTCATAAACTGAGGATGTATGTCACCTCAGGACCCCGTTAACTACACAAATTGTTTGTAAAACGTGTATGTTTGAACAATATGAAATCTGGGCATCCTAAAAAGGAACAGGATAACAGAGATTTTCAGAGAACAAGGGAGATAACCATAAGGTCTGACTGCCTGCTGGGCTGGGCAGAACAGAGTCATATTTCTCTTCTTGCGGA
Source organism: Papio anubis (assembly GCF_008728515.1). NCBI lineage: Eukaryota > Metazoa > Chordata > Mammalia > Primates > Cercopithecidae > Papio > Papio anubis. The sequence goes on from NC_044987.1 coordinate 112,930,182, forward strand.
AGGCAAATAGGAGAAATATCGCTGAATTCTTTCCCCAGCAAGGAATAACCCTGGGAAAGGAATGCATTCCCACAGGGAGGTCTCTAAATGGCCACTCTGGGAGTGTCTGTCTTACGGGGTTGAAGATAAGGGACGAAATATGCCCTGGTCTCCTGCAGTGCCCTAAGACTTGCTAGGATTAGGAAATTCCAGCCTGGTGAATTCTAGTCAGACCCATTGTCTGCTCTTGAACCCTGTTTCCTGTTAAGATGTTTATCAATGACAATGCGTGCCCAGCAGGATGTGGAACCTCATCAGTAATTCTAATTTCGCCCTGGCTTTGTGATCTTGCTCTGCCTCTCTGCCCTTGTGATCTTTTCTTGCCCTTTCAAGCATGTGATCTTTGTGACTTACTCCCTGTTCATACCCCCATCCCCTTTTGAAATCCCTAATAAAAACTTGCTGGTTTTGCGGCTCAAGGGGCATCATGGAACCTGCCAATATGTGATGTCACCCCCAGAGGCCCAGCTGTAAAGTTTCTCTCTTTGTACTCTTTCTCTTTATTTCTCAGACCGGCTGACACTTAGGGAAAAGAGAAATAACCTATGTTGAAATATTGGGGGCTGGTTCCTCTGATACAGAAGTAGCTATTCTTATATCAGATAAAACAAACTTTAAAGCAACAGCAGTTAAAAAAGACAAAGAGGGACATTATATAATGATAAAAGGCCTTATCCAACAGGAAAATATCACAATCCTAAACATGTATGCACCTAACACTGGAGCCCCCAAATTTGTAAAACAATTACTAATAGACCTAAGAAATGAGATAGACAGCAACACAATAATAGTGGGGGACTTCAATACTCCACCTGCAGCACTAGACAGGTCATCAAGACAGAAAGTCAAGAAACAATGGATTTAAACTATACCCTGGAACAAATGGACTTAACAGATATATAAGAGAACATTCCACCCAACAACCACAGAATATACATTCTATTCAACAGTGCATGAAACTTTCTCCAAGATAGACCATACGAGAGGCCACAAAACAAGCCTCAATAAATTTAAGAAAATTGAAATTATATAAAGCACTCTCTCAGACCACAGTGGAATAAAACTGGAAATCAACTCCAAGAGGAACCTTCAAAACCATGCAAATACATGGAAATTAAATAACCTGACCCTGAATGATCACTGGGTCAACAATGAAATCAAAATGAAAATTTTAAAATTATTTGAACTGAACAACAGTAGTGACACAACCTCTTAAAACCTCTGGGATACAGCAAAGGTGATGATTAAGAGGAAAGTTTATAGCCCTAAACACTAACATCAAAAAGTCTGAAAGAGCACAAACAGGCAATCTAAGGTCACACCTCAACAAACTAGAGAAACAAGAACAAACCACACCCAAACCCAGCAGAAGACAGGAAATAACCAAGATCAGAGCAGAACTAAATGAAATTGAAACAAAAAAAATACAAAATATAAATGAAATAAAAAGCTAGTTCTTTCAAAAGGTAAATAAAATTGATAGACCATTAGGAAGATTAATCAAGAAAAGAAGAGAAAAAATCCAAATAAGCTCAATTAGAAAAGAAATGGGAGATATTAAAACTGGTACCACAGAAATACAAAGATCATTCAGGGCTACTATGAACACCTTTATGCACATAAACTAGACAACCTAGAGGAGATGGATAAATTCCTGGAAAGATACAACCTTCTTACCTTAAATCAGGAAGAACTGGATACCCTAAATAGACCAATAACAACAGTGAGACTGAAATGGTAATTTAAAAATTTAAAAATTACAAACAACAAAAAAGTCCAGGACCAATGGATTCACAGCAGAATTCTACCAGATGTTCAAAGAAGAATTGGTACCAATCCTATTGACACTATTCCACACGATAGAGAAAGAGGGAACCCTCCCTAAATCATTCTATGAAGCCAGTATCACCCTAATACCAAAACCAGGAAAGGATGTAACTAGAAAAGAGAACTACAGACCTATATCCCTCATGAACATAGATGTTAAAATCCTTAACAAAATACTAGCTAACTGAATCCAAAAACATATCATAAAGAGAATCTACCGTGATCAAGTGGGTTTGACACCAGGGATGCAGGGATGGTTTAATATACACACGTTAATAAATGTGATATACCACGTAAACAGAATTAAAAGCAAAAATCTGCCGGGCGCGGTGGCTCACGCCTGTAATCCCAGCACTTTGGGAGGCCGAGGTGGGTGGATCACCTGAGGTCGGGAGTTCGAGACCAGCCTGACCAACATGGAGAAACCCCGTCTCTACTAAAAATACAAAATTAGCTGGGAGTGCTGGCACATGCCTGTAATCCCAGCTACTACGGAGGCAGAGGCAGGAGAATTGCTTGAACCTGGGAGGCAGAGGTTGCGGTGAGCCGAGATCGTGCCATTGCACTCCAGCCTGGGCAACAAGAGTGAAACTCCGTCTCAAAAAAAAAAAAAAAAAGCAAAAAACATATGATCATTTTAATAGATGCAGAAAAAGCAGTCAATAAAATCCAGCATTCCTATATGATTAAAACTCTCAGCAAAATCGGCATACAAGGGACATATCTCAATGTAATAAAAGTCATCTACAACAAACCCACAGCCAACATAATGCTGAAAAGTTGACAGCATCCCCTCTGAGAACTGGAGCAAGACAAGGATGCCCACTCGCACCACTCTTCTTCAACACAGTGCTGAGAGTCCTAGCCACAGCAATCAGACAAGAGAAAGAAATAAAGGGCATCCAAATCGGTAAAGAGGAAGTCAAACTGTCACTGTTTGCTGATGATATGACTGTTTACCTAGTACATCCTAAAGACTCCTCTAGAAAGCTCCTAGAGCTGATAAAAGCATTCAGCAAAGTTTCTGGATCCAAAACTAATGGACACAAATCAGTAACTCTTCTACACACTAACAGTGACCAAGCTGAGAAGCAAATCAAGAACTCAATCCCTTTTACAATAGCTACAAAAATAAAATAAAATAAAATACTAGGAATATACTTAACCAAGGAGGTGAAAGACCTCTACAAGGATAACTACAAAACACTGCTGGAAGAAATCACAGATGACACAAACAAATGGAAACACATCCTGTGCTCATGGATGGGTAGAATCAATATTGTCAAAATGACCATACTGCCAAAAGCAATCTACAAATTCAATGCAATTCCCATCAAAATACCATCATCATACTTCACAGAATTAGAAAAAACAATCCTAAAATTTATATGGAACCAAAAAAGAGCCTGCATAGCCAAAGCAAGACTATGCAAAAAGAACGAATCTGGGGGCATCATATTACCTGGTTTCAAACTATACTATAAGGCCATAGTCACCAAAACAGCATGGTACTGGTATAAAAATAAGCATATAGACTACCAACGAAACAGAATAGAGAATCCAGAAATAAAGTCAAATACTTTCAGCCAGCTGATCTTTGACAAGGCAAACAAAAATGTAAAGTGGGGAAAGCACACCCTTTTCAACAAATGGTGCTGGGATACTTGGCTAGCCACATGTAGGAGAATGAAACTGGATCCTCATCTCTCACCTTATACAAAAATCAACTCAACATGGATTAAGGACTTAAAGCTAAGACCTGAAACTATAAAAATTCTAGAAGATAACATTGGAAAAGCCCTTCTGGACATTGGCTTAAGCAAGGATTTCATGACCAAGAACCCAAAAGCAAATGCAATAAAAACAAAGATAAATTGCTGGGACTTAACTAAACTCAAGAGCTTTTGCATGACAAAAGGAACAGTCAGAAAAGCAAACAGACAACACACAGAGTGGAGAAAATCTTCACAATCTATATATCTGACAAAACATTAATATACAGAATCTACAACAAACTCAAATCAACAAGGAAAAAATCAATCCCACCAAAAAGTGGGTTAAGGCTATGAATAGACAATTCCCAAAAGAAGATATATAAACAGCCAATAAACCTATGAAAAGAAATGCTCAATATCACTAATGATCAGGGAACTGCAAATCAAAACCACAATGTAATACCATCTTACTCCTGCAAGAATGGCCATAATTAAAAAAAAAACAGGCCGGGCGCGGTGGCTCACGCCTGTAATCCCAGCACTTTGGGAGGCCGAGGTGGGCGGATCACAAGGTCAGGAGATCGAGACCACGGTGAAACCCCGTCTCTACTAAAAATACAAAAAATTAGCCGGGCGCGGTGGCGGGCGCCTGTAGTCCCAGCTACTCAGGAGGCTGAGGCAGGAGAATGGCGTGAACCCGGGAGGCGGAGCTTGCAGTGAGCCGAGATCGCGCCACTGCACTCCAGCCTGGGCGAGAGAGCGAGACTCCGTCTCAAAAAAAAAAAAAAAAAAAAAAAAAAAAACAGTAGGTGTTGGCATGGATGCAGTGAACAGGGAACACTTGTACACTGTTGGTGGGAATGTAAACTAGTGCAACCACTATGGAAAACAGAGTGAAGATTGCTTAAAAAACTAAAAGTAGAACTAACATTTGATCCAACAATCCCTCTACTGGGTATCTACTCAGAGGAAAAAATGTCATTTTATGAAAAAGATACTTGCATGCGCATGTTTATAGCATCACAATTCGCAATTGCAAAAATGTGGAACCACCCAAATGCCCATCAATCAACAAATGGATAAAGAAACTGGCATATACATATGATGGAATACTACTCAGCCATAGAAAGGAATGAATTAATGGCATTCACAGTAATGCAGATGAGATTGGAGACTATTATTCTAAGTGAAGTAACCCAGGAATGGAAAACCAATCATCATATGTTCTTACTCATAAGTGGGAACTAAGCTATGAGGATGCAAAATCATAAGAATGAAACAATGGGTTTTGGGGACTCAGGGGGAAAGGGTGGGAAGTGGGTGAGGGATAAAAGACTACAAATAGAGTGCAGTGTAGACTGCTCAGGTGATGGGTGCACCAAAATCTCACAAATCACCAGTAAAGAACTTACTCTTGTAACCAAACACCACCTGTTCCCTAATAACTTATGGAAATTTTTTTTTTTAATTTTTCTTTTTGTGACAAAGTCTCACTGTGTCACCCAGGCTGGAATGCAGTGGCATGCTCTCGGCCCACTGCAACCTCCGCCTCCCAGGTTCAAGCAATTGTCATGCCTCAGCCTCCCAAGTAGATGAGATTACAGGTGGCCACCACCACGCCCGGCTAATTTTTGTATTAAAAAAATATTTTTTTTAATTTTTTTATTTTTTTTGAGAAATAGTCTCACTCTGTCACCCAAACTGGACTACAGTGGCACAATCTTGGCTCACTGCAGCCTCTGCCTCCCGGGTTCCAGCTATTCTCCTGCCTCAGCCTCCTGAGTAGGTGAGATTACAAGCACACGCCACCACGCCCGGCTAATTTTTGTATTTTTAGTAGAGACAGGGTTTCACCATGTTGGCCAGGCTGGTCTTGAACTCCTGACCTTAGGTAATCTACCCTCCTCGGCCTCCCCCAAAAAATATCTTTTTTAAAGAACGCTATTAATGTTATGGTATGGATACTATAATATCAATGTGAGAAATACAGTGCAATCTCCACTGGTCATCTTTCAAAAATTTCACACATAATCTCACCCCAAGAACTCCAGAAGGAAGAGTTCACCCCAAAGGGGGCCTTACCAACTTGCAAAAGGGTTGGCCATATTTCAGATCAGTGACAAAGCATTCACTGTTATTAAAAATAACTTTATGCATCTTCTGGTCACCAACCATCTCCTCTGCAGAACTGATGATTTCACCCACAGGCCGAGGTCTGTACTTGGGGTCCAAACGGTTGTGGATCCAGCAGAGGCAGCCCCATGCCACATGCTCCAGGGGCTCCTTTGTCACCATGGCCTCGCCAGTCAGAAACATGAAGGTATTGGAGGAACCAATCTTGAAATACTTACCTGGGAATCACAGTGGACAAAAGGCAGGTAAGGTAAGGGCACAGAGGCAGGAGAAGAAAACAGAAGGTTGAAAAGTACCAATTACTGAGCTTTTGGTGTTACCCTTTCACCAAGAAGTTTGACAGAATCATAGACTTTGCTTTTTGTGTTTACCAAGATGTGTCATGAATATTTTACATGTCATAAATGTGATTGTCAATGGCTATACCTTATGACAATGTCATCATGTTGCATTATAAGTGTGTACATAATTTATCTAACCAATCCACTACTATTAGGCATTTAGGTTGTTCAAAATATTTAGCCATTATACACAATGATGTTAGAAATACGCCTGAATATACTTGTTGATTTTAATATACTTGTGAAATTCAGAAGGGAATCAATTTTTATTACTATCTATGGTGCTTGGATGCACTACAAGGCTGTTTTTTATCCTACCCTTCAAGGAAAATATTATCATCTTCATTTTCAAGAACCAATATTGGGCCCAGAGGGACCATATCTGACTTTTCTATGCTGTGAAAAGTCCTAGAACCAAGATGTGAAACTGCTTCTCTCAAGCCTCAAAGGGCAGGCTCCTTCCATTGCACTGAGCTGACCCAGAGGGAACCCTTCGTTAAATGTCTTCTGTCCTATGACCTGGCAAAGTTCTAGGCACATACACAGATGCACAGAAGAGCTATCCACCAAGGAAATTCCTTGTGGACAAAGGACAGACAGAACTCAGTCATCCCTCTGAGGCTCACATGAGACAAATGCATAGTTGATTTCTTCCTCTGCCCTATTGTTTATGTAAAAATACAGTGGTATATAAAAAAAAAATAGAGAAAAAAATACGGTGGTATGAAATTATACCAAAGTGGTTTGCTAGGGGCTCTCAGGCCTTCAGCCACAAACTGAAGGCTACACTATCGGCTTCCCTACTTTTGAGACTTTGGGACTTGGACTGAGCCACTACTGCCTTCCTTGCTCCTCGGTTTGCAGATGGACTATCGTGGGCTCCACCTTGTGACTGTGTGGTCAATTCTCCTTAATACACTCCCTTTCCTGTACACATATATCCTATTATTTCTGTCCCTCTGGAGAACCCTAACTAATACAGAGACCCTTTGCTGCTAATTCACCTCAGATTACTAGGGCACCCCTTAATAGAAAGTCAACTATTAAACACTATGGTAAATACTTGGAACACTTTTTTTTTTTTTTTTTTTTTTTTTTTTGAGACAGAGTTTCGCTCTTGTTGCCCAGGCTAGAGAGCAGGGGCGTGATCTCGGCTCACCATAATCTCCACCTCCTGGGTTCAAGCGATTCTCCTGCCTCAGCCTTCCTGAGGAGCTGGGATTACAGGCGTGCACCACCACACCCAGATAATTTTGTATTTTTAGTAGAGACAGGGTTTCTCCATGTTAGTCAGGCTGGTCTCGGACTCCCAACCTCAGATGATCCGCCTGCGTCGGCCTCTCAAAGTGCTGGCATTACAGGCGTGAGCCACTGCACCCAACCAGGACAAATTCTTAACTTCCGACAGGAGCATTGTGAACTTGGCAGAACCATGCCACTCCTTCCAGCCCAGTGATCATATATTGCTAAAGAATGGAGGGAAACAGGCTCAACTCAGCAGCTACAGGAGAAATGGAAAAGGGCCTAAGGTGTGCTCCTGACCACCAATTCGGCACTGAAACTGGTGGGCATCACGCCATGGAGCCACCACACACAGATGAAGGCGTCCCTACCAGATGAAACATCCATGACAAAGGCCACCAAGGCCACAAGATGGGAGACAGAACCCCTAGAAGGCCTGATTTCCACTCAAAAGATGACAAGCTATTTTTTTACAATACGTTTCTAAACTTTTTCTTTCATGGACACAAGATTATGCAGATATCTTACAGCAAGACCCTTGCTGGATCTGTGGTCTATTACTCCTCTCTAGCCCTATGTGACTGCTTTGGTGAGCCTCCCCTAAACAAGGAAAATTTGGGTTTCTTTATAGAAAATCTTAAACAATGGACAGGATTGCAAATGACCAGAATAACTTAAAAAAAAAAAATCAGTATGGCCTATTAAAAAAACTTTAAATGATGCAATGTCAGGTTCCTCCTTGAGCTACAGTTCAAACTGAATATTGTATGTATGTTCCCAATAACTCGGGAAACATTTCTTTAGCTTTGAAGGATATGCACCAACAGACTGAGGCTATATCTAACCCTGCACTGTCCCTCAATGAAGTGATAGCCTCTTGGTTTGTGGAGGACCTTCCTGATGGCAGAAATTCTTGTTGTCCTAACCACCCTCCTGGGCATAGGCATAACACTATGTTATGGCCTATATTGTTGTCATATGTTGTTCCAAAACATTCCTCAATCTCATAAGATTATGTTGCAACAGGCACTGCCTTTGAGTCCCCTAAGTCGGGTACATTACCAACGCCAAATAGATATCTTCCACTCCAGTGTGCCCGACGAAGACCCTCTCCAGCAGGAAGTAGCCAGAAAGAATACATCGTCCACTTTGTCTTAGGTCACCATGTCATCGTTTGTACTCTTGTACTAATCCCTTAACAAATCAGTGCTTGGAAAAGTAACTAACATGATAGAAATCATGTACAAATTGACAGTGGGGACTGTGGCAGGCCAGGTCTCCATTAACAACCAGCACACTCAGCCTTCACCAACACCTTGCTATAACTCTGATGAGTGTATAAGTTAAATATTAAGGAACCAGAGAAGCTAGTGCCTTAATACAAAAGCTAGAAAGCAAAACAAGTTTATCAAGATCCCACCTGGGCTTTCTCAGATCTTAGAGTTTAATTAAAATAATGAAAGTCCTCAGGCAGGGATCAGAAGCTGGTTGACACGTGAGAGGTTTTCTCGCTCTAGGGAGATTCCTCAAGCGGTCGCTATGTCAACAGACACAGATGTTTCTCTTTCTTCATATGATGAAGATCAGGGATGCAAACTTATTTGAAAAGCTAAAGAGGCACTATTCGTACCCGTTGGAATAGCAGGTTTTGCAGCACTTGTTACATATGGATTATACACATTGAAGAGCAGGGGAAATACTCAAATGTCCCTTCATCTGATCCACATGTGTGTGGTCGCCCAAGGCTTTGCTGCAGGAGCAACGACTGTTGGTAAGGGCTGTTCCGTGTACCGGGAATTCCAGACAAAACCTAAGTCTTAGAAGAAGAGGTGCTGTCTTGGTCTCGTTGGAGGAGCTTGCTTTAGTTAGACGTCTCACTATTGAAGTTATGTGTTATTGTGGAAAATAAACTATTTGAGTGGGTTTAGATGGTAACACAGCATTTTGAATATTGGCTTCCTTTCTTGCAGGCTTGATTTGCCTGGTGACCAAATTACTAGTGACTAGTTTGCTAACTAGGTCATTCAAGGAAATCAAGTTAGCATAAAAGAAACATGTCACCTAAATGCACTAGATTGTGTTGAAATGTCCATCTTCTTCAATTGTGAAGATGAACTTAGTTCTAAAAGAGATAGCAGGCCAACCCTGAAGTACTCCCGGTTTGCTGCAGGATCTCACATGTTTTGGATGTTATATAACAGTTCTATTTACCCCAGTTAATTTAACTTTTTTTCTGCCTGTCTTGTGGACTGGCTGGCTCTTTTAGAACTCTGTCCAAAAAGTGCATGACATATAAATTCTAAAGCTTCCCACAACTGATGTATCTATGTGTGTGTTTAAACCAAATCTAGAAAGCTTACAATAGAGCTGCATAGTAGTGGTATTTGTTAAAGAATCACAATTGTAAACATGAGAATAACTTGTGGATTCTAATTCTTTTGTAATTGTGAATTATATTTTTGCTGCTGTTATATTAGAATAAATTTTAAATGTCATCTTGAAATAGAAATATGTATTTTAGGCACTCATGCAAAGGTAAATGAACACTTTTTTTTTTTTTTTTTAGACAGAGTTTCGCTCTGTCACCAGGCTGGAGTGCAGTGGCGCAATCTCAGCTCACTGCAACCTCCGCCTCCTGGGTTCAAGCGATTCTCCTGCCTCCGCCTCCCGAGTAGCTGGGACTACAGATGCGTGCCACTACACCTGGCTAATTTCTTTTTTTTTTGTATTTTCAGTAGAGATGGGGTTTTACCATGTTAACCAGGATGGTCTCAATCTTCTGACCTCGTGATCTGCCCACCTCAGCCTCCCAAAGTTCTGGGATTACAGGTGTGAGCCATCGTGCCTGGCCAATGAACACTTTTTAAATGTGTGCATTGCTTATTTTTTCCATAAGAATTGTAAACACTAAACTAAACAAATTACCTATAATGGAATCAATTAATAACTTATGAGCAAGCTGGTTTGGCCACACAGTATACCCAAACTTTTACATACTACCGAATGCTGTTACACTTGTGAAATTCTCTTGTCTAATCTGAACTTACATTCCATGGTGATACTATGGTATATATATATTGTTATTAAAGTAAGTGACCCATGTCAAAAAATAAAAGTAAAAAAAAAAATGGAGACGTTCTTGCATACCTTGTACTAGGACCCATTTTAGATTAAGTAATTTTTCCAAGACTCTAAAGTAACTGTCTAGACCCCGGATTGTAGTTAAAGATGAGATAGAGTGAAACACTGGCTTTTGGCTCATAGGTACACTGAATGTATATAAGCACTTGGAAAAAACTTGTAACTTGGAGTTGGTCTGGTGAGTTACTCTGACCTTCTCCCTGTAACTGGTTGCAGAGATAAATTCCCTTCTTTCCCAGCCTGTCTGCATCTCATTACTGGACCACGAGAACAAACAGCCAGACCTCGTTCTGTTTGGGAACAATCTTACATATACTGATTGATGTCTCACGTCTCCCTAAAATGTATAAGAGCCAGCTGTGGGCACGTGTTGTCAGGACCTCCTGAGGCTGTGTCACCGGTGCATCCTTAACCTTTGGCAAAATAAACTTTCTAAATTGACTGAGACCTATCTCAGGTATTTTGGGTTAACATTTCTAAAGACAAGCTCTGCAGCTGTGCGCCCAAGGCCAGGAATCCAGGCTGAAGCCGTTACAGAGGGAGCTACCCGCCTGCTGTAGAGTCAGTAATGCAAAGTTCCGGGGGATTTACTGAAGCCATCTGGAAGCCAAGGCGGAGCCTGGTGGTCTGCTGCTTGTGGATCAGCTTTCCCACAGACGTGGATAATTTTACTTTCAAAAACAGAAGGAAATGCTGACACTGCTCAGAATGACCACTGTTCAAAAAAGGAAACATCTCTCTAAGCAGAAAGTGTAATGATTTCCTGTAAAAGGACGGAATAATAATTACTCTCCTCAATAGCCAGAATCATTAGCGCAGAAAGCCACCTTGGAAACGCCCAGGGTAGGAAGGCAGCCCTGAATTTCTGTCCCTGCTTGAAAAAGCAAGGTCTCTCCCAGTGAGAATCCTGGGCAACTCTTTCTGTCCCAAGAAGAAGAAGCATTAGAGGCAGGGAGGTGTCAACCTTCAATACAGCCCTATATTATCTGGGCCAGGCTCGGTGGCTCACTCCAGTAATCCCAACACTTTGGGAGGCCAAGGTGGGCAGATCACGAGGTCAAGAGATCAAGACCATCCTGGCCAACGTGGTGAAACCCCGTCTCTACTAAACATGCAAAAATTAGCTGAACATGGTGGCGCACGCCTGTAGTCCCAGCTACTCGTGAGGCTGAGGCAGGAGAATAGCTTGAACCTGGGAGGCAGAGACTGCAGCGAGCCGAGATCACACTACTGTACTCCAGCCTGGGGACAGAGCAAGACACCATGTCAAAAAAAAAAAAAATAAATCTAATAACAACCTCCAGAAAATACTGGGATTACAGGTGTAAGCACCATGCCAGCCTTACTACTTTTTTATGCTTTTTCTGTACCAGTTTCTTTCTCCTCTCCTTCTGGAGATCCAGTCACACATACATTGGACCACTTGACATTGTCTCACAAATCACTGAGACTGTGCTCTCCTTTTTCTTCATTTAATCTGTCTATGCTTCAGTTTTTAGATTTGTATTGTCGTCTCTTTAAGATCACTTAACTTTTCCTCTGGAGTGTTTAATCTACTTTTAATATTATCCAGTAAACTTTTCATTTAAGATTTATATTTTTAAGTTTTAAATTTTCCACTTGCTTCTCTTTTTTGGTTTCTGTTTTTCAAATACACTATTTGTTCCCTAATCATGGTCCCTAATCATGGTCAAGAAACTCAGAAGGGGGAAAAAGCATATGAAAACCAAAACAAGCAAAGAAAGAAAATGTAATAAAGATAAAAGAACTAATAAATAAAGTAGAAAAAGAAAAAAATCAATCAATCTAAAGCTGGTTCTTTGAGAAGATCAATAAAATTGATAAACCTGTAGCCCAGGGGGTCAGCAGAGACCCAAGTAATAAATATGTTAGGCCTCACCTGCCAGGACACCACACAATCTGCCACTGTGGCACAAAAGCAGCCATAGACAATACAAAAATAAATGAGAATAGCTGTATTCATGGGTCTTGTAAGACAAGCAGTGGGCCCAATTTGGACTGATTTGGATCCGTGTCCCACGCCAAATCTGTGTCCCATGTTTGGGTCCCAAATTGGGGCTTAGCCCACAAAAGAATTCAAGGGTGAGCATGTGGTGAGAGAAGGCAACTTTTTTGAATCAGTACTGCTCCTTGCAGAGCAGGACTTACCTATAGGCAGTGGGCTGAGTTGGCAGCATATGAGCTGTTGGCAGCTGTATTTATACCCACTTTTAATTACATGCTAATTAAGAGACGGGTTATTCAGAACTTTGTGGAAAAGAGTGGAGAGTTTCCAGAACCATCTAAGGTAACTTCCAGGCCATTACCATGGCTTGTTGCAATGGCATTTGTAAACTGTCATGGCACTGGTGGGAGTGTCTTATGCTAATGAGCAGTGAGGGCAAATAGAGGTCACTTCTATCACCATATGCTAGTTTTGGCTGGCTTCTTCACTGCATACTGTTCTGACCACATCCTGCTCCTATCAACAGGATCAACAGGGCTGCAAACAGAAAGCAAGCCTTGCCAGCCTCCTACCTCACTACTATAGTAAGTTAGTGGAGGAGGAACATTTTCTTGTCTCAAATTCCAGCCAGAGTCTTTCCCAACATCTAAATACTGAATGATGCCATGGCTTCAAATAAATTTGCAACGGAAAAAATATATTTCTTTCTTTCTTTTTTTTTTTTTTGAGACGGAGTCTCGCTCTGTGCCCCAGGCTGGAGTGCAGCGGCGCAATTTCGGCTCACTGCAAGCTCCGCCTCCCAGGTTCACGCCATTCTCCTGCCTCAGCCTCCTGAGTAGCTGGACTACAGGTGCCCGCCACCGCGCCTGGCTAATTTTTTGTATTTTTAGTAGAGACGGGGTTTCACCGTGTTAGCCAGGATGGTCTCGATCTCCTGACCTTGTGATCCGCCCGTCTCGGCCTCCCAAAGTGCTGGGATTACAGGCGTGAGCCACCGCGCCCGGCCAAAAAAATATATTTCTAAATGGCTTTGTATTTTGCTGCAGGGAAGGAAAACAAAATCTCGGAACGCAAACTCACTAAGCCAAAGGGAAAATTCAAGCTAGGAACTGGGTCACCTAAACCTGCCTCCCATTTTGTTCCTAAATAGATCGCTACAAAAATTAAAAGCTATATAACTCCCTCACAATTTGCTCACAAGAGAATTCTTTGTGAGCCCCAAGATCTTTACCCTAAAACGGTTCTGCTGAATGACACTCCGATGATGTAAATTGACAGCTTGTCATCACAGGTATGGGACAAAGGACAGAACTATAAGTCATCCCTCCGTTCACCTGAGACAAAGGCATATTTGACTGCTTATATAAAAATGCAGATTCACTAAGCACGAAATGAATGCATAATTAACTATTCCTCTACCCCCTCCTTTCACATGTAAAATGCGGATTCAGTGAATGCTGATCAAAGACTCAAAGGAATGCAACCACTTGCCTCTTTTATCTACCCTCCCTTTTTCTCCCTTTTCTCTTTCCCCTAATGCCCACACTTTTCCCGTTAAATAATGATGTCCCCAGACGCACTTTGGAAAAAGCACGAACCACAGATGTTTCCTATGGTTTTCTGTTCCTTTTTTCCTGGATGTGTCCTTAACCTTAGCTAAATAAATCTCTAAATTTTTTATTGAGCGCTGTTTCAAATATTTTCTTGGTTACAGCAGCTATTGCATCTAGATATACAATATAAATTAATGTAAAATATCATATTCTTGTAATATCATAAATGCTAGAGGGATCATCCCAATCGGGGAAAGCTACAAGAAGACAGTGTTGATGGTGAGGCACAACTTCCTAGATTTTTGCTGTCAGTGGGCTGGTTGGAATTTAAATTCTTTGAGTATTAAAAACAAATCAGTCTTCCTAACTGATTATTTCTGCTATTATTGTTACCTATTGGAGCCTCTAGGAAAAAAAGAGGCAATAGAGAAAGAGAGGCAGTCTCCAGATAGAGATATGCTTCCGGAATTTTTCAAAGAAGGTTTTAGGTGGCTAATGAGCTCTGGTGGGATTAGATGTCTGATCCTTAGGAGCAGATCATCCAACCTGATATGGGTCAGTTTGGACTCCAAGTCTGACACAGCAGAACAGGCTTCAGAAAGCCTTGCTTGTCACTCAGAATACAGCTGTCACTCCTGCCGCATCTAAGCTTTGGCGCTGCTGAAGAAAGGCCACTGGCTGTTTTGGAATCCTGAATTCACAGACCCCAGCTGCCTGGAACTGACTCTAAGCTATAACCTGACACTATGTACCACAAGCTGTTTCAACCTCAGCACAAGCTGTGATGAACTGGAAGTGTAAGCAGACAGGAAGGGTTTCCAGGGATTATAGGAATTTAATCAACGGAGCAATCAGCCTTTTACAGCCTACCGTCCTGCAGCCTGTTTCTTCCTAAACTTTGCATGGAATGCAGTCATGTGGTTGGTTAAAACCAGCTCCTAACGGATCCCAGCAACTTACAGATGAACCTGAGTGAACTTTCCTCATTACCATGCTAAAGTCTCCACCCCGAGGAGCTACAGCTTCATTACCATAACATGCAACCTATGTGTTGGCATGATGACTCACTGCATCTATGCAATGCGACCCCCTCCTCTGTATGTGCTGATGAACCCTCTCCCTTCTCCATCACCCATAAAACCCTCTAAGGGAGGAGACCACCCCTCATATTGTCTTATGCCCAATTTCTGCCTCCAAAGAAAGAAGAAATAAAAACTAAAAGGCAGAAATGAAATCCACAGGCAGACAGCCCAGCACTGCACCCTGGGCCTGGTAGTTAAAGATCGACCCCTGATCTAATCGGTTCCGTTATCTATAGATTACAGACATTGTATAGAAATGCACTGTGAAAATCCCTATCTTGTTTTGTTCCGGTCTAATTATCGGTGCGTGCAGCCCCCAGTCACATACCCCCTGCTTGCTCAATCAATCACGATCCTCTCACATGCACCCCCTTAGAGTTGTGAGCCCTTGAAAGGGACAGGAATTGCTCACTCAGGGAGCTCGGCTCTTGAGACAGAAGTCTTGCCGATGCTCCTGGCCGAATAAACCCCTTCCTTCTTTATTTCGGTGTCTGAGGAGTTTTGTCTGTGACTCGTCCTGCGACACCTCTTATCACTTTTCCTAGGGAAGAATGCTTTGGAGAATCCTCCCAGTGTCCTCCTTACTTGTGCCAAGTAATAAAACTCCTATTGATCAATACCTGTGTTCTCATGAAAAGTTGTTTGTTACCGGATGAATGATCCCCGGTTTTTTTCAAGTAACAGAAGCAGGCATGTATAGTTTCTTCTGATAGCAACCAAATACATGTCATTTGTCCACATCAATCAGTCCTGCAATTCTCCAACATTGACTGCGTGTTCAACAATCCAACTCAATTCCGATGCTAACTATCCAGAGTTAGGCTCAGCCTCCACAGGTACGGGCTCCAGGCTCAGCAACAAATGGAGTTCCTTGGCTACTCACATTTCTACGTGGCTGACTACAAACGGTGGAGACCCCCTGAAGCAACTTTAAATTTGATAATTCCCTAGAACAACTTCCAAAATTTAGAAAACTGCTTTACTTATGATTGTCAGTTTATTATAAAAGATACAACTCAGGAATGGCAACATGGAAGAAACTAATAAGAAACTAATATGGGGGGCAATGATTGTGCAGGGCTTCCATTGTTAAAGAAAAAATTATCTAATGATACCAGCTTGATACCCACTGCACTGGGATTTTGCAGCAGGAGAGAGAGAGATGAGGCTTAAACTTGAACACAGCATGGGCAAGTGGGAATTTATAGGCAAGGAGAAGCATACAGGTCAGTGGATGGAAAATTATGAAGAGGAAACCTCGGGGCCAAGAGGGATTCTGGTTAAACCACACTAACAGGATTCTTGCTGAAGACAGGCTAGGGTGAGCAGACATCACCCAGAGAACAGTGAGGATGAACCCGGTCAGATACCGAGGGTGGGAAGTTCCTGCTAAACTGACTTGACAGGGTCCTTTGCTAAAATTAGATTTTACAAGGAAGTACAGATGTGCCTAGGAAGAGGTTTGGGAACCTGACTAAAATGTGGTCACGCAGAGAATCTTTGTCCCCATGACCTCTCCAGCCAGGCCAGTCTCCCACCACATCTGTGTTCACCTGCCCCAAGGCTCTCCCAACCCCATCATGTAGGGGTTTCTATGGAGGCTTCATGATGTAGACATTATTGATTAAATAATGGTGATCAGTCCCCATCCTGAAGTTATCCAGCTCCCCCGCCTTAACAAAGAGCCCCCTCTTTAGCATAAACTCAGGTTTATTTGACAGAGACTCCTTTTGAATAACAAGACATCCTATCACTCAGGAAATTCCAAGGGTCTTAGGACCTCTGTGTCTGGAACTGGAGTCAAAGACCAAAAATACATATTTTTATTATGCCACATAAGTCATAAATAAACTTTTCTTATGCTACAAGGCATAAATTTATTTAAAAATAAAATTTTTTATTATGCCACAAGGCAAAAGCCCAGACTCTGGGATTGTTGAATCCAGACTCTTGTTGGGCCCCCCCGCCTTAAAGAGTTTTGTGATCCTAAATATTTCAAAATGGAGTCACTTATGACAAGTGACTCAGCCTACAGTGAAACTGCTGAACCCTCAAAATGATAAACACAGGTATGATGGACTGAGGTAATAAGATAATATCTGTGTGGCCAGACACCCCCAAGACGTGACAAGAGACTGAAACCAAAAGGTGGCTGACAAATGACCATGGACACTCCTGCCGAGGACCATAAAACAGCAAAGAAACTGACCATGGCAAGGCACCTGCAGAAGCTCTGCCCAAGAAAGCTCTGAGGCCTCCTCATGATATCCACAGTGGTCCCTGGAGGCTCTGCTCCAGAGCAGCAACTTCGCTCAGCAGTGTTTTGAGGGAAATTCAGAGGCGTGCTAACCTAAACGACAGAAATGGGGTTTTTCTGTTCTGCTTTGCTTTGAGACAGGGTCGCACTCCAGTTGCCCAGGCTAGACTGCATTAGAGCAATCTCAGCTCACTGCAGCCCGACTTCCCGGGCTCAGGCGATCCTCTCATCTCAGCCTCCCAAGTAGCTGAGAGTACAGGCACGTGCCACCATGCCCGACTGATTTTTTTTTTCTATATTTTTAGTAGAGACGGGTCTCGCCATGTTGGCCAGGCTGGTCTTGAACTCCCAGGTTCAAGTGATCCACCTATCTAGTCCTCTGGTTGGGTGTGAAAATATGGCCCAGTTCTGGCCAGTGGAGAAGGGAACGGGTCATCTGGGGGACTACTCCCTGAAAAAAAGACTAATGATGAGAATCACCTTTCCCTCCATCTTTTGGGCATAGCCAGGTGAAAATGGGTCACTCAGGGCTGCTACAGCCATGGGAGTCCCTGCAGGGCAACAGTGCAGACCCAGGACCAGTGCAATGGAGACAGCCTGCGGAGTCCTTGGTGACCTTGGTGAGTCACTAGATCCAACCTGAGTCACCCTCTTCCTGCCTTTCTGTTACCGAGACAATGGGTGTCCAGGCTGTTGAAGCCCCTTTGAGTTTAGTTCTGCTTCTTGCACCCAAATGCATTTTAATGGGGCTATGAGCTCCTGGGCTCCACATGGTCTAAGGTAGCCCTCACCTCCAGGGCATCCCCATGGCATGAAGCACCCCCTCTGGCCTTTCCCCAAGACTTCTCCCAAGACTTCTGGTCCAATATTTTCTGGGTGTCGTTACAAGACAATGTCCTATACAGTGCACTGGGGATTGACATCTCCCTGCCTCCAAATGCCTCCCCTTCCTGGAGTAGGAAGAGCTGCCCAGGATTCTTGTTAGAAGAGACCTTTATTTTGGCTCACACCTGTAATCTCAGCACTTTGGGAGACCGATGGGGGCCAGATCACAAGGTCAAGAGATTGAGACCATCCTGGCCAACATGGTGAAACCCCGTCCCTACTAAAAATGGAAAAATTAGCTGGGGATGGTGGCGGGTGCCTGTAATCCCAGCTACCCAGGAGGCTGAGGCAGGAGAATCACTTGAAACCAGGAGGCAGAGGTTGCAATGAGCCGAGATCGCACCATTGCACTCCAGCCTGGGCTATAAGAGCGAAACTCTGTCTCAAAAAGAAAAAAAAAAAAAAAAAAGAAGAGACCTTTATTTCTCAAGGAGGGGCAGAAATTCAGGGCTCCCCTTCAACTCTGGCTGCTCCCAAGGTGGCTTTAAAGCACCAATGAGTCCATGACTTGTGTAAGAAATGATTAGTCCTTTCATCTAGAGAAATAGCTCCCTTTTCAACAGTTGTCTCTCTTCAACAGTATTTAGTATTTGAATGAGGTTGAAACAGTGTCAAAAGGAAAGTAAAAGTGAAATTCTGTCTTTCAGCATAAAAGCTGATCCACAAACAGCGGAGGACCAGACCTCAACTTGGCTTGGAGATGGCTTCGGTAAGTTTCTCGGGACTTTGCATTACTGACTCTACAGCAGTTAGGCAGCTCCGCCCAGGAAAGGCCTCAGTCCGGGCTCGTGGCCTTGGGCACACAGCTCCAGAGCTCGTCTTTAGAAGGCTGTCATGGAAAACTGTATTTGTCTTTTAAAAGTGCATCTGCCTGGCTGGACAGGGAGTCCTCTGGGCAGAATCCACCTCCTCTGTGTGCCTGGCACAGTGCGGGGAGCCCAGGACTCCCATGTATTAGAGGGTTGTGGGGTGCCGGATGTCAAGTCTACCTCAGCCTGAGGAGAAGCCAGAGTGTGGGCAGGTGGGGGACTCTGGGTTGTGGGAAGCAAGCAAATCCCAACATCATCTGCTTCTGCCGCGACAGGGGCTTAGTCCCTTCTCAACCCCAAACGATGCTTTCTCTCTCCTCATTCCTCTGTGGCATCATCTGGCCTTCTAAGGTGCATTCTAATCTCAGCAGCGTTCTGAATACTGAAATTTCTCCTCCTATCAGCCCAGATGTACCGACTGGCAGAAGCTGTAAGGAGAGCAGGCTGAGCTCAGTGGTGTGCAACTGGAAAGGAACAGCAGGGCTCAGGCTATTACTAGAAACAAAACCATTCCAGGAAGAGTCCTGCAAATTCTAGAAGGCAGCCCTCCCACCAGCACCACGTGATTCTGGGGAAGGCCTTTATTGCGCCACAACACAAACCGGCTTTTCACAGGGAGCCATCTCCTTATTTAGGCCAAAGCTCATGTTTCACGGCCACCAGCTGAGACTGTGGTTTTAGACATTCAGCAGTACCATTAAAAGCCCCTCTCTCTCCCCACATGGAGACCATCTCTGGGTCCTGCAGTGCCCTGAGGCACAGAGGAGGAACTGGGCAGGAGTCCTGGCCCTGCTCCTTTCCCCTCCCTCTTCCTTGTCTATTTCCTTTGTCCCATTCTATGCCAGGCCCTTCACTGGATCCTGGAGGTGCAGGGAGGGAGGGAGGGAGAGAGGGAGGAGCACACAGGATCCTGCCTGCCTGGAGCTCACAGCCCAGAGGGGCACAGGCAGGCACAGGGAGTTGCAGCTCGACCTGACCACTGCAGAGAGCAGCAGAGGCCCCCAGGGACCCAGGGCCTGGGAGTGGGGTGGCAGGTCAGCTGAGCCAGGCTGGGACCATCAGGGCAGCCTCTCAGGTGAGGGAGGGGAAGAGGAAGAGTGGCTGCAGGGAAGTGACGGAGGCAGGGAGACCCAGATGTGCAGAGTAGCAGAGGCTAGAGCCAGGGCTGTAGTGAAGGGCTGGAATGTCACTCAGTGGGCCTACGGGTGCAGAGCCCAGGGAGGGAGAGGAGGGTGAGGAAGGGCCAGTCAGGAAGGGCCTGGGAGCTGCCCACAGGGTGTGTCCTGGGCCCTGAGGTCAGAGGAAGGTCATGGCCAGATGTGCCCTTGGGAAGGCCGTCATGGGTTCTGAGGGGTTGGATACGGAGTGGCAGGGACAGGCGGCGGGGGCTGGTCAGGGGGCTGTGGGGGTCACAGAGGCAGACATGGGGCTGCCTGAACCAAGTCTGTGGATGGGATATTGACAAGGACACCAACCAGGAGAAGCTTCTGGAGTACACACTGATTGGTTTTAGTGACTGGATATTGGCGTGAGGAAGAGGGCAAAGGAGAGCAGACCCCAGGTCTAGGATGGGACATCCTGGGATGAGGGAGACGGAGGCTGTCACCCACTGAGGACAGGCATAGAGAGGGCAAAAATGGAAAAAACCTTCAATGATGAGGCTGCTATGCCCTGGGGCAGGACATGGAGAAGTGGGAAAGAGGTGAGGAAGGGGAAGGTGGGCGAGACAGGAACCAGCATGAGGGGTGTGCAGGGAAGACCCAGCTTGGCCTCCTTCCAGCTGAATGTTCTCAGGCAAGCCTCTCCACCTCTCTGATCCTCAGTTTCCCCACCTGTGTCATGGGATGATCATGCCTTCCCCTGGGGCTGTGGAGAGGGTGCAGTTATTGTAGGACAAGTTCCCACAGAGGCCTGTTCTGTGAGTGCAGAGCCCCCTCGCTGCTGGGAGCTGGGGGGCCCATAAGACCCCACTCAGGCCCCAGCAGGATGCTGTGAGCTCCTGTTTCCCAGAGCATCATCTCCAAGAGATAGGTGTCCTGAGGCTGGATGGGGTAGGGTCTGAGGAGGAGGTGGCTCTTGGGGCCATGGAGAGGCCCAGGGAAGGAGGAGTGATGAGGAACTGAGGGTCAGTCTGCAGAGGGTGGAGAGCTCAAGACTCACCTTCCCAGCCTTGCTCCTGGCCTCAGTGAAGGTGCTGGTCCATGCAGGCTCTTGGGTCAGGCTGCTGAGGGGCGCATGTACAATGCACCCATGCACATACATCTGCATCCTCAGCATGCACACACACAGCACACATGCGCCACACACACGCCCAGACGGTCCTTCTCTCTCCCATCCCACAAGATAATTCTCCAGACTTCCAGCCCCCAGTGCCCCCACTGAGGAGAGCCTCTAAAAGTGACAGCAGGGCTGGGGATCTCATGGGGGCTAGAAGCTGATGAACATCAGCAAGGCATCTCCAGGATGAGCTGCAGCTCCCCAAGCCAGGGTCTCTGTTCTTGCCTAGAAGGCCATATACTCCATCTCTGGCTTTTCTGTTGCAGCCACAGCAGGAGCCCAAACCGGGAGACCTGATTGAGATTTTCCGCCTTGGCTATGAGCACTGGGCCCTGTATATAGGAGATGGCTACGTGATCCATCTGGCTCCTCCAGGTAAGGACTGATGAATATATAATTTTCAAACTATTTGTTAAAAGGATGACGAGAGGGCCGGGTGCGGTGGCTCATGCCTGTAATCCCAGCACTTTGGGAGGTTGAAGCGGGTTGATCGCCTGAGGTCAGGAGTTCGAGACCAGCCTGACCAACATGGAGAAACCCCATCTCTACTAAAAATACAAAATTAGCCAGGTGTGGTGGCACATGCCTCTAATCCCAGCTACTCAGAAGGCTGAGGCAGGAGAATCACTTGATCCTGGGAGGCGGAGGTTGCAGTGAGCTGAGATTGTGCCATTGCACTCTAGCCTGGGCAACAAGAGCAAAACTCCATCTCAAAAAATTAAAATAATAATAACAACAAGATAATGAGAGCCACTGAAAGACAGTTAAGAAAGGGAAACTTGCCAGGCACGGTGGCTCATGCCTGTAATCCCAGCACTTTGGGAGGCTGAGGCGGGTGGATCACAAGGTCAGGAGATCGAGACCATCCTGGCTAACACGGTGAAACCCTGTCTCTACTAAAAATACAAAAAATTAGCCGGGCGCGGAGGCAGGCGCCTGTGGTCCCAGCTACTCAGGAGGCTGAGGCAGAAGAATGGCGTCGGCCCGGGAGGTGGAGCTTGCAGTGAGCCGAGATCGCACCACTGCACTCCAGCCTGGGCGACAGAGCGAGACTCCATCTCAAAAAAAAAAAAAGGGAAACTTGGGTTAGGAGACACATTCTTCTTCAAGGATGCCTGATGAGATTGTACACACGTATGTCCCAGGGAGCAGACACAGTGCATTCCGTAGGTTCTGGCAGAATAGAAGAGACAATTGCCTCCCGCAGCAAAGCTGGGCTGCTTCAGCATTGGGATCTCTCTAGCTCAAAGTCAGTTAACTTAGCATGCAGAATCTCATATGACTTAAACCAGCCAGGTTTCTTAGGTCTTAAAGAAGAAAGTTTCTCAAAAGGAACAATGTTTCTCCGTGCTAGATCCTTTGCCTCATATGTTTTCACAGAACCAGGTGTCTTGATATTACGTACTTAATTGCTCCTTAATGGGCGCAATTCTCACAGGTTTATACATTTTTTTAAAATTCTCATACAAATGCACAGTAAGCAATACCAGTGATTTATTTAACTCATTAATAACAGAAGCAGCAAGATGACATAGCCAGTTAAAAGCAGAATGAAGGAAACATATGTATGGATAGTCAACGAAAGGGGAAAAAAACGAATGCAGAGGACAGGCACAGTGGCTCACTCCTATAATCCCAGCACTTTGGGAGGCCAAGGTGGGCGGATCACTTGAGGTCAGGAGTTCAAGACCAGCCTGGCCAACATGGTGAAATCCCATCTCTACTAAAAATACAAAAATTAGCTGGGGGTGGTGGCGGGCATCTGTAATCCCAGCTACTCAGGAGGCTGAGGCAGGAGAATTGCTTGAACCCAGGAGATGGAGGTTGCAGTGAGCCGAGATCCTGAGACGGTGCCACTGCACTCCAGCCTAGGTGACAGAGCAAGACATTGTCTCAAAAAACAATAACAACAAAAATGCAGAAATGAGACAATGAGACTGCCAAATTAGGTAGGTGCAGGCAAGTTCATATTCTCTAAGGCAATGCCACTACATAACTCTTGATGTTCTCTTTTCACTAAGCATTTACACTGTCACTGGACAAAAACCATTCCCATCACTATCAGAGCAAGACATTTGCATCTTATCAGTTTTCTCCAACCCATCATCTCCCAGGCAGGGTTGTAAAAATGTCTGAATTGAGGAAAATAGTAAATCAAGCCCACTTAATCCAGATGACCTTCAGGGACCTTGTAAGACAAAGCATGGCAATGAAGACACATGGTCCTTTTTGTGCCTAACCTGCAGGATGTAAAGAGGCTTTTTTTTTTTTTTTTTTTTTTTGAGGCACAGTCTTGCTCTGTCACCAGGATGGAGTGCAGTGGCACAATCTCAGCTCACTGCAACCTCCACCTCCCAGGTTCAAGCGATTCCCCTGCCTCAGCCTCCCGAATAGCTGGGACTACAGGCACACGCCACCACACCCAGTTAATTTTTTGTATTTTAGTAGAGATGGGTTTCACCACGTTGGCCAAGATAGTCTCGATCTCCTGACCTCGTGATCCGCTGCCTCGGCCTTCCACAGTGCTGGGATTACAAGCATGAGCTAATACACTCAGCTGTAAACAGGCTTTTTTAAGACAATTTTTCTTTCTTTCTTTCTTTCTTTTTTTTTCCTCTGAGATAGGGTCTTACTCTGTCTCCCAGGCTGGTGTGCAGTGATGTGATTATGGCTCACTGCAGCCTTGACCTCCCCGAGCTCAGGCCAGGTGATCCTCCCACATCAGCCTTCTGAATAGCTGAGACGACAGGCATGCGCCACCATGCGCAGCTAATTTTTGTGTTTTTTGTAGGGAAAACACAACAGGTCTCACCATGTTGTCCAGGCTGGTCTCGAACTCCTGAGCTCAAGTGGTCCACCCGTGTAGGCCTCCCAAAGTGCTGGGATTACAGGCATGAACCACTGTGCCCAGCCAACAGGATTTTCTTAAGTGGGTTCTAAGTGCAAACATCAGCCTTGAGATTAGAAACGGGGCAAGAGAGGTAACACACCTAATTATTGTGCGCATTAGGTACTATCCATTTTAATAAAAATAACACCTGGAGTCACATATAATGCAATTGGGGTTCCATTGGTTGACAGCTCTTCTGTCTACCTCTCTATGTGCCTAGAACTGTGCGAGATTGTAGGACAGAAGACACTTTACAAAGGATTCCCTCAACACCAGCTCAGTGCAGTGGAAGGAACCTGCCCTTTGGGGCTTAAGAGAAGCAGTTTCACATCCTGATTCTAGGACTTCTCATAGCACGGAAAAGTCTCATGATATCTCTCTCAGCCCGATACTGGTTTTTAAATTGAGATGATAGTATTTTCCTTGAAAGTTAAAAAGGAAATTAAATTAGGAAGTATGTGTAACAGCACAGCATGGTAACTGAAACAGTGGGTACTAAACGAAGTGGATCTTTTTCCAAAACACGAGTGTACAAAGCTGAACACGTAATAAATATGCTTTACCATCATTGCTTATAATGATGAAAATTTTTCCAATATCTAAATGACTGATAACAGGGGATTGGCCACAGAAGTGATGCACATGCATAGCATGGAATATGGTAGCAGACACTGGCAATCATGACATTCACTGACTTGAACAAACATTCACACCTTATTTGATTAAAAAAGAGAGAGCAAAATCTATTAGCTGGGCGTGGTGGCCGGCGCCTGTAGTCCCACTACTCGGGAGGCTGAGGCAGGAGAATGGCGTGAACCCGGGAGGCGGAGCTTGCAGTGAGCTGAGACCGCGCCACTGCACTCCAGCCTGGGCGACAGAGCGAGACTCCGTCCAAAAAAAAAAAGCCAAATCTGTGAATCCTCCAGTCACATTTGTGAAAGGATAAACAGCAGTAGTTCCCTAGTGGAGATTTCAAGCCCTTCTCTCCCTACTTCACCTTCCCCTGCCAGTGAGAATGCCTCTGATTGCAGATGGGTACCCCGCGGCTAGCTCCTCCAGTGCCTTCTCAGTCGCGGGCGGCATTGCAGTGGTGAAACAGGAGCTCCTGAAAGATGTGCTGGAAGGCTGTAACTATCGGGTCAACAACAGCTTGGACCGTAGGTTCGAACCACTGCCCGTGGGGGTGATCATCAGTTCTGCCAAGGAGTTGGTTGGTCAGAAGATGAAGTACAGTATTGTGAGCAGGAACTGTGAGCACTTTGTCACCAAGCTGAGATATGGCAGGTCCCACTGTCAACAGGTAAGGACCTCTCTGGATAATCCATCTCCCCTGGGGAGGTCTGCTTGGGGCTGGACTCACTGGGCTATGCAACCAGGCGATCACCGTGAATGATGCAAACGCAGCCTCTTGGAGACCCACTGACTGAGAGTCAGGACCTCTGAGCTCCAATGCCAGATCTGCTTCTAATCCACAGAGGGTCTTTGGACAGGTCCCTTCCCCTCCAGGCCTCTCCATGTGCAGAGTGGGTGGATGGAGGACCTCTGAGGATCCTTCCCCTCTAAACCCTATCCTGAAAATGACTCCTGAAGTTCTAGGGGTCATCAGGAGAATCTGGGCCAACCCAGGACCGTGACAGGTCCCACAACCCCCCAAATAGCACTTAGGCAAGGGGCGCTCAGGGTCCATGGACCTGTGTAAGAGCTCAAGGACATTTGTGTGTAAGATCTGCAGCCTCCATCCCTTGCCTCTTCATAGTCTTTCACATTTGTTGCCCCAAAACACACAACTAATAAGTGGCAGAACCAGGATTGAAACCCCGGCTGTCCTTTCTAGAGTCTGTGCCTGTGATGCCTACCGTGCAGCAGCTCAGGGCCCCTGGCCCGCGGGACTGAATGGATGCGCGTCCTTGATGAGATGGGGATGATGGCAGGAGGAGAGGCTTTGGGGAGGGAAATCGAGAGTTTGGCGTGGCATGTGATGTCTGAGGTGCCCATTAGAGGCCCAGGTGGAGATAAGGCATGGAGTTGGAGTTTAGGCTGAAGTAGAGCTGGAGATGGAAGTTTCCAGGCTGCAGTTGGGAATAGTACACAGTGACCCCAGGGCATGCATATGGCCATGGCCTCCCTAAGTCTCCCCTCAGCTTCTGCCACAGCCCTCCCTGTGCAACGGTGTAGCTCAGGGAGGACTCAGACTGCAAAACAGTCCCCAGTCTGGCCCCTGGAGCTCTGGCCCTAGGAAGTGAGGCACAAACCTTCTTCCTCGCCGCAAATCCGAACAAATGTCCTCACTTGGAAGCTCTCTCTAAAGGATCTCACGGGCACATTCTAAGGACAAGCCCAGATAAACCCAACACCAAGAAGTGGTCACAGCCCAGAAAATGGAGTCCCTGGGGATACAGCCAAAGGCTTCTCTGGGAGAGGATTCTGAGCCAGTCAGCTGGGAGAGAAGAGAGGAGATGCCAGGCCATAGGGGAGGCAGGAGAGAGGGGAGACGGGGAGGAGTTCCAGGCCCTTGGGAGGGAGAAAGTGCCAGCCTGGCTTGCTGCGAACGCTCAACAAAAGCTGCTTGCTTTGCAGGTGGAAAATGCCGCGGCTGATGTCGGTGCGTTCGCGATGATTGGAGCGGCTGTTGCTGGATGCTCTTTTGCGATTATGAGATACCAAAAGTGACAGCCTGAAGCAGCCACAAAATCCTGTATTAGAAGCAGATGTGGGGGTCCCAGTGGAGATGTGGGGGTCCCAGGCCTCCCCCACACCTCCAGCAGCCTGGCCCTCATGCTCTGTCTCAGGCTCGCTCTAGATCCTTTCCTCTGTTCCCTTCTCTTGCTGGTGAAAGTATGATCTAATTGAAATAAGATTGAAGGATCAATAAACAGCCATCTGCCCCTTCAGAAAGGAATTCTACCATGTTTTTATAGACTTCTGAATCACAAAGGAGGAAAGTACCATTGAGTGAACACCCACTGGATAGTTCCAGCAATTTCCAGCTGGGTGACTTTGGAGAAGGCTGTTGATTCTCTGAAACTCAGTTTTTCCATGTCAGGTGATGTCAGGAGGATCACCTAAGATAATGCATACACGGCACCCAGCCCCATGTCTGGTACGTAACAGATGTTCAGTGAATTGTCTTCATCATTCTACACAGACATAACATTGACGTAATTGCATGTTGTTAATTTTACTCTCAGGGAGGTAAAAAAAAAAAACTTAATTACCTCCCGGTATTGTCTCCTGTGGTGCTTAAATCCACTCACAACACCTACGCATCTACCAGCATCTTCCCCGTTCCCTTCCTCAACTGGCCTTCTTTTTAGAAAGCTTTTGTTTTTTGTTTTTTTTTTTTTTTAGCTCAAAGGTCTGAGTTCTCACCCACCTGTGACTACTAGATGGAGTAATATTCTTTCCAGGCCCAAATTGCCATGGCTCAAGCTGGTCCTGGGTGGAATGCTGAGAATTAGCTACCTCTAAATCTCCCTCCACTACTTCCAGCATGCCCTGGGTGTGGCTCCGGAAGTGCCCAGCTCCCCATGTTTCTGTGCTTCCTCACTCCAGCCTCTACCACCAGTGACCCTACTCAGTGGCCGCTTCCATGGTGGTCACTGCAGCCACCACCACTCTGCCTTCAGGACTGAGGACATCACCCTCCCCTGGGTTGTACTTTTTCATGCGTGAGCGAGCTGGTTGGTCCCTTAATTCACCAACACAGTGGAGACCAGGCTGTAATGATTAACGAGACTCCCCTGGAAGCTCAGGGCTATTGGAAGGTTGAAGAACAAAGAGAATAACTTATCATTGCTACAATTAGAGGGGGCTCTGCTTAGATTTCTGGCTGAAATACCAGGCTCCATTTGGGGATTGCAGAAGCATCCATGCCTGCCTTGCTCCAGGGCTACCTCCACATCAGAGGGCCCAGCTGCTCTACCCAGAGTCCAGGTCTAAAAACCAGAAGGCACAGCAAGAGAAGAAGGCTTTCTCACTTCTTGTGATCTAAGGCTTACCTCCCCAGATTTCATTGCCTGTCCAGGATCAATTGTTCCAGTGTGCTGGACAATGGGAACATCCAGGCCCTTCCAAGGTGTGCTTGACCTCCATGACTAGGTCAGATCCCCGTTAGGAGTCTGAGATGTCCACGTGTCTGCACTTCATGTGATTCTCACAGATGCAGTGAACACTGATCCATGTGGTTATTTTACTAATGTGCCTTTCCCTGCCAGTATTTTTGGAACAGTCCAAGTTTGGTACCACTGGGACCCCAGCATCAAGTACAATGCTTAACTTTCTATAACCACTTGATAGACGATGGATTACAAGCCAAGCACAGTAGTATGCACCTGTAATCCCAGCTACTTGGGAGGCTGTGGCAGGATTACTTGAGCCCAGGAGTTCGAGATCAGCTTGGGCAACATAGTGAAACCCCATCTCTCAAAAAGGAAAAAAAGATAGTGGTTTATTTAATTAACAAATTTATTAACTAATATGTAGGAAAACAGGGCCGGGCACAGGGGCACACACCTGTAATCCCAGTACTTTGGGAGACCAAAGGAGGATCTCTTGAGCCCAGGAGTTCAAGACCAGCCTAGGCAACATAGTAAGACCCTGTCTCTACAAAAAAATAAAAATTAAAAATAAAAAAAGATTAGCCAGGTGTGGTGGTGCATGACAGAGCAGGACCATCGCCGTCTTGGACAAACATCAACATTCTATGTTCCCGTTAATTAAAAAACTGCCTAAATCCAGCCCCAGAACATCATCTCCAGGACATCAGGACATTTCCCTATGCTGGGAAACCAACTCCCAGGATAACCAGGAACATTCCAACCCTAAGATAAAACCCTTTCCAACCAGAAACATGCCAACCCCAAGATAGGCTCCCCTCTGACCAGAGACATTCTAACCCTACAGTGAACTTTCCCTCACATAGAAACATTCCAAACCTACAATGATCTTCCCACTTCCTAAACTCTTAAATATCCTTAGTCCGTTAGAACACTCATGACCAAAATCAACCAGAAGCTCCTCTCAGGTTTATTCTCTAAATAAACCTGTCTTTGACGGTTGAGCCCCTTTTTGTGTTTCTTTCCTCTTTCTTTAACACTTAGAGTGTGTGCCTATAGTCCCAGCTACTCAGGAGGCTGAGGCGGGAGGATCATTTGAGCCCAGGAGTTCAAGTCTGCAGTGAGCTATGATCAAAAAAAGTACAAGTAAAAAATAAAAATATAAAACATGACCACTCTTCTCAAAAAAATAAAAATAAAAAACATGACCACTCTTCTCAAAAAAATGTTGTGGCCACCAAAGGTTAATGCACACCAGGATTGTGTTGCTGTGAAGTTGAGAAATACACTGAACCAGTTCCAGACCTCTCTGGACTGACTTCCATGAACTAGATTTCACTAAATGTGGAATATATATATATATATATACACACACACACACACACACACACTCATATATAATACATATTTTATATATATTATACATATATATGTAACAAAAGCATACTTCATTTTTTCATAAGTTCATTAAATGGTTGTACCACCTCTGGACAGTCCTTGGTCTCAGCAAATCTTTTTGCTAAGATTAAAAGTAGCTGAAGGCCAGGTGCAGTGGCTCACACTTGTAAAATCAGCACTTTGGGAGGCCAAGGCGGGTGGATCACCAGAGGTCAGGAGTTCGAGACCACCCTGACCAACGTGGCAAAACCCCATCTCTACTAAAAACACAAAAATTAGCCAGGCATGGTGGCAGGTGCCTGTAGTCCCAGCTACTCAGGAGGTTGAGATACAAGAATTACTTGTACCCAGTGACGGAGGTTGCAGTGAGCCAAGATCGCACCACGGCACTCCAGCCTGGACAACAGAGAGAGACCCTGTCTCAAAAAATAAATAAATAAATAAAAGTGGCTGAAGAGAGCATGCATGTATTCCTTCCACAAGCTGTTTCTCAGCTCAAGAAATTTTTAAGAAACTGATTGGTGCTGGAGAAACAGGAATCCTGGGCTGTGTGTGGTAGGACTGGATTGTCCTTTGTTGTTTGTGTCACTCTCGAAGACAGCATCCCTCTCCCCACCCAGGAGTGACGGGACAGCTGGCAGGACACAGAGAGGCCCTAGTGCTGCCCTCCTGCCTCATGGACAATGAAATGTTTTGCTTATGTGCATCCACCAGAAAGTGCTCTGAAGGTGGTTGGGATCTGAGACAACCAGGACATAGGAGGAGCAGGAGGAGCAGAGGAGCTCCCAGTGCTGCCTGCCCTATTATCCTCTTTCCTGGGTGGCTTAAAGTCTCATTTTGGGGTAAGAGAAACTAATTTAAGACATGAGTAGGGAGGGTCTTAGTTCCTGCAAAGATCTCCTCAAACCATCAGGAAGTCCCATGGTTGGACCTGGCCCCTCCTGCAGAGCCCTGACCCTTGGCACTCAAGACATAGGAGAAGAAGGAAGCCGTCATGAAAGTGCAATGTGGAAGGACAAGGACCAGGGACAGGGCCCTGGGCTCTAGCTCCAGCTCATCAAAGAAAGAGATATTAAACACAGCTTCTCCTGCCATCTCTGTTTTGGCCAACGTGCCCAAATTGACCACAACAGCTGTTCTGTGTTTACACACTCTGAAGTCAAAATCACTAGCCACGTCCTCAGGCTACGTGCTCTCCATAGTTCCTGGGAAGTGAGCAGTTTTAATACTGTGTGGACAGAAAGGGAAACTAGACTCAGAGTCTCAGCCAGTGACCCAAGGTCACACAGTCACTAAGCGAAGGTTCTGGATTCCCTTCAAGTCAATTTGACCCAAAAGTCAGTTCTTTGGGCTAGGCCACTGGAATGTTCTCTGATGAGACTTGCATGGGCAGTCTCACCCGCTGCCTTGCTTGATGTCCCAGGATAGCTCCTGTCTGCCCACTGCAGATTTCGCAGGCTCAGGCCTTGGAACAGCATCACTCAGTGCAAGCTTGAAGCTGTGGGCAGAAAGGTCAGGAGCTGCTCAGCCCCCCATTCTCTCACTTCCTGTGAAGAAATTGGTGCAACCAAAGATGGCGGATGCACCCCAGAAGCATCCTCCAGGGGGAGACCTGTGCTTCCCTGGGGCGGTGGAGGGAGGGAGGAAGTGTTCAGGGCAGCCACTTGTCAGGGTGACAGTTATGCTGAGAGCACCTGGAGAATCTTCCTGGCTTGCAGTTACCTTCTCACTAGGTCCTCATGTGGTGGAGAGAGCGCGAGCTCTGGTCTCTTCCTTTTCTTTTTTTTTTTTTTTTCCTGAGATAGAGTCTCATTCTGTCACCCAGGCTGGAGTACAATGGCATGATCCTGGCTCACTGCAACCTCTGCCTCCCGGGTTAAAGCAATTCTCATACCGTAGCCTCCCGAGTAGCTGGGATTACTGGCACCTGCCTCCACACCTGGCTAATTTTTGTATTTTTAGTAGAGATGGGGTTTCACTATGTTGCCCAGGCTGGTCTTGAACTCCTGACCTCAGGTGATCCTCCCGCCTTGGCCTCCCAAAGTTCTGGGATTACAGGCATGAGCCACTGTGCCCGGTCTGGACTCTTCCTTTTCACATAAGAACACTAATTCCATCCTAGAGGCTCTACCCTCACAACCTAATTACCTCCCAGTGACCCCACCTCCAATACCCTCCCACAGGTGGGTTAGAGTTCAACATATGAATTTGGGGTGTGAGAGGAACACAAGCATTCAGTCCATAGCAGAGCCCAATTATGTCTTTAATAGAATTCATACTAAGCTGCATTTCCAAATAAATTTTCCTATGCTTTTAACTCCATTAAAATAAAGATTCATGAACACACAACAGTAAAATCAGTAAGCCAAACTCCACTCCTGCTGGCTAAATAATATTCCTCCATAAGAATTTGTTGTTGTTGGGACAATTTCTTGGATTTATTGCCTTTCCCGCCTGCTTCTGGCCAGCAGCAACCCCACAAGGCCTGCAGCAGCCAGCACGCCTGCTGCCACACTTGCTGTCGTGACTGCATCCGTGACCTGCAGCGGAAGAGAAGGCAGAGCACACTCAGCATCAGGGCAGGACCACGATACATACACCAGGAAACTACGGCTCCGGAAAGACTCATCTGGCCCAGTCCTCTTCATCTGAATCACAGAGGGAACAAATATCGGCTGGGAGAGGGGATGCCAAGAGGTCAGGCCACCCAGGAAAGAGGAGTGGAGATGCCTGGTGGGCACAGAATGAATGGAAGAACAAAGCCATAGGTGTGATATACACAGAGTCAAAGGAGGGAAACCAGATCCACCCTGTGGGTATTAAAAGCATGACAGGCCGGGCGCCGTGGCTCACACCTGCAATCCAAGCATCTTGGGAGGCCGAGATGGGCCGATCGCTTGAGCCCAGGAGTTCCAGACCAGCCTAGGCAACATGGGGAGACCCCATCTCTACAAAAAATACAAAAAAAAAAAAAAGCTGAGAGTGGTGGTGCACACCTGTAGTCCCAGTTACTCAGGAGGCTGAGGCAGGAAGATCACTTGAACCCAGGAGGCAGAGATTGCAGTGAACCAAGATTACACCACTGCATTCCAGCTTGGGTGACAGAGTGAGTCCCTGTCTTAAAAAATAATAATAATAATTTAAATAATTTAAATAATTTTTAATTTAATTTTTATTTAAAATTTTTGAAATAATTTTAATTTTAAATGATTTAATAATTTAAATAATTATTATTTTATTTAATTTAAATAATAATATTTAATTTAATTTAAATAATATTATTTAATTTAAATAATATTTAATTTAATTTAACTAATTATTATTTAATTTAATTTAAATAATAATATTTAATTATTTAATTTAAATAATAATAATTTATTATGCAAAAAGCATAATAAACCCCCAGAGTGTGGCTGTGGCAAGGACAGAGGGGCAGTGCCCAGATGTTCTAGGTCAGGGCTGGCCGACTGGGGCCCTTGAGGCAGATGTAAAATTGGGAAATCACCCCTGGGAACTCTCACTACCCAAGGCTTGAGGGCAGGGACCTCGCCTGGATTGGTCTCATTGTCCCAGGTGCTGATCCCACTGCCAGGCACAGAGTCGACACTCATAATTCATCTGCTGAATGAATGCTGGACTGTGAGGAGCACGGAGGGTGTGCTTTAATAAATAAGATTGCCTCACTTATGTGCTGACAGGAAATGGTTCTGCAGAAGGAAGAGGATACGCTGAAAAAACCGAAGAGATGTGAGGCTGACCCCTGAGGGTCGGTGTGCTTGGCACAGCTTTTGGGAGCTAGCCAAGACAGCCTGCTGCGATCCTGTGGGTCCGCCCCTGCCTGCGCCACTGTCTCTGAGAGACCAGCACTGGAGCGACTGGGGGAAACAACATGGGGTGGGGGGTAGGGGTGAAGACTGTGAGAATGGCTGCTTTCTAGATATCAGCACGGTGCTGGGAACTCTCCAGGCCCAGTATTTTTTTAATCTGCCTGACAACCCTAGGAGGTAGTGATTCTAATTCCCACTTTCCAGAGGAGACTGAGGATGGACAGAGTAAAGAACTCACGCAAAGGCCGGGCGCAGTGGCTCACGCCTGCAATCCCAGCACTTTGGGAAGCTGAGGTGGGCAGATCATCTGAGGTCAAGAGTTCGAGACCAGCCTGGTCAACATGGTGAGACCCCCCCCCCTCTCTTCTAAAAAAAAAAACAAAAATTAGCCAGGCATGGTGCCTATAATCCCAGCTACCTGGGAGGCTGAGGCAGGAGAATTGCTTGAACCCAGGAGGCAGAGGTTACAGTGAGCCAAGATCACGCAACTGCACTCCAGCCTTGGTGACAGAGTGAGACTACATCTCGAAAAAAAAAAAGAACTCACGCAAAGCCACACAGCTGACAAGTGAGTGACAAGGCTCAGATCTGCCTGACTTCCCAACAGAGGCACTTAAGCCCCTCACAGACAGAGAAGCAAATATTTAAACCAGCAACCAAACAGCAGATTTCTGTGGAGTATCAATGAATTTAAAACATGTGAGTGACTGGGGAAAAGAAAGGGGAAAAAAGAACCATTTTATTCAAATACACTCAGAATTATTTCCAAGTGTCAAAGATAAACAAAGCCAGACATAACTTAAAACAGCAAAAACAGATTTGATTCAGTCTCTACCGACAGCAGGGAAAGAGCTGAGCTCCATTCCAGTTTGTGCAGAGGTGACTGACATTTTAAAAGGAGATGGAGGAGTAGGGAGACGGGTGAGCGAGGGCTCAGTAGAGTCAGGGAGATGAAATATTACAAAGGGTTAGTCCCTGAATACACCATGAGGCCAGCTGTGTCTGCTAGCTGGCAATTATCAAAGTTAGGATTCTACCCTCCCACAGAGATGGGGCAAAGGCTCTGTCCTTCCTGATGATTATATTTCAAAGGACTGGCTCTCAGGTCCTTGAGAAAGACGCTTCAGAGTTGTAAGAGATATACAGTCAGCCCTCCATATCCATGGATTCCACATTCATGGATCCAATCAATTGTGGATTGAAAACATTTAGAAAAAAATTTTTTTAAAGAACAATAAAAAATAATACACATTTAAAAAATACAGTATAACTATTTACATAGCATTTAGCACTGAGTATTATGAGTAATTATGAGTGGCTCATGCCTGTAATCCTAAGCAGTTTGAGAGGCCAAGGCAGGTGGATCACTTGAGCCCAGGAGTTTGAGACCAGTCTGGGCAATGTGGTGAAACCCCATTGCTACGAAAAAGAAATACAAAAATTAGCCGGGTGTGGTGGCGTGTGCCTGTAGTCCCATCTACTCAGGAGGCTGAGGTGGGAGGATCCCCTGAGCCCAGGAAGGTCGAGGCTGCAGTGAGCTGAGGTCACATTTCAGTGGAGCACCTCTGCACTCCAGCCTGGGTGACAGAGTGAGATGCTGTCTCTAAAATAAAATAAGTACATGAGAGGATGTGCACAGGTAATATGCAAATATCACACCATTTTATACAAGGGACTTGAGCATGCATGGATTTTGGTGTCCTCAGGGGATCCTGGAATCAATCCCTCCCCCACCCATGGATACCAAGAGATGACTGTATCTATGTTTCAAAGGGACAGAGGAAGGATTCATAATTACAAGTCCTTTTTAATAAACACTCTAAGAAAGGGCCAGCGTCTCTGTCCGGTGTTGGTTAGAACAAACGGTAAATTCTCCTGGCAGCAGACGGCTTTCTTAGGCAGGCATTTATCGTGGGCCTGGGGTCATCCTACGGACACAGCCTTATTTTGCTAGAAGCAGTGCTAGAGCTTGGTCATCTATTAGAGCAGGGGCTGGATGGCGTTGTGTGCCAAGAGTCCTGCAGTTCTCACAAGTCCACTTTCTTACAGAGCGAGAGCTAGAGACAGACAGAGGAGGGTCCTTCCAGACACGCAGAGTCAGATGAGAAGGAAGGAGGGAGAGGAAGAAAGAAAGGCAAGTTAATGGGTGACCTGCAGCAGATGAAGTTCAACAAGAGAGGCTCAAGGACAAGGGACAAACTAAATCAGAGAAAACTGCCTCCCCTGAGTCTTCCCCGTCGGCTTGAGTTCTGACCCCTCAGAAGCACAGCAGAGGGCCAACCACTTCCTAAAATTGGGGTCTTCCAGATTGATTTCGTGGCTTCCACACGGCCTATAGAAGAGCTTTTAGATGCATGATAAGGCAGCCCATCCCCAATCCCTTTCCGACACCCCTCCCATCCAAAGATAGGTCCACCCTCCTCAGCTCAACCGAGGGGAGACCCCGTCAGCAGGGTTCCCACTGAGTTCCAGAGCATGTCCCACCATGCCCCAGTGCCCAGCATGGCCTGGCACGCTCTCAGTTAATAGCCTGGCCTCTCTCCTGGGGCACTTGTTTCCAGAAGGTGTGGATTTTCCTTGCCCATCTCCCCTTTTTATCACCTCTCCTTCTCCTAAGAGCTAAATCCTTCCGCGCCCTGAATCTATGGTGCACAGGCTAAGGTGTAGACACTCCTAGACACCAGTAAGGGAGGATTCAAGAATGCATTGCTGCTGGGCGCGGTGGCTCAAGCCTCTAATCCCAGCACTTTGGGAGGCCGAGGCGGGTGGATCACGAGGTCAGGAGATCGAGATCATCCTGGCTAACATGGTGAAACCCCGTCTCTACTAAAAATACAAAAAACTAGCGGGGCGTGGTGGTGGGCGCCTGTAGTCCCAGCTACTCGGAGGCTGAGGCAGGAGAATGGCGTGAACCTGGGAGGCGGAGCTTGCAGTGAGCCGAGATCGCGCCACTGCACTCCAGCCTGGGTGACACAGCGCGAGACTCCGTCCCAAAAAAAAAAAAAAAAAAGAATGCATTGCTCCTAAACAGGGAGGGCTTCAGAAAGGAATGTGCAACCACGTCGAGGCTCCTGCCTCATC
This sequence comes from Papio anubis, assembly GCF_008728515.1. Classification (NCBI taxonomy): domain Eukaryota; kingdom Metazoa; phylum Chordata; class Mammalia; order Primates; family Cercopithecidae; genus Papio; species Papio anubis. Next base: position 112,966,700 of record NC_044987.1, read on the forward strand.
TGTCTGCTGCTTTAGAATGAGAATTCTAAAGTGAGATGGTTGTCATGGAACTGTGCATTAATACATTAATTTGAATTGAAAAATTGTCAGTTTTTTTCTGAATGTCAAAATAAGCCTGATTAGGCTGATTGGTTTGAAAATAACACCTGGCTTTACTGTTTACACGGAAGACATTTTTTCCTAACTGAATGAGCTAAATGTGCAACTCCAAGATTGTGAAGAAAATACGTACACAAATATGTAATATGCAATATACCAAAATCCATCCTTTCCTTTACAAATGTTTTACATTTATGATTTTTTTAAGTGTTTGATGTCATCTAAGAATGTATGAAAGGATATGTGCTTTTTTAAGTTGTCTTGGACTGGGTGTGGTGGCTCACTCATGTAATCCCAAGGGAGGCCGAGTCAAGCAGATTGCTTGAGCCCAGGAGTTCGAGACCAGCCTGGACGACATGGCAAAACCTCATCTCTACAGAAAAATACAAAAATTAGCCAGGCATGGTGGCACATTCCTGTCGTCCCAGCCACTCAGGAGACTGAGGTGGGAGGATTGCTTGAGCCCGGGAGGTCGAGGCTGCAGTGAGCCATGTTCGAACTCCACGTGATGTACTGCAGCTTGGGTGACAGAGTGAGATCCTGTATTTTAAAAAAAAAAAAGTTTGTGAGACCCTGTATCCAAAAGTTGGCCAACTATGGCCCGTGGGTCAAATCCAAACTGTGAACTATTTTTGTAAAAAATAAATAATACACTTATTGGAAGACAGCCTTGCCTGTTCGTTTATATGTTGTCTGTGGCTGCTTTTGTGCTGCAAAGCTACGGCAGCAGCGTAATAAGACAGACACCACCTGGCCCACAAAATCTAAGATATTTACTATCTGGCCCTTTACAGAAAAAAATTGCCCAATATGACCTGGGCTTTTCCCCTTCCTGGCTCACGCTGTTCCCTCTGCCTATAGCCCTTATTGCTCCCCTTCCCTGGTAATCTCCAGCTCATTTTCTTTCAGATTAATCAACATAATTAAATCAGGCTGGGCTCGGCTGTTACCTCTTCTACAAAGCCTTCCTTGATCTGGGCCCTTGGAGAGAACACATGTAGGTTTAACTCCCCCTCTTCACCATGGCTGACATGGACTAGAGACTCAATAACTAGGAGTTCAATGAATTTGGACAAGTTACTTAAGCATGGTGAGCCTCTGTTTCCCCATCTGTAAAGTGGGAATCATAAAGCCTGCCTCTAGGGCTGTGGAGGGCTGTTTCAGGCTGTGACTCCCTTCTGTGGCCACCCCCCCAACCCACTGCACTGGTCTACATTGCCAACTTGCATATCCCCCCACCCTTGTCCCCACCCCAAATGTGACACCCTCAAGGGCAGGGGTTTCATATCTGCTATTTTGTCTTGCTCATGTCTATTTCTATCCCGCCCTGGCCCCAGCAGGGACCCAGCCTCTGGCAGCTGAGGGAGTGGCCTGGCTCCTGGGAAGGGGACACAGTCTGAAGATGCACCTGGTCACTGCGGGAGACCCCATAGCGCAGATGGTTCACGAAGTGCTCGCAGTTGTCACTGGTCAGCGAATAAGGCAACTCCTGCCCCACCAACTCCTCTGCCCGCTTGACAATTTTGTTGCAAGGCAGTGGCCTGTATTTGTCATCATGTTTGTTATTGACCCTGTAGTTGTCGCTCCCAGCCACGGCAGACAGCAGTTCCTTCTTCACTATGGCTTTGTTGGTCAGGGCAGACAGGACACTGGCCGCACCAGCTCCAGCAATTTCACCTGTGCAAACAGTGAGTTCAGTCCTGGGCAGGGCCTGGGGGACTCAGGGCTGGCTCCAACTTCGGTGGAGCCAGTAGTGCTCCGAGCCAGCTCAGTGCCCCGAGCACCATTGAGAAGGAGGAGCTGTGGAAGGACCTGTCCATCCTGCCTGGCCTTAAACTTGAAAACAGGGAAGACCCAAGCCTGGGTGACTTGGGAGAAGTCACCATGGGTCCCTAGGCTCTGGTTTCCTCATTTCTAAAGTAAATAACCTGAGCTCTAAAGGACCATGTGAGTTTAGATATACCTGAAAGAGTCAACAGTCAAAGCAGAGTGGTACAGGGCAAACAGAGGAGGCAAAAGAGCCCCAGGCCATAGTCCCAACTGCCTCTCACTAGCTTGTGGCTTAGAAAAAGTCACTCCAGGCCGGGTGCCTATAATCTCAGTACTTTGGAAGGCCAAGGCCGGAGGAACACTTGAGGCCAGGAGTTGGAGACCAGCCTGCACCATGTACTAAAACTCCTGTCTCTAAAAATAAAAATTCAAAAATTAGCTGGTCATGGCAGCACATACCTGTAATTCTAGCTACTCCAGAGGCGAGGCTGGAGGATTGCTTTAGCGCAGAAATTACAGGCTGCAGTGAGCTGTGATTGTGCCACTACGCTGCAGCCTGGGCAGCAGAGTGACATCTTATCTCCAAAAAGGCAGAGAAAAGAAAATGTCACTCCATTGCCCTGAGACGGTGCTGTGGGAGCTCCAGTAGGTAAGGGTGGCATTTTGAAACAATAGGAAAGGAAACAGCTGAACAAGACAGAAGCCTGTCCCGGGAATCCAGGGCCCCCAGGTTCTGGCCCTGGCTCTCTTACTGTGTGTCTTCAGAAAAAGCCCTTCTCATCTTGGGACCCTGGTGTCATCATTTTCAAATTAGAGGAACTAGGCCAGGGGATGTCCATGCCCTCCAGCTTTAAATTCTCCAATTGGCCTCTAAAGGGAACCCCAGCCTCCTGGGAAGCTGAAATGAAACAGAGGCAAAGTGACAGCACCCAGAACCCTCAGGGAGGGCCCGATGGACCCAGGGGTCTACAATGGACCCTGCTAGAAGCAGCCCAGCTTAAAGAAAGCCTGTTGTAATGTCAGTTTCTGAACAGCCAGTTTATCTAACGACTAGCTTCTAAACTTAGGTGTGTATTCACACTTTCCTTTACTGATTTTTCTTTTCTTTTCAAAATGGCATTTAAACAAATGTCTTGGTCCCAGCTCACTCCAGCTACAGGAGCAGGAATAGGGGCCAGAAAGACCCTCTGCCAAGGAGAGAAACAGACGAGTCAGACCCAGTCTTGCCTGGACGGACTGCAGATCCTAAAAAGAAGGGGAGCTGGAGGAAACAAGATTAATACAGGTATAAAAATATGTCAACAATAATTTATTCATTTTCATGAGAAAAATACACTGTCTCCTCCATCTCTATCCCTTTATATCCCCTAACCCAATGTCTTGCCTTCTTGGCTTCTAAGATTCTGTTTTCTGCTCCATAGTTTTCCTATCTCTGCCCCTAGTCTTCCAACATCTCACCCCCTATTTCCACCTGTCAGTCTCCCCCATGCCCCTCTCTTCCCCCTCTTCCTCTCACTCTCCTATTCCTGCCCCTCAGTCTCTCAGTTCTGGGATGCGGTTCTTCCTTCTCCCCAATAGATAGCACCCTTTCCTGTATTGCTGGTGAGGTACTTTGGACAACAGTTTGCCAGTTTCTTATTAAACTAAATATTCACTTACCATATGACCCTACAATCCCACTCCTAGGTATATATCCAGAAGAAATAAAAATCTGTGTTCACACTTACAAAAAAAAACATGCATGGGAACATTTATAGTGGTTCTAATGATTATTGTCAAAAACTGAAAATCACCCAAATGTCTTTCAGCTGGTGAATGAATAAATAAATGGTGGTATATCCATACAATGGAATACTATTCAGCAATAAAAAGGAACAAAGTACTAACACATGCTACAACATACATCAATCTTAAATGCATTAAGTTAAAGTAACTGGACACAAAAGGCTACATTCTGTATGGTTTCAGTTATATGACATTCTGGAAAAAGCAAAACCACAGGGACAGAGAAAAGATCATAGCTTGCCAGGAACTGGAGGTGTGAGCATATATATGGGGGTTGACAACAAAGGGGCACGGGAGAATTTTCACGGGATGAGGTGTAGTGTTCCCCAGTTTTCCCCCACTTTCTTTCTTTGTCCTGACTAACACAGAATGCCTTGACACTCTGTGACCCGACTAGCTGCATGTTGCCCTCTGCAGGCTTGAACCCAAGCTGGAGCCTTTAACATTCATTCCCTGGCACGGATAAAGTTGTTTAGGTTGTTGCATGAAACACTGAAAGAGCAAATGTGTTGCTAAGCACGTAGAAACTAGCCCCAGCTTTGAACCAAATTCTTTAAACCCTCATGTGAACCTCATAACCCAACCCCCTTGTTCTGGACATTCCTGGGAAGAACATCTACTGTCTTGCTGTCCAATTAGAGGACCCTTCAGCCCTCTGCATATAAGTTCGCCTAATAAATGCTTTGGACTGATCAGCCTGGCATTTAGTGCTTCTTTCTTTGGAATCCAAACTGGCCCCATCTCAGGATTTTTGGGGTCAGTCCCCTGAAGAAACTCCCCTGACACCACTTTTGGGGCCACTCCAACCATGGGTTCAGCTGAACAGAGAAAATTAGGGAATTATTTTATAACTAGATTATGGTGATGGTTACATAGTCATATGCATTTGTCAAAACTCATAGAATTGCATACTAAAAAGGATAAATTTTACTATTTGTAAATTATTATTAAATAAGTCTGATTTTTTAAAAGCTAAACACATGCACACACTTAAAGAGAAACTAAAATGGAGGCCATAGTTTGAATAGTCCTAGACCACTCATTACCATGTAACGAAAAACTTAAAATTCTTCTGATTTCCCCAAAATGCTAGCTGTAACCATAAATAAAACTTAAGCTATCCTCATGTCAACATTGTGGACTTATGCCCTGCTTTCTTTAGCAGCCCAATAGACAGAGAAAGTCAATATTTTTTAAATTTTACTTGGAGAAGTCAACAGTATACTTGGATAGTATTATTGAGGCTCCATTATACTTTTCACAAGTTTTACATAAAAATTTAAAACCCCTGAAATTTCCCAGAAATGCAGTATGTTTCCCAGAAATGCAGATTTGTTTCTGTGTTCCTCATTTAAAGAGGACTCAGAAATTTACTCAACATATCTCTTATAACAACTAGCTTATAAGGGGTATAAGACTTCTCAAGATTAGCTTCAACTTTCATAAGACATGGTTCATTATCTAGGTCATAATTTATCTAAAAAAGGAATATTTCTGTGCCCAGAAAGAATAAATAATATCCAAATTTTCCTTGACCTGTAACTGAAAGACAACTCAGAGGATTCCTCAGGCTTGCAGGATATTGCAAGTCCCGGAACCCAAATTATTCTTTATTGGCCTCTCCACTCTTTTTTTTTTGTGTATGCCAGAAGGCTTGTGGAGAGTATTAACAGTAGACTGTTCAGAATAGTGACACACTGGGAACATGCCTGATATAGTTTGGTTGTGTCCCTACCCAAAATCTCATCTTGAATTGTAATCCCCACATGTCAAGGGCGGGACCAGGTAGAGGTAATGGGATCATGGGGGCGGTTTCCCTCATGCTGTTCTAATGATAGTAAGTGAATCTCATGAGATCTGATGGTTTGTTTTGTTTTGTTTTGTTTTGTTTTGTTTGAGACAAGAGTCTCGTTCTGTCACCCAGACTGGAGTGCAATGGTGCAATCTTGGCTTCTGAAACCTCTGCCTCCCGGGTTCAAGTGATTCTCATGACTCAGCCTCCCAAGTAGCTGGGACTACAGGCATGTACCACCACACCCAGCTAAATTTTGAATTTTTTTTTAGTAGCGATGGGGTTTTGCCATGTTGGCCAGGCTGGTCCTGAACTCCTGACCTCAAGTGATTCACCCACCTCGGTCTCCCAAAGTGCTGAGATTATAGGCGTGAACCACTGTGCCCAGCCATTTCCACTCTATTAACTAACCAAAAATAGCACTGAGGAACTTCCTCCATGGTAAATAAAACATGAGAAAACCTTTACTGAACTTAAACAGGCTTTACAGAATCCTTTCACACTAGGACTACCCAACTATTCTAAGCCCTCTACATGTTTGTCTGTGAATGCAACAATCAGGCTTTTCTCACCCAAAAACGTGGAGGAAAAAGTAGACCTATAGCCTATTATAGCCTGTAATTGGACCTAGTAACCAGGGCATATCCAAATTGTTTAAAGTCACATGTCAATGTGACCTCACAGTTTCACCACTCAGATACAAATAAGTAAGTTTATGCAGCACTGCTACCTTAAAAGGATGTAAGTCTCTAGTCAATTACAACAGAAAACAATGTACTTCTTCATTTACATAACTTTGTAAACCGAGCTATAATTGCTGTGAGCCAAGCTTCTTGTCATTTTAGCTCAAAGTCTCTGGATTCAAGAACTGTTCTTTTGTATGTGCAACAAGCCTTTTAAACTTCTCTAGCTTGATTTGATTTCATTTATATACACATCTATATATAGATATAGATGTGCATATATACATATATAAGTATCAATATTTCTACAACTCTTGAAAAGAGTTGCATATATATCTACATATATAGATGTTCTGAGTTTCACTTCCCTGGTGACCCAGTCCAAGTCTGTATGTGTACGTATACATATCTTCCTATTAGTCATATTGATAATACGTGTTATGCACTGTATTCTCTCAAGAGTCTTAAATATTTGTCAGCAGTCACTGACTCATCATGACAATCTCTATAAGAATTAAGTCTGGGCCGGGCGTGGTGGTTCACGCCTGTAATCCCAACACTTTGGGAGGTTGAGGTGGGTGGATCACGAAGTCAAGAGATTGAGACTATCCTAGCCAAAATGGTGAAACCCCGTCTCTACTAAAAATACAAAAAATTAGCTAGGCATGGTGGCGGGCACCTGTAGTCACAGCTACTCGGGAGGCTGAGACAGGAGAATCACTTGAACCCGGGAGGCAGAGGTTGCAGTGAGCTGAGATTGCGCCACTGCACTCTAGCCTGGTGACAGAGCGAGACTCAGTCTCAAAAAAAAAAAAGAGTTAAATCTGTATGTGTACATATACACATAGAAAGTTGGGCTGGGTCACAGGGAAAGTGAAACTCAGAGCATCTGTATATGTAGATATATATACATCTATGTGTGTATATATAGATGTGTATAAAGTGTATATATACACCTGCTGTACAACTATTTTAATGGCTGCATAGCATTCCATTATACGCAGGTATATCTATTTTACTTGACCAATCCCCTGATGTCTTGCACTTGAGTAGTTTCCAGTATTTTGGAATTTTCTTTGATGCCACAATGCTTCAGATGGAAAGGGAGGTTGCTTTAGCCCCTGGCCAGGCCCTGCACCAGTGCTTTCCTGTACCTTCCTTCATTTCATCCCTCCATGAGGTGGGACATAGGGATTCTCATCCCTGCTCTATAGAAGGTGCAGCTGAACTTAGTGATGTGAAGCCGCATGCTCAAGGCACACAGTCTGTAAGCAGAGGAGTCACAATTCCAAACTGGTTCTGTTGAGCTGGGAGGCCTACGCGCTCCTTCCATTGTACGATGCGCTCAGTTGTAAGCTATGTGAAGGAAGTAACTGCTTCTTACCCTGGCTTGTACCTCCAGAACAACAAATGCATAGGAGATCCCATGGAGGGAGGCTCACCAAGCACAATGAGTTGGTCAGACTGAACCCCACTCTATAATGGAATAAAGGTCAATAGTCTCTCCACCAACTTACTGCAAAAGAAGAATAGCAGTTGTTACATCTAGCAGGAAAAGCACAATTCATTCAGCATTACGTATTGAGTGCCTACTCTGCTAGACCCTGAAGTGAGGACAAGCACATAATTGTGCATCTCTTCACATTCTTGATCTCAACCCTTGTGCTTAAAAAGAGAACCCATCCTTACTGGGGGGAGCCAGATGGACCACATAGCCATGTCCCACGTAGATGGCCCAGTGCTCATAGCCAAAGCGAGAAATCTCAATCAGGTCTCCAGGTCTCAGTGTTCGTCTTCGTCTAGGCTGCAACAGAAAAACCAGAAACAGGCAGAGGCAAGTCATCTGCAGGAAACATTCTAGGGCCTGACCTGCAAGGAGCCCCAGCCCAGCCTGCAGATTCCCTCTGCTCATCACCTGCGGGAAACAGGAGAGAAGGAGCACTGCTCACATGTGTAGGAAGCACCTTCATTTACTGGGGTTGCAGGACTGAAAAGGTGCTCTTTAGGGGACAAGGAGGAGATGAAGAGAGTATCTTTAAGGGAGATTTTCATGAATGTGCAGCACAGGAGTGTGATAGAGTGATGTGCCCAGGCTGAATGTGAGTGCATTTTATGCACAGAGTATGTTTTTGTCAGCAAGTGACTGCATGATTCCCAAGGAAGCCTAAAATGCCTCTTTAAGGGCCACCTGCCATGAGCCTGAGCCCAAGTGATTCCTACGAGTTCTAGAGCTCTGACTTGCGACGCCCAACATGTCAGAGGCAGGCGGACACTTGACCCACATTACACACCGCTCCTTTAGGTGAAAACTATCATTACCCCCACTTGACAATGAGCACATGGAGTCTCAGGAAGGTTAGTTAACTTGCCTAGTAAGTAGAAGAGCAGGAATGAAGGGTAGGGCTGAAAGTTTCCAACATTAATGCCTTTAACCATCCCAGAATGTCCTAGGCAAGCCCAGGGCAGCTGAAGTCTGAGCTCAGGCTAAAATTAAAGCAAGGGATGGCAGGGTGTGGTTGGAGTTGGTGGTAGGGCAGTGCCCCTCTGGAGGGTGCATGGGTGGGAGGAATGTTGCCCTGGCCACACCCAGAATGGCAGATGGCAGACAGCCCTTGCCACGAGAGTTCTGTTTCCGGTATGCTATGGTGCCAGCCAGCACCCCTCCTCCCCGTAACTCAGTTGAGCCAGGCCACAAAGGAATTGAACTGCTGCTGAGGGCAGCGAGAGTGCCAGTCAACTCAGAATCTGGTGGGGAGCTATAGTTAAAAGTAAAGCCTTTCATTTGAAGCAACTTGGATGGAATTGGAACACAGGAATGGAAAACCAAACATCGTATGCTCTCACTCATGAGTGGGAGCTAAGCTATGAGGATGCAAAGGCATAATAATTATACAAGAGACTTTGGGGACTCAGGGAAAAGGGTGGGAGTGGGTGAGGAATAAAAGACTACACACTGGGGCTGGGTGTGGTGGCTCACGCCTGTAATCCCAGCACTTTGAGAGGCCAAAGTGGGCGGATTGCCTGAGGTCAGAAGTTCGAGACCAGCCTGGCCAACATGGTGAAACCCCATCTCTACTAAAAATACTAAAATTAGCTGGGTATAGTGGCAGGCATCTGTAGTCCCACCTACTTGGGAGGCTGAGGCACGAGAATTGCTTGAACCCAGAGATCGTGCCACTGCACTCCAGCCTGGGCGACAGAGTGAGACTCCATCTCAAAACAAACAAACAAACAAACAAAGACTACACATTGGATACAGAGTACACTGGTCAGATAATGGGTACACCAAAATCTCAGAAATCACCATTAAAGTACTCATTTCTGTAACCAAATACCACATATTCCCCCCCAAAAATCTTGAAATTAAAAAACAAAAGTAAAGCCTTTGACTAGAGGGGTCAAGAGTCAACTTGACCAAATAAGGGACAATTTGAGCATCAAAAAAAAATAATAATAATAACTGTACACAGACTGAAACACATCAAATACGTTAAAACCCATGTGTTCATAAGGACATTTTTTAAAAACAGTAGGCATCTTTGGAGGACAGAAAAGAATCACCATATTATTCCAATAGCTGGTAAATAAAGGAAAAGATTCAAGCATTTCCTCACTGAAATGTCCTCAGAGAATGCAATTCAAAACTACAACAAACCCCAAAGCTACAAACCAGTATTTGTAAGGTAGCCATATATGTATGCAAAAACATAGAAAAATATTTGAAAGAATACACACCAGGCTGTACCGAGGGGAAAGGCTGTACAGATGGGAAAGATGGTCAAAGGGGACAATAGCTTTTATACTAATCATTTTTGGTTTTGGCTTTTGGCTTTTTTTGACACGTGATCTCACTTTGTCACCCAGGCTAGAATGCAGCGGCACTATCACAGCTCACTGTAGGAAGCCTCAACCTTCCCAGCTCAAGTGATCCTCCCACCTCAGCCTCCCAAGTACCTAGGACTATAAGCACGTACCATTATCCCTGGCTAATTTTAATATTTTCTGTAGAGATGGGATCTCACTATGCTGCCCAGCCTAGAGTTTTGGTTTTACAAATAAGGTGAATGTGTTCACATATTCCTCCTGAAATTAAATACATTCTTTCTTTTTTAAGTTGAAGCTTTAGAGTCAGACCCTCATAAGTTCAAATTCCCTCTCTGCCTTTTGGGCAGCCCCCTCTCTAATACTTACCAGAATATCATTCCCCCAATCTGTGAAGTTGGCAGTACTATGCCTACTTCATAGGATTGCTTATTAACTACCTGGTGTGGATTAAGTAAGTGTTTAGCATGGTATCTGGACCCTGAGCACTCAGGAAATGTGGCTGCTATTGGGCCTGAAGGAAGAAGGAACCTAAGAAGGGATTGGAGGGAAGGAGGGAACATAGAGGAACTGGCCCTGCCTGGAGGCAAGGGAGACAGAGCCCTTTCTGTCAGCCCCCATCACCACCCACATAGATGGAGCCCTTTCCCTGGACCCTCCCTCCTCAGCTCATCCCACCCACTGAGGATGGTGTGACGGAGGAGGTGGCCTGTGTGGTGAACCAAGGGCTGCTCTCCCTGAGCCCACCATTCCTGCCTTCAGGAGGCTTAGCGGAGCCACTGGGAGTGTGGCCAGAGGAGGGCTTGGAAAAGCATAAACCCAAACTTTGGCCTCAGTAGAACCAGACCCCATGCAGCAGCTGAGGCTGGGGACCCTCTGGGCTCATAACCCAGTGCCATGGTTCCTTCCCACGGTGTCTGAGAGAGCCAGACCCCCAGACCTCAGCGTGTGCCCATGTGCCCTCCATGCCAGAGCTGTAGACCAACAAGGAGAACACACATAGTCACCACTAACACGGTGGTGGTTCCTCAGATCAAAGCTTTAAAACCCTTTCTGGGGACTTACCAAAGCCATCCTTCCTTCAAGATGATGTCTTGTGTGTTGCTGACTCTGTGTCCAGCCTTAAATTAGCTCTGAGTTTCGTTTTCCCCGTGACCCAGCCCATATACAACTATTTTAGAACATAGATCAAGGTTCATGTGAAATTTTCCGTCTTCAAACAGGGGCAGAGTACATATCAAGTAGGCAAGGGAGCATGAAAATCAGAGAGAAGAGGAATCAGAGCTCAGGATCTAGATTGAGAAGGACTTAGTGGCAGTGTGGTCAGGGGCACAGCTGACAATCACCAGGTTTCAGGTGGAACAAGCAAGAGCCAGTGGTTGTGGGGGCAAGGCAGGATGTAGAGACAGAGACCATGGGGGAAATTTTCAAAAAGGAGAGAGGAGCCCCAGAGAGACTGAGACTCATGCCTCCAAATTGGGAATGATGGTTGCTAGGAGAGGCGGACATTTCCACCAACCTCAAACCCCATGGCCCTAGACAAACCATGTCATTGGAGGCACATTCCTCTACCCTGGAAACAGAGTGAGGCTGCTAGGACCGCAGTTTGAAAACCACTCCCCTTTCTGCCTCTCACCCACAGTTCAGAAACACTCATTCCGCACCAAATGGAAACAAAACCCATTACTGGGTGTGTAGAGGTTGCTTCTTTGAGGCACCTGCATGCTTATGCTACCCAAGCTCCAAATAAGTATCTCTTCTGACATCTGCAGATAGTTGTCCGGTCCTGAGCAAACTGGACAGGAAGGGGTGGGTGGGGCTGGGGGGAGCTGAGCATCCTCACTGTGGGGCATGGGGGCAAGGACCACTAAATTACTTTCTTCAGGCTATAAACAAACAAACAAAGAGCTTTACTGTGGGGATGCAGATGGACTGGAGCCAGAACTGGAAAACTCTTTGAGAGCCACAGCAGCTCTGCATGACCAGCTACTCCCTCAGCCCACACGGTCTTGTCCCGTGGAGACGGCCTCTCTCAGCACCTCCACTCCATTCTCCTCTGGGTTGCAGTGGGACAATCTTCAAAGTATTCCTTCTAGAGGGAGACAGTGGGGTTGGCTTGGCTAACTATCTCCTGCCCCATTGTCCAGAGCCCTGTGGGCCGGTCCCACTGGGGCTTGCTCATCATCTTTTTAGGGGCGGACCTCCAGTCCAGCAATCTCAGTTCATCCTATGCCTGCCCTCCCCTTGCAACCACATCACACCCCTGTTTCCCTGGGCAGGAGGACTTCCACATGCGGTCCGCTGAAGGGATTTCAGGAGGGTGGGCACAGTGACCAACCAGACCGTGCAGGGTGGAGTTGGGAAGCAACATCACTGTACTCATGCTTGCGCTTGTGGCTTTTCACCGAATCCAAGCTGTTCACGGTGTCAGGAAATTACGTCCAGGAGCCATAGGAAAGGAGAGTCTGCAAATCAAGGGCCGGTGGACTGAGAATTCGCTGTCTCCCTACTGTTTATGATGAGCAGGAAAGGTGTCAAAGTTCTACCGACAGAGAACGGGGTAGGGCAGGTCACACCCGGCCAGATGGTGAGCTCTAGGCCTACAGAAGCTTGGAATACTTACATTTTTGTTCACATATACACTCTCTATATTTGTTTAATTGTATAAAAGGCTATAAAAGGAAAGATAAGCCTCCATTCTTCCCACCTCCAGCCTCCAGCAACCCAGCTCCCCTTTCTAGAGGCAATGTTATCTTTCTGTGTATATGCAAGGAATATCTTGGGCTACATATAATTTTAATGGGTTTTGGCCGGGCGCAGTGGCTGATGCCTGTAATCCCAGCACTTTGGGAGGCCAAGGTGGGTGAATCACTTGAGATCAGAAGTTGGAGACCAGCCTGCCAACAGTGCAGGAAAGTCCCCCGCCTCTACTAAAAAATTAGCCGGCCGGCCAGGCTGCCGGGTGGCTCACGCCTGTAATCCCAGCACTTTGGGAGGCCGCAGGCGATGGATCAAGGCAGTCAGGAGATCGAGACCACGTGTCCCCGGCCTCTACTAAAAATACAAAAATTAGGCCGGGCTGCCAAGCCAGGGCCGCTCTGTGGGTGGGGTCCCAGCCACCGGGAGCTGGAGGCAGGAGACATGGGAACCCAGGAGGCTGAGCTTACAGTGAGCCGAGACCGCGCCACTGCACTCCAGCAGCCTGGGCAGAGCTTGTGACTCCCCAAAAAATTAGCTGGCCTGGTGACAGCCTGTAGTCCAGCTGCTTGGAGGCTGAGGCAATTTAGAACTCCGCTTGACCTGGGCGCCAGTGGAGGCCAGACCTTGCAGAGATCATGCCACTGCCCTCCAGCCTGGGTGACAGAGCGAGACTATGTCTCAGAATAAATAAATAAATAAATAAAGGGTTTTATTGCATCTTATATCCGTATAGAAGAATACTTGCAACATAAGTGTAAAACACTAGAAATAATAACAAAACACTCAGGTATCAGTAAACCTAGTTGAAGAAATAGGAAATAACCAGTTTCTTAAATAAGCCCTGTCCCACAAAAACCTGTCCACAGATGTCCACACAGTTCATAACAGTGGTGGGTAATTTGATGTGTCAATCTGACAGGGCCATGGGGTGCCCAGATGCTGCGTGATTTCTGGGCATGTCTGTGAGGTGCTTCCAGATGAGACCAGCATTTGAATTGGTGGAATGGGTAAAGCAGATGACCCTCCCTTACATGGGTGGGGAGCATCGATCTGTTGAGGGCTTGAATAGAACAAAGGCAGAGGAATAAGGAATTCGTCCCGTTTTTGTCTGCCTCACTGCTTGTGTTGAGACAGCTCACCTCATCTTCTCCTGCCCTCAGACTGGGGTTTGCACTATCGGCTCCCCGGGTTCCCAGGTCTTTTGATGCAGACGGAATGATACCACTGGCTTTCCTGAGTCTCCGGGGTCCCTAGCCTGCAAACAGCAAATGGTGGGACTTCTCAGCCTCTGTGACTGCTGCATGAGCTAATTTTTTTTAAGAAATCTTGATGGACAGATAACCTATTGGTTCTGGTTCTCTGAAGAACCCTGACTAATAACCCTGACTAATACTCAGCATTATTCATAATTGCCAAAAGGTGACACACCCAAATGTCCATCAACTGACAAATGGATAACGAAACGTGGTATAGTCGTATGATGTAATATGATTCAGCCATAAAAAGGAAGTACTGATACATGCTAAAATATGGAGGAAGCTTGGAAACATGATAAGTGAAGGAAGCTGGTCACAAAAGCCATATAGGATATGATTCCATTTCTATGAACTGTCAGGAATGGGAAAACACACAGAGACATAAAGTAAATTCATGATTGTAACGATTATTTAGGGATGGAAGGGCCAGGAGACTCAGGTTCAGTGTTTCCTTTTAGGTGATGAGAAGGTTTTAAAGTTGATTGTGGTATTAGTTTCGTAACTCTGTGAATATGCTAAAGGGTATTGAATTATACAATTTAGTAAGTAAACTATATGGTATTGAGGCAGGACAGATAATCAAGGAGATGACCACATACTTGGGACATGGCAACCACCCTGTCAACAGCACCATGAGCCCTGTAACCGCGTTCACTGGGACACAGCAACCGCACCAACAGCACAACAAACCTCAGCACTCACGTTGTAATCAAGCTCATCCAAGCAGAACTACCTCCAGTGGGGACTCTCCCCTGTAGAGAGCATGTGCATTTGAACTTTGCTTGTCCTCAGAATGACCCTTTGCTCATTATAATAGTAAAAAACACACCCCTGGGTAGAGATTTAAGATGGTAATGAGACATGCGGTGCAGGAACAAGCATGTACAACAACTGCTCACGTGCACCCAGAGGACCACCCAGAACATGCTTACTAGGAACACACCTCTTCCCACCCCCTGTGAATAATCATGTAAGATTCTCACAAAGGGAGTCCCCTCAGAGCCAGTCTTCGCTGACTCACTCTCGATCAGCCCACTCTGACTTATCTTTCAGAGCGTACCTTTCAGAGTGTACCTTTCAGAGTTTTACCTTTGCACTAAATTACTTTCAGCTGTTTCTCTTCACACGTAGCTTTCAGAGTGTTCTTTCTCTTTTGCAATAAATTGCTTTCTGTTGTTCGTCGATGGCTGTGTCTCTTGTTAAAATTATTTTAACCAAGAAGACAAGAACAGAGGTCTCACAGTCACCGTCAACAGTATGTAAATTATATCTCAATGAAGCTGTTACCAAAAAAGTTAACCCTGTGTTCCTCTTCCTCCTGATGCAGTTGTAGCCACTCTCCTGAATTTTGTCTCTACTGTCCTATTGATTTTTAAATTTTTTTAAAAACACATCCCTTAATAATATATAAATGTAATCCTTAACAATATACATTTAGTTTATATTTTTTAAAGTTTGTAAAAGTAGAATCAAACATCAAGCATGCCAAAACAATTTTTTTGTTCAGTATTAAGTTTCATACCCATGTTGATTGGCCATAGCTATTCACTCATTTGCATGGTATTCCCACGTGGCTAATGGGAATGTGCTACAGTTTACTTATCCTGACTCCTGTCAACAATCACTGGGGGTTGTATATAGTCCATTCTCACACTGCTATGAAGGAATACCCAAGACTGGGTAATTTATAAAGGAAAGAGGTTTAATCGACCCACAGTTCTGCATTGCTGGGGGAGGCCTCAGGAAACTTACAATCATGGCAGAAGGCAAAGGAGAAGCAGGCACCTTCTTCACAGGGCAGCAGGATGGAGTGAGTGCAAGCAGGGGAAATGCCGGATTCTTATGAAACCACCAGATTGGCCAGGCGCGGTGGCTCATGCCTGTAATTTCAGCACTTTGGGAGGCTGAGGCAGGTAGATCACGAGGTCAAGAGATCAAGACCATCCTGACCAACATAGTGAAAGCCCATCTCTACTAAAAATACAAAAATTGACTGGGTTTGGTGGCGCATGCCTGTAGTCCCAGCTACTCAGGAGGCTGAGTCATGAGAATCGCTTGAACCTGGGAGGTGGAGGTTGCAGTGAGCCAAGATTGCGCCACTGCACTCTAGCCTGGTGACAGGGCAAGACTCCATCCATCAAAAAAAAAAAAAAAAAAAAAAAAAAAACAGATCTCATGAGATTCACATACCATCATTAGAACAGCATGGGGGAAACCACCCCCATGATCCCATTACCTCCACCTAGTCCCACTCTTGACATGTAGGGATTACAATTCAAGATAAGATTTTGGGTGGGGACACCGCCAAACCATATCAGGGGTGTTCCCAGTGTGTCACCATTACTGAACACGCTACTGTTAATACTCTCCACAAGCCTCCTGGCATACACGCGCCAGCTTTTCTCTAAGCAGAGGCCTTCGAACTTTTTTGACCGAGACCAACAGTAAGAAATACATCTTACAATGTACTCTGGATGTTTATATGTATATAAATAGAACAAAAGTTTTACCAAAAAAAAAGCTTATCCTTACTACGTGAGATACACTCTGATAAATTCTGTTCTCTTTCATTCTATTTCATTCGTTCTTTTCAATTTTTTTTCTTTTTTTTTCTTTTTTGAAGATGGATTCTCACTCTGTCACCCAGGCTGGAGTGCACTGGCCTGATCATAGCTCATTATATCCTCGAACTCCTAACTCCTGGGCTCAAACCACCCTCCTGCCTCAGCCTCCCAAAGCACTTGAATGACAGGCATAAGTCAGCTCCCCTGGCCCTTCATGTTTTTTATATTTTAATTGTGACTCACTAAATTAAAGTTAACACTCACTAGAGGGTCACAAGCCAGAGCTGACAGATTGTAGGGTATGACTTTCTTCAGCTTTATTAGAAAAAGAAAAAAAACAAACAACCCCATCAAAAAGTGGGCAAAGGATATGAACAGACACTTCTCAAAAGAAGACATGCATACAGCCAACAGACACATGAAAAAATACTCATCATCACTCGCCATCAGAGAAATGCAAATCGAAACCACAGTGAAATGCCATCTCACACCAGTTAGAATGGCAATCATTAAAAAGTCAGGAAACAACAGGTGCTGGAGAGGATGCGGAGAAATAGGAACACTTTTACGCTGTTGGTGGGACTGTAAACCAGTTCAACCATTGTGGAAGACAGTGTGGCGATTCCTCAAGGATCTAGAACTAGAAATACCATTTGATCCAGCCATCCCATTACTGGGGATATACCCAAAGGAATTATAAATCATGCTGCTATAAAGACACATGCACACGTATGTTTATTGCAGCACTATTCACAATCGCAAAGACTTGGAATCAACCCAAAAGTCCATCAGTGACAGACTGGATTAAGAAAATGTGGCACATAGACACCATGGAATACTATGCAGCCATAAAAAAGGATGAGTTCGTGTCCTTTGTAGGGACATGGATGAAGCTGGAAACCATTATTCTCAGCAAACTATCGAAGAACAGAAAACCAAACACCGCATGTTCTCACTCATAGGTGGGAACTGAACAATGAGATCACTTGGACACAGGAAGGGGAACATCACACACCGGGGCCTATTGTGGGGAGGGGGGAGGGGGGAGGGATAGCATTAGGAGATATACCTAATGTAAATGACGAGTTAATGGGTGCAGCACACCAACATGGCACATGTATACATATGTAACAAACCTACACTTTGTGTACATGTACCCTAGAACTTAAAGTATAAAAAAAAAAAAAAGAAAGAAAGAAAAGAAAAAGAAGGCAAAATGAAGCTTCCCACTAGCAGTATACAAGAGTTGCGATTGCTCAACAACTTTTTGAATATTTGTCAACACTGCAGCTATCACATAGGCTCTTACCGGATTTTAACGCTTCTGAAGGGCTCCGCTTTGTCACAGGTGTATTGGACATCTGTATTTACTCTTCCTGTGAGGGGCCCATTCATATATTTGTCCATTTTTCTGTTGGGTTTTTTTTATTGATTTGTTTGAGTTTTTTGTTTCATTTTGTTTTGTTTTGTGTTTTCCTTTGAGACAGAATCTCTGTCTGTCACCTAGGCTGGAGTGCAGTGGCACAATCTTGGCTCACTGCAACCTCCGCCTCCCAGGTTCAAGCAATTCTCCTGCCTCAGCCTCCCAAGTAGCTGGGATGACAGGTACATGCCACCAAGCTTGGCTAATTTTTGCATTTTTAGTAGAGACAGGGGTTTCACCATGTTGGCCAGGCTGGTCTCAAACTCCTGAACTCAGGTGATCCTCCCCGCTCGGCCTCCCAAAATGCTGGGATTACAGTCATGAGCCACCGAGCCCAGCCAAGTTCTTTATGCATACCAGATATTAATCCTTTGTCAGTTGGATTACAAATATTATATCTTGTCCCAGAGTTGGCTTGCCTTTTCCTTGGCTTAATGGTGTGTTTTGATACACAGATGTTCTTATCTAATGTAATCAAATTTATCTCTTTGTACCTTACTTTTTGTCTTTATTTTTTGTGCTTATGAACTATAGTAAGGTCATAAAGATGTTCTCCTGTATTTGCTTCTAAAAATTGACTTTTGGCCAGGCACAGTGGCTCACACCTATAATCCCAGAACTTTGGGAGGCCGAGGTGGGTGGATTACCTGAGGTCAAGAGTTCGAGACCAGCCTGGCCAACATGGTGAAACCCATCTCTACTAAAAGTACAAAAATTAGCTGGGCGTGGTGGTGCACACCTGTAATCCCAGCTACTCAGGAGGCTGAGACATGAGAATCACTTGAACCCGAGGGGCAGAGGTTGCAGTGAGCCGAGATCGTGCCACTGCACTCCAGCCTGGGCAACAGAGCAAGACTCTGTCTCAAAAATAAAATAAAAATAAAAATAAAAATTGACATTTGTCTTTCACACATAAGTCTGAAATTCTCCCCAAACTGACTTTTTCTGTGCAGTGCAAAGTCCACGTGGTTATATGTGAATACCATTTACTAGTTAGGGATCAACAAACTATAGCCCACAGGCAAATGCAGCCCTTCACCTGTTTTTGTTTTGTTTATAATAGACACTGGGTCTAGCTATGTTGCCCAGCTCAAATGATCCTTCTGCCTCAGCTTCCCAAAGTGCTGGGATTACAGGTGTGAACCACCATGCCTGGTCTCCTTCACCCGTTTTTGTACAGCCCAGTAGCTAATAATGGTTTCTGCATTTTAAATGGATGAGAAAAATTAAAAGAAAGCTAATAACTCATGACCCATGAAAAGTATATGAAATTTAAATCTCAATGCACATAAAGTTTTATTAGAACATATCCATGATCATTTGTTCACATACAGTATTTTCTATAGCTGCTCTTACACTACCATAGCAGAGATGACCAATTACAACAGACACTGTGAAGACCACATAAAGCCTAAAACACTTACTGTCTAGCCCTTACCAAAAAAGTTTGCCAATCCCTGAATAGTTCATCCTTTCCCCCCATGATCTGCAATACAGTCTCTGTTGTAAATTACGGTTTCATTTATTTGTGGGTCTGTTTTGGAAATTTGGCTCAATCCATTGGCCAATTGAACTATCTCTGCACCAAAAATACACTATCTTGATCACAATAATAATTTATAATAAGCCTTAATAATAACACAAGTCTCCCTGCCTGATATTCCTTTGTTGTTAATGAAATAGCTAACCCTGCCTCTTTACTTTTCCAAATACGTTTCAGAATCTGGCTTCCAATTCCAGGAAAGACCTTGTTGGGATTTGGTTTGGAATCACATTGAATCTATAGGTGAATTTTGAAAGAAATTGACAGACTTATGCTATTGAGGCTTCCTATCCATGAATGATACATCTCTCTCCATTTATGAGGTCTTCTTTAATGTCCTTCAATATTTTCTCCATAGAGGTCTCACTCATTTGTTACCATAATCCCTGGTAAAACTCACCTATACAACCATCCAGGCACACCATTTCTTTGTAGAAAAAGTGTTAACTACTTATTTATCCTTTAATGAGTAAAGTACTGCTTAGATTTTTAAATTTATTCTTGGTCCAATTTTGATGACACTTTTCTTGGAATATATCAATTCCATGAAAATTTTCCAATTTTTGTAATTATTTATCAATATTTGTTTTTGCTGGTTTAATCTCTGTAGCATCTAGAGTTATGTTCTCTTTTTCACTCCTAAATCATTTGCTGTGCCTTCTCTCTTTTATATGCTTGTTTTTCTTCATTTATTTTTGCTCATATCTTTGTACTGTCTTCCCCTTTTTCTGTCTTCTTAAATTGGATAATTAACTCCTTAACTTGCACCTCTCCTTTCTTTCTTTCTCTTCTTTCTTTTGCTTTCTTTCTCTTTTTCTTTTCTTTTCTCCAGGCTAGGTTGAACTCCTAGCCTCAAGCGATCCTCCTACCTCAGCCTCGCAAAGTGCTGGGATTACAGGCATAAGCCACCATGCCCAGTCACCTTTTTCTTTCTTAAGGTAAGGATTTATGCTACAAAGTTTTTTCTAAGCACCCCTTTAGCTGCATGGTCCAAATATTGATATCTAGTATTTTTGTTATCATTCAGCTCTAAATATTATCTAACTCCCATTCGTTTTCTTTTTTTGACTCATAATGTATCTAGCATTCCTGAAAGTATAGAGTTTTCTTGTTATCTCTTGCTATTGATTCCTGAATTAATTGCTTTACGGTTAAAGAAGATTATTTCTATGTTACTAATCTAAAATTTGTTGTCTTACTTTAAGACCCAAGCTATGCTCAGCTCTCATAAACATTCCATTGTGTGCAGTTGAAAAGAATCTGTATTCCACAATTATATTATATATGGTCATTAAGTAAGTTTGTTGGTAAATTTTCTATGTCTTTCTAGACTTTTGTTTCCTTCATTCATCAGTTCCTTAGAAAGGTGTATTTAGATCTCCCACTATGACGTTGTTTGTCCTCTCCAAAATTCATGTTGAAACTTAATCCCAAATGTGGCAGTATTGAAAGATGGGGCTTTTGGCAGGGTGTGGCGGTTTATGCCTGTAATCCCAGCACTTTGCGAGGCCGAGGTGGGCAGATCACCTGAGGTCAGGAGTTCAAGATCAGCCTTGCCAACATGATAAAACCCCATCTCTACTAAAAATAGAAAAATTAGCAGAGCGTGGTGGCATATGCCCGTAATCCCACCTTTTCAGGAGGCTGAGACAGGAGAATTGCTTGGACCCAGGAGGCGGAGGTTGCAGTAAGCTGAGATCCCAGCACTATACTCCAGCCTGGGTGACAGAGTGAGACTCTATCTCAAAAAAAAAAGGAAGAAAGGAAAGCAAGGAAAGGAGAGGAGAGGGGAGGGGAGAGGAGGAGAGGGGAAAAAAGGAAACAAAGAAAGAGAGAGAGAGAGGGAGGGAGGGAGGAAGGAAGGAAGGAAGGGAGAAAGAAAGAGAGAAAGAAAGAAAGAGAAGAAAGAAAAGGAAAGAAAGAAAGAAAAAGAAACAAAGCAAAGAAAGAAAGAGAGGAAGGAAGGAAGGAAGGAAGAAAAGAGAGAGAGAAAGAAAGGAAGAAAAGAAAGAAAGAGAGAAAGAAAGGAAGAAGAAGAGGAAGAAGAAAAGGAAAGAAGGAAGGAAGGAGAAGGAAGAAAGGAAAAGAAAGAGAGAAAGAAAGAAATAAAAAGAAAGAGGAAGAAAGAAAGAGAGAGAGAGAAGGAAAGAGAAAGAAAGAAAGAAAAAGGAAGGAAGGAAGGGGAAGGAAGGAAAGAAGGAAGGAAGGAAGGGAGAGAGAAAGAAAGAGAAAGAGAGGAAAGAAGGAAGAAAAGAGAGAAACAAAGGAAGAAAAGAAAGAGAAAGAAAGAAGAAGGAAAAGAAACGGAAGGAAGAGAAAGAAAGGAAGAAAAAGGAAGAAAGAAAGAGAGAGAAAGAAAAAGAAAGGAAGGAAGGAAGAAGGAAGGAAGGAAAGAAGGAAGGAAGGGGAAGGAAGGAATGGAGGGAGGGAGAGGAAGGAATAAAAGAAGGAAGGAAGCAAAAAAGAAAGAGAAAGAAAGAGAGAAAAGAAAGAAAGGGAAAGAGAGGAAGGAAGGAATAAAAGAGGGAAAGAAAGGAAGAAAAGAAAGAACAAGAAAGAGAGAAAGAGAAAGGAAGAAGAAGAGGAGGAGGAGAAGGAGAAGGAAGGAAGAAAGAAAGAAAAAACGAAGAGAAAGAAAGGAAGAAAGAGAAAGAAGAAAGAAAGAGAGAAAGAAAGAAAGAGAGGGAGGGAGGGAGGGGAAGGAAGGAAAGAAGGGAGAAAGAAAAAGAGAGGAAGGAAGAAAAGAAAGAGAGAGAGAAAGAAGAAGAAGAAGAAAAGGAAGGAAGGGAGGGAGGAAGGGAAGAAGGGAGGGAGGGAAGAAAAGGAAGGAAGGAAGAGAGAGAAAGACAAAGAAAAGAAGAAAAAGGAAGAAAGAAAGAAGAGAGAGAAAGAAAGAAAAAAGAGAAAGAAAAAAAAGAAAGGAAGGAAAGAAGGAAAGAAGGAGGGAGGGAGGGAGGAAGGAAGGAAGGGGGAGGGGAGGGAAGGGAGAGAGGGGGGGGGAGGGGAGGGGAGGGGAGGGGAGGACAGAAGAGGAGAGCCTTTAATTGGTGGTGGGATCATAAAGGCTCTGCCCTCATGAATGGATTAACCCATTCGTGGATTAATGAGTTAACGAATTAGTGGTTTATCACAGGAATAGAACTGGTGGTTTTATAAAAAGAGGAAGAGAGACCTGAGCTAGCAGACTCAGCCTCCTCACTATGTGATGCCCTGTGCTGCCTCCAGACTCTAGAGAGTCTCCACCAACAAGAAGGCCCTCACCAGATGCACCCCCTTAACCTTGGACTTCTCAGCCTCCAGAATTGTAAGAAGTCAAATCATTTCTTATCAATTACCCACTTTCGGGTATTCTGTTTTAAACAACAGACGATGAATTCCTCTTTGCAATCAGTCAAAAATTTCATTATTTTGAGGTTTATTAAATGCAAGCAAGTTACATATTTCTAGTGAATTAAAACTTTTATCAGAACCTTTTTGTCCTCTGTCTACTAATAACTTGCTTTAAAGCCTATATTTTCTGATATCAACACAACTACACCAGCTTTTAGTTAGTACACCAGTTCTTTGTATTTACGTAGCATACCATTTTTATCTTCTAATTTTTAAATTATATGATTTATTAAAGTTGATTTAGAAGTCCTATTTCAAATCTCAAGTTCAAATTTCAGATTTTTTTTTTTTTTTAGATGGGATATTGCTCTTGTTGCCCAGGCTGGAGTGCAGAGGCACCATCTCAGCTCACTGCAACCTCCGCCTCCTGGGTTCAAGCGATTCTCCTGCCTGAGCCTCCCGAGTAGCTGGGATTACAGGTGTGCGCCATCATGCCTGGCTAATTTTGCATTTTTAGTAGAGATAGGATTTCTCCATGTTGGTCAGGCTGGTCTCAAACTCCCGACCTCAGGTGATCTGCCTGCCTCGGCCTCCCAAAGTGCTGGGACTACAAGCGTGAGCCACAGTGCCCGGCAATTTCAGATATTATTAAAGATGTTTGGTAAGTTTTTTGGCACACAGAAAGTACCGGAAAATCTAGTATAGTCCAATAACTACCCACCTACCATGTACCCACTGCCGCAATTAAAAACTTATTACTTTGCCACATTTGCTTTATCTGCATTTTTTTTTTAATTAGGGCATGTGTTTGCATAAGCCTAATGCCATTATCACACTTAATAAAGTAAATAATTCCTTAATATTCTTTAATATCCAGTCTCTATTTAAAATTTTCCAATTATCCCAGATAGCTCTTATAGTTTTCACATTTACTTGTTTTGCATGTAACATTTCTATCTAGGGCAGCTTTCACATACCCCCGATTTTTCTCCTGGATAACTTTTTAACACATCAGACCAGTTGTCACGCAAAATGTCTATCATTTCCATTTCAGTCTTTGTGTGTGTGTGTGTGTGTGTGTGTATGTGTGTGTGTATACATATATGTATATATATGTTTTAGGCAGTCTCGCTATGTTGCACAAGCTGTTCTCTAACTCCTAGACTCAAGGGATCTTCCTGCCTCAGCCTCCCAACTAGCTGGGATTACAGGCAGACACCACCGTACTGATTTTATTTATATTTTATCTGTGTTTTTATATTTTGAACGTATCAGCTGTAAATTGTATTCCCTAGATTTGTTTTTAATCCAGTGTAATGTTTGCCTTTTACTTTGCAAATTTAGTCCACTTAGGATTACCTATATATTTGGAATTAGTTCCTCATTCTATTTTTTTATTTCTATACATGTCATCTGTTTTATGTAATTTTTTTCTCGTTTATTGTGTGGTTTGATTTTGGGTTTTTGGTTTGGTTTGGTTTGGTTTTGGGTTTTTTGGTTTGGTTTGGTTTTGGGTTTTTTGGTTTGGTTTGGTTTGTTTTGGTTTGGGGTTTTTTGGTTTGGTTTGGTGTTGGGTTTTTTGGTTTGGTTTGTTTGGTTTGGTTTGGTTTTGGTTTGGTTTGGTTTTGGTTTTTGGTTTGGTTTGGTTTGGTTTGGTTTTGGGTTTTTTGGTTTGGTGGTTTGGTTTTGGGTTTTTTGGTTTGGTTTGGTTTGGTTTGGTTTTGGGTTTTTTGGTTTGGTTTGTTTGGTTTGTTTGGTTTTTGGTTTGGTTTGGTTTTGGGTTTTTTGGTTTGGTTTGGTTTGGTTTGGTTTTGGGCCTTTGGCCTGGCCTGCGCCGGGCCTTTGGCCTTGGCCTGGCCTGGCCTGGCCTCCTGGGCCTTTGGCCTGGCCTGGCCTGGCTCCTGGCCTTTGGCCTGGCCTGGCCTTGGCCTTGGCCTGGTCTTGGCCTGGCCTGGTCTGGCCTCTGGCCTTTGGCCTGGTCTGGCTCCTGGCCTGGCCTGGCTCCTGGCCTTTGGCCTGGCCTGGCCTGGTCTGGCCTGCCTCCTGGGCCTTGGTCTATTCATTCTGGCTGTTGCCTCTTGGATCGGAACCAGGTGTTTTTGTTTCGCCTTTTTGTGTTTGTTTTTCTCATTCCTTTTTCCCCCATACTTAATTTGGAAGTTTACATTGTATGTGTCCTCCTCGCCTTATACCATGTGAGGCAGGGAGCTTCCAAAGACCTACTGCTTATTGACCTGTGTCCCTTAAGTTTGGGGAGCCTGAGAACTGGCATTAAGTGCTACATCTAAAGAGCTGGGACAAAAAACAAAGGAGACTGTACTGAAAGAAAATGATTCTTCTACCAACACTAGGACATAAATGGGCAGGTGTTTACCCTACACCAGATGTGGAAGGAGCTGGCATGGAGCCCTTTGTAAATCCTGCCCAGGCCTCCAACAGACAGAACTGTCCCCAGACAACCTGGAGATGAAGGAAACATTCACAAGCAAGTAGGGAAATATCACCCTGTGGAAGGACGGACCGTCGGCCCCAGGGGAGTCGGTCTGAGGAATACTCGAAAAAAAGCACTTCGGAAAAATGGTCACTTTGAACACCTGCCAAGCCCAGCGAGCAACAGCTGCAAGACCTCAAATGACCATCCACACAACATAGCACCCTCTCCCAGCCTGACCCGTAAGGGCTCAGTAGCAGGGATGTCAGCCATGAGCCCAGCCAAATCCCTAACCCACTAAGCTGTCAAGCAACATTTGCACCATGTGACCCACCATCAGGCATAGGTGATACGTCTAGTGGAGATCACCTGACCCAAAGGTAGCCAATGGGAAAGTTGAGTTAGCTGGCGAACTGAGCCTATCAGATTATCTCCTGGGGGTGGCGCTGGGAGCGTGGACCCGCAGACAGACCGCGGGAAAGAATCTGAGCAGATGTGGGAGGAGAAGAGCAGGCAGGAATGTGGGTCAGAGACTTGGGGATCATGGCAAGCAGACGCGGTGAGGAAGCAGGAGTGCCAAGGAGATGGAAGCAACAAGGCGGAGGGAAGACGTGTAGAGCAGAGGAAAATAATGGAAATTTTAGTAAGATTGGCAAGCACCTATACTAAATTTCCTGATAGCCAAGGACTTTTTTTTTTCAACTCGGCTGCGCATCTACAGACTCCAGCTGCTGATTCTCAGAGGCCATCCCAGATCTAGTTCCAGGCCAAGAGTCCCAGCTGTCTGCTGGTTTCTATTCTTGTGTATTACGTCTGTCTGTCTCCCTTCCGCCTCACATGTATTCTGACGACCAGAAACGCCCTCTAGTTGAGATAACTGGAGCTGGACCCTGCTTGCTGCAATGCAAAGAACACAGCACACAAAAAGAAAGTGAAAGAAAACCCTGACCAGGAAGACAGACCGGTTGTTCCCTGAACAGAATTCACACCAGGCAGTTCTTGCTGCATTTCCCCCAATGAAATCCTCCCTCGTTGTACTTTATTTTATTCTGTGAAAATAAGCCTTATTATAAATCACAATGAAATCCACAAACCAAACCCCAAACTCTAGCAAAACAAGATCCCCTTGATGTATAAAGTCATCGCTGACAGGACAGTCTTTTTCAGTTATTGCTTTTGTCGCTTGTTTCTTGAGAACATGACTCCAATAAGGCCCATGGCTGCCAAGCCCATTCCTGCAACGCTTGCAGCGATGACGACATCTCTGACCTGCAACAAAGAGGAGGGTGGGTCAGACTCTGCGTCAGGATTCAGAGTACAGGCTGCATATTCAGCAGGAACATTCAGCTCGGGGTACCTCACATGCCCCTTGGCCTCCCTGGCCAAACTAAGGAGTCAACAAACATTGGTAGGGAAGAGGGGAGGAGAGAGCTGGATAGGGAAAGAATTCGTGACTAGAGCCAGCTGGCCTGAAATTTACATGGAACCAAAGATGGAAAACTGGATTCACCATGTGGGTATTTAAAGCATATAAATCCTCAGAGCGTGGCTGTGGAAAGGACAGGGAGCTGATGCAAGGATGGTCAAGATCTTGGCTGGCCAATGGGGAGCTCTAGAAGCAAAGGTGGAGTCAGGGAGGAATTGTTATTGAGTAGTCAGTAGCCTATGACCTCCATAAGAGCAAGGAACTCGGCTGTCTTGTTCATCGCTGTATCCCCAGTGCTTGGTCCTGCCAGGCATGGAGGATGGAGGTACTCTTCACATGTTCTTTTTTTTTTTTTTTTTTGAGACGGAGTCTCGCGCTGTCGCCCAGGCTGGAGTGCAGTGGCCGGATCTCAGCTCACTGCAAGCTCCGCCTCCCGGGTTCACGCTATTCTCCGGCCTCAGCCTCCCGAGTAGCTGGGACTACAGGCGCTGCCACCTCGCCCGGCTATTTTTTGTATTTCTTAGTAGAGACGGGGTTTCACCATGTTAGCCAGGATGGTCTCGATCTCCTGACCTCGTGATCCGCCCATCTCGGCCTCCCAAAGTGCTGGGATTACAGGCTTGAGCCACCGCGCCCGGCCTTCACATGTTCTTAAATAAATGACTCAACTATACATAGTAGTGATGTTATACTTAGAATTATTAGGATATCTGACTTGTTTGTAGGAGGAAAAAAAGGGTTTCAAAAGTAAAAGTAAATTCCCGGGTAAAAATTGAATATATGTCCAATTTTACTGCCTCCTGAAACTCAACTAAAAGTAAACTAAGGCATTTGTTTAAGGCATAATTCCACAAGAATTCAGAAAACACTAAATCCTAAGGCAGCAGTGGAAAAAACTGAGGATAAACCCTAATTATACAAAAGAATACTCCAAAAGGATCACATATTAAACCCAGGTGCCTCTGGAAGTGGGAAAGAATGAAAGAGAGCTTTAGCTGGTCCCTGAACCTCCTCCCTGACCCCCAACAGAAGTCTGAAAGTTTATTCTCTGCAGAGGGTACAACAGAAGGCTTCGGGGCCTAGAAACCTAGAAGCACATGTGAGAATGTGGGTATCATACCACAAACAAGAGACTGAGACTGTAAAGATGCTAAATGTGAGACTCCTAGACCTCCTACCCCTCTCTGTTCCCAGAACTTTACCCTCCACACAAGAGTCCAGAAGACTTTTCTGGGGAATCTGGCCCAAATGCAAATAACTGGGAATTCCCAAACAGCCCACCCAGATCATCCTGCAGTGAAACTCAAAGTCAGCAAGCCACTGCCCCATGCCCACCTCCACTCACTCAGAGCTCCATCCAGTAGCAAACCCCCACTTTTTTTTTTTTTTTTGACAAACTGAAAACTGTTCAGCAAACAGTATGAAAGAGGTGAGATGCTCAGCTGGGTACAGTGGCTCACGCCTGTAATCCCAGCACTTTGGGAGGCTGAGACAGGTGGATCACTTCAGGCCAGGAGTTCCAGACAAACCCAGCCAACGTGGTAAAACCCTGTCTCTACAAAAAATACAAAAATTAGCCAGGCCTGGTGGGCATGTGCCTATAGTCCCAGGTACTCAGGAGGCTGAGGCAGGAAAATCACTTGAACCCGGGAAGTGGAATTTGCAGTGAGCGAAGATTGCACCATTGGACTCCATCCTGGGCAACACAGCAAGAAAGAGGTGAGATACTCTGTTTATATAAATCATAATGAAGTTATCTCAACAACATAATGATTTTATAGTATACATTAGAGGCCAGTATATATAGAGGGTAATACATTAGAGGCCAGTATATATAGAGGGTAAGAGAATAATAACAAAGAAAACATAAGGAGAAAGAATTAGCATCTCTTTCTAATCTATGAAGTTGAATAATAAATCTTGGTCAAAATAATTTTCTGATAGTAAGACAGTGAGTATTATTGTGTATAAAACTGAAAAACCAAAACTATAAATATAAGAAAGGTGGCTTTACACAAGTACCATTTGACAGAAATGTTATTTGTAATTTCTCTTGGAAAAAAAGAACTGTTTAAGATGCCTTAAGGATTCTAAAATAAAAAGAACCAATACATATTTAGCTTAACAAATTTAAGAGGAGAAATTGTATTTAGATGTTGTAATTTTAAAACCTAGGGCACACAACATTTAACCAACAGACCTTGTTTTTAGGATATAATTTGTTAACTATTTTAGTTTACACTAAGTAATATGAATTGGTTTTCTTTGAATTCAACTGAACATGATGGTTGTAAGTGCACTTTTTTTTTTTTTTTTTTTTTGAGACTGAGTTTTGCTCTTGTTTCCCAGGCTAGAGTGCAGTGGCACAATCTCGGCTTACAGCAATCTCCACCTTCCAGTTTCCAGTGATTCTCCTGCCTCGGCTTCCCAAGTAGCTGGGATTACAGGTGCCCGCCACCACACCTGGCTAATTTTTGTATTTTTAGTACAGACGGGGTTTTACCATGTTGGCCAAACAGCTCTCGAACTCCTGACCTTGTGATTCACCCGCCTCGGCCTCCCAAAGTGCTGGGATTACAGGCGTGAGCCACCGCGCCCTGCCCGGCAAACGCACCTTTAATCATGAGCATACAACCAACATACCAAACATCTGAAGAAGGCCTCTAAAATTGAAGACAAAAACAAATAGCAATCTGGAGAAACGGAAACCATACCTAGAAAAGAAACCATCCTTTTAAAAACTATCATTAGATCGCTTCTCGACCTTTTGGCTAAGATCGAGTGTAAAACTTATCATTGGAGAATGAGACAGCATATTGCATCCAATAAATAAGAACATGGTACTATAAAAAATAATGGAATATTGAGAGAATAAAAATGGTTCATAGAAAATAAAAATATGACAGAAATAACAAACTCAATAGAAAGGTTGAGTTAAGGAAATCTCTCAAAAGGAATAGCAAAAAAATAAAGAAATAGAAACCAAAGTAAAAAACAACAACAACAAAACAATCTGGCTGGGTGCAGTGGCTCATGCCTGTAATCCCATCACTTTGGGAGGCCAAGGCAGGCGGATTGCTTGAGCTCAGGAGTTCAAGACCAGCCTGGTCAACATGGTGAAACCCCATCTCTACAAAAAATACAAGAAATTAGCCAGGCATGGTGGTGGGCACCTGTAATCCCAGGTACTCGGGAGACTGAGGCAGGAGAATCACTTGAACCCAGACGGCAGAGGTTGCAGTGAGTTGAGATGGTGCTGCTGCACTCCAGCCCAGACAACAGAGCAAGACTCAGTCTCAAAAGAAAAAAGAAAAAAAAAAAAAAAAAGAAATAGTGCCCTGAGTCCCATCTTAATGGATAAAAGTAGACCTACACAAAGGCATATTACTATGAAATTTTAGAAGATTGTGTAAAGATATTACAGCATTTAGAGCAGGGAGAAAAACAGGAAATGGAGAAAAGGTCAGGAATCAGGATGGCTTCAGACTTCTCAAAAGCAATTCTGAAAGCAAGAAGACAATGGAGCAATGCCTCCAAAACTCTGAAGTAAAACCATTCCCAACCTGGAATTCTATACCCAGACAAAGTATCAAATCGAGTGAGAGGGTAAAATGACAAGTAATTCAGACATACACGGTCTCAAAGAATTGACCTCCCATGCATCCTTTTACAGAAAGCTGCTGAAAATGGTTCCCCCAAAACAGGGGAGTAAATGGAAAAAGTAGAAGATGTGAGATAGAGAAAATGGGCCTTCTAGTACTAGAGAGACTGCATGGGAATCTCCCCAGAATGACAGTGAAGGGAGATCCCAGGATAACAGCTTAGTACCAGGTATAAAGAATAACTGGTAGGCAGAATGATAAGCCCCAAAAGGTGTCCATGTCCTAATTTCAGGAATCTATAAATATATCATGCTACATGGCAAGTGAGAATTAAGGTTACAGATGGAATTAAGGCTGCTAATCAATTTACCTTAAAATAGGGAAATTATCGGCCTGGCGCAGTGGCTCATGCCTGTAATCCCAGCACTTCGGGAGGCCGAGGAAGGTGGATCACGAGGTTAGGAGTTCAAGACCAGCCTGGCCAATATGGTGAAACCCTATCTCTACTAAAAATACAAAAATTAGCCAGGCGTGGTGGCGGGTGTGTGTAATCCCAGCTACTCGGGAGGCTGAGGCAGGAGAATCGCTTGAACCCAGGAGGCAGAGGTTGCAGTGAGCCGAGATCATGCCACTGCACTCCAGCCTGGGCAACAGAGTAAGACTCTGTCTCAAAAAAATAAAAACAAAAGAAAAGAGGAAATTATCCTAGATTATTCAGGTGGGCCCAATGTAATTACAAAGTTCCTTAAAATGTAGAAGACAGACCGAAGAGTCAGTGTCACAGTGATACAATATAAGACTCAACCAGCCATTGCTCTAGCTTTGCAGATAGATGGGGACTATACTCCAAGGAATGCCAGTAACCTCTAGAAGTTGGAAAAGGCAAGAAAATTGATTCTCTCCTACAGACACCAGAAAAGAATGTCAATGCTTTGATTTTAGCCCAGTGAAACTCATTTTAGACTTCTGGCCCACAGAACTGTTGCTAATAAATTGTGGAGTCTTAAGCCACTAACTTGGTAGTAATTTGTTACAGCAGCAATAGGAAAATAATGCACTTATCAATCCAGATTGAAGCATTGTGACTTCAGAGCCCAGCATGTTGAGGACTGCCATAACCATCATCCTCTCCCATTGTACTGTGTTTCTAACCTTAAGCAACTTCCGGAGGATATGGTCTACCTAAATAAGAGAAAGAGCAAAGAAACAGAAAACTAAGAGATCACAGAATCAGAGAATGCAATCCAAGAGAAGGAAAGGAAATCCCAAGGATGACAGCAAAGGGGAGTCCAGGATGACAGCCATGCAATTGACCAAGGAGCAATCAGCACAGAGGGAAGAAGGGCCATCCCTGGGATAGATGTGTCCAAGCAAAATAAACAAGAACTGGTAGATTACTTGATGTGATTTCCCTTGTGGAGAACTGTACTGACAGCTAATTGGATCGTGTGGGAAGAATTGACAATAGATACAAAGAAAACTCAGCAATGAAAGGAAGTAGTAATTATCATCAAGAAAAAAGAACTCCCTCCACCTCCCTCCCCAAACAGAAAGGAAACTATCACAATATACCACAACACTCGGCTGTGAGTTTTGCCATCATGAGTCCTGGCTGCTGAGAGATCAGTTCTGGGCACCTTGGGTTAATTACACTGCTGTGTTTCCTGAGGTTAACGACAGCTATGTGTTTCCTGACATTAAACACATTTATGGCCCAGATAAGCCTCGGTAGCATCAAGATACATATATATTTTTAACCCTGAAGATCTCCAAACTCTTCTCAACATTGGTCACATGTAAGTTTTAACAGATGGCCAGGCACAGCCATGCTTCTAATCCCAGCACTTTGGGAGGCCGAGGCATGTGGATGATGAGGTCAGGAGTTCGAGACCAGCCTGATCAACATGGTGAAACCTCGTCTCTACTAAACATACAAAAATCAGCTGGGCGTGGTGGCAGGCACCTGTAATCCCAGCTACTCAGGAGGCTGAGGCAGGAGAATTGCTTGAACCCGGGAGACAGTGGTTGCAGTGAGCCGAGATTACACCACTGCACCCTAGCCTGGGCGACAGAGTGAGACTCTATCTCAAAAAAAAAAAAAAAAAAAGGTAGTTTGAACAGACAGAATTCATGATGACCAGATGACCAAAGTTTGGATGGAGCTACCAACCTAAGGTTTGACTGCTGATAAGTCTTTAAATGTTCCTCTAAAAGATAATTAGGCATGGTTTTGTGGCAGCCATGGTTCTGTTGGGTTAACTTGCTAGGGAGCCTGCATAAAATCACTTGTATCCAGCATTTTCCTGGCTAAGCTCTGTGTCAGGGTAGGAGAAATAGTTTGCAGATAACGGAGGAGGAATAATATGTCCCTAGTTCTTTATAGAACCTCATGGTGTGAAAACAAATGCTGATGCAACTGGTTCGTACAAAAGATACTTTGTCAAGGAAAACAACAATAACCTCATTGTTTGTAGTCATGCTTGGTACATAGTCAAAGAGTATGATTAAACACAAGACTGTTGGAAGCTAGTTAGTCCTAATAGCGCAAACTTTCTGGGAAAACCTCTCTCTCCAAGAGTCAGTGCTACCTTCAGATGCCATTGATCATTTTCGTGCTGCAGACTGAAAGTCCAACTGCTGTGTTACTATTACAGGATTTGTGATCATGAAAATGGGCTACCTGGTGTGTGTCACAGG
The DNA here is from genome assembly GCF_008728515.1 of Papio anubis. Classification (NCBI taxonomy): domain Eukaryota; kingdom Metazoa; phylum Chordata; class Mammalia; order Primates; family Cercopithecidae; genus Papio; species Papio anubis. The sequence goes on from NC_044987.1 coordinate 112,999,623, forward strand.
TCTTAAATCAGGATATTGTGAAAGAGAAAAGCTGTCTCTCATTAGAAATAGTAAGAAGACTGTTTTGTTTTGTTTTGTTTTTAAGTGGGCAAACAAATTCTACCAGACTATAGACATTTATACATTTATACTACAAAGCTCTTCTGAGTTAAGCCCTGATTTAGGGAAATCTGAATCATTTCTAGAAAAAAGAAAGTGCTAATGTGCTGCTTTCACTTTCAACAACGTTATAGGGTGGATTAAAGAAGAAGTGGCGACTGTAGTGTTATTCTGAAAGCAATGGAATTTAGACTGTTAGAGGTCACGATATAAGAATGGTTATGAAATAGTTGTATATTTTCCAACAGTGAACAAGTATACAAAAAATAATAAATAAATCATTTTAAAAGAAATAAAATATTTGTATAGGAATTCAGTTTCATTTACAGTAATTTCAAAATAATACCCCACAATTTATCCAGATTTATGTAATATATATATATATATGTATATATGGCCACCAGACACATCTTCAATTTCTTTTTACCTTAATATTTTCTCTCACTCAGACTAGACTTCATTGTGAGTATAGCTTCTGGTTGCTTTTTTTTTTTTTTAAGTACTATTCAGTATGAAAGCTTCTTTACAAGATCCTACTAAAATATAACTTTTTTGAAACCTAAATATTTTTAGGTAGGTGGAAAGTAGGAGAATCTTTTTTTAGAATATTCTTAGGCATATAAAGCATAACTTACATTTTAGTTTAAATTCATTGTTTCCCTTTCTTCTCGGGAAATTTGATTGATCATAAATATTCTTTTGAAGGAAAATCTAGTCTGCTTCAAAGAGCTCAGCACAAATAAACATAATGACTGATCAGATTCTTTAAAACAAAAATATCCTTGGCCGGGCGCGGTGGCTCACGCCTGTAATCCCAGCACTTTGGGAGGCCGAGATGGGCGGATCACGAGGTCAGGAGATCGAGACCATCCTGGCTAACACGGTGAAACCCCGTCTCTACTGAAAATAGAAAAAAATTAGCCGGGCGTGGTGGCAGGCACCTGTAGTCCCAGCTTCTAGGGAGGCTGAGGCAGGAGAATGGCGTGAACCCGGGAGGCGGCAGAGCTTGCAGTGAGCGGAGATTGCGCCACTGCACTCCAGCCTGGGCGACAGAGTGAGACTCTGTCTCAAAAAATATATATATATATCCTCACGAGTTAAATGAAAAGGAAAGTCACTGCACTGACAATGCTTACAAAGAAAAATACTGGTGGACAGTTTCCCGTTTGTACTAAATCTATCATCTCTAGCAAGATGGGGCATGCATCAAAGTTCTTTTGTTTTGTTTTGTTTTGTTTTTGAGGGGATGGAGTTTTGCTCTTGTTGCCCACCTGGAATGCAATGGCGTGATCTCGGCTCGCTGCAACCTCCACCTCCTGGGTTCAAGTGATTCTCCTGCCTCAGCCTCCCGAGTAGCTGGTACTACGGGTACACACCACCACGCCCAGCTCATTTTTGTATTTTTAGTAGAAACGGGGTTTCACCATGTTGGCCAGGATGGTCTCGATCTCTTGACCTCATAATCCACCCACCTCGGCCTCTCAAAGTCTTGGGATTACAGGCGTGAGCCACTGTGCCCGGCCAGAAGTTCTATGTTAATTTGACTTGCAGCATGTGTCAGTGATCATTACTCACCTAAGTCACTAGTTCTCAACTGGAGACAGTTTTTCCCTGTGGGGGGAATTTGGCAACATCTACAGACATTTTTGGTTCTTACATCTGGCTATGGGATGCTGCTGGTATCTAGTGTGTAGAGGCCAGGGATGCTGCTAAACATCCTACAGTGCACAGGACAGGACACGACAGTGAAGAATTATCTGGCCCATAATGTCACTAGTGCTGAGGCTGAGAAACCCCCATTCTAGACCAAGAAATGAAAGAGGAAATCTTTAGAAGCAGTAGAGATGGCACCTCTGTTTGTGTTGTAGAATATTCTGGGTTCATTTTCTGTGATGGGATCACGTAGAATTGTTCATGGTGTTTCATTGTTGGTTATCATTGTTTTGCCTCTTTCAAGTGAATGGGTAGATGGGTAGGGCCAAAGTCACAGGAAGAAAAGTGTGATGTGTTCAATTTGTATTGTTTCATTTTGCAAGGGTTAAATTATTGTTAACAAAAAGAATAATGATATAAAACATTTCTTATTTTACTATCTCAAGATTTGGAATTTTATTTAATTACTCTAAATAGCATTTGTGGCCAGGCACAGTGGCTCACACCTATAATTCTAGCACTTTGGGAGGCTGAGGCAGGAGGGTTGCTAGAGCTCAGGAGTTTAAGACCAGCCCAGACAACAAAGTGAGACCCTGTCTCTACAAAAAATACAAAAATCAGCCGGGCATGGTGATGTGCACCCGTAGTCCTAGCTCCTTGGTGTGTGTGTGTGTGTGTGTTTGAGACAGAGTCTCGCTTTGTTGCCCAGGCTAGAGTGCAGTGGTGCAATCTTGGCTCACCGCAACCTCCACCTCCAGAGTTCAAGCAATTCTCCTGCCTCAACCTCCTGAGTAATTGGGACTACAGGTGCCCGCAATCACGCCCAGCTAATTTTTGTATTTTTAGTAGAGACAGGGTTTCACCATGTTGGCCAGGCTGGTCTCAAACTCCTGGCCTCAAGTGATCTGCCCACCTCAGGCTCACAAAGTGCTGGAATTACAGGCGTGAGCCACTGCACCTGGCCTAGTCCTAGCTACTTGGGAAGCTGAGGTGGGAGGATCACTTGAGCCTGGGAGGTTGAGGCAGTAGTGAGCTGAGGTTGTGGCACTGCACTCCAGCCTGGGTAACAGAGGAAGACCCTTCTCTAAAAAAATTAAAATTAAAAATAGCATTTGTTCCTAATGAAAATGTAGTTTACTAATTATGTAACAATTTTGTGTTGACAAAAAATTCTCTACTTATATAAACTTGTGGACCTCTTTTTTTTCTTTTGAGATGGAATCTTGCTCTGTTATACAGTGGCGCAATCTCAGTCCACTGCAACCTCTGCCTCCCGAGTTCAAGTGATTCTCCTGCCTTAGCCTCCGTAGTAGCTGGGATTACAGGTGCCCGCCATCACGGCCAGCTAATTTTTGTATTTTTAGTAGAGATGAGGTTTCACCATCTTGGCCACTGTGGTCTTGAACTCCTGACCTTAGGTAATCTACCCGCCTCGGCCTCCTGAAGTGCTGGGATTACAAGCGTGAGCCACTACGCCTGGTCAGACCCATTGTTTATTCTATTAACAACTGCTGAAAGAATAACTAAATGAGATGATTAGGATATATTTTGTAAACCTACCAAATATTCTTAATGTAGCACTCTGAATTTCAAAAAGCATCTTATTGATTCCCAGGGTTGTCTTGTACTCTGTATTTGGAGTTTCTTGCTGCATAGGAGCATGAGTTTTACCATGAGTAAGTAAAAACCTCATAATGCAAGATCACCAATGATGAAATTCAATTTTTTATCATGTTTCCCTTTCTTATGCTAATATTGTCACTGCTACTTCAAAAAAAAAAACAAAAAAAACTTCTATTATACCTAAATTTGTCAATAAATGTTCACTTTCAAATTTTAAAGATACATAAATGGGCCAGGCACAGTGGCTCACACCTGTAATCTCAGCACTTTGGGAGGCGGAAACAGGCAGATCACTTGAGGTCAGGAATTCCAGACCAGCCTGGCCAATATGGGGAAACCCCATCTCTAATAAAAATACAAAAATTACCCAGGTGTGGTGGCACAAGCCTGTAGTCCCAGCCGCTCTGGAGGCTAAGACAGGAGAACCACGTGAACCCAGAAGGTGGAGGCTACAGTGAGCCAACATCGCACCACTGTGCTCTAGCCTGGGCGGAAAAACGAGACTCTGTCTTAATAAATAAATAAAAAGATACATAAATGGGAAACAAGAGAGAGAAGATAAGAAAATCAGCGGAGTAGTCTAGGGGGTCCAACAGTCTAATAATAGGAGTGCCAGAGAACACAAAATGGAAAATTTCCCAGAACTAAAGAAACTGAGTTTCCAAATTGACAGGAGTCATTGAGTACCTGGTACAATACCGAAAATAGATCCGTGCAAGGTAATAAAATTTCAGAACACTGAGAATGAAGAGAAGATTCTATACGGTTCTGAAAAGAAATAATCGATCACACACAAAGGATTAAAAACCAGAACAGCTTCAGACTTCTCTACCACAGTAGCAAAAACTAGATGACAATAAACCAATGCCTTCAAAATTCTGAAAAAAGAATACTGTTTCTAACCTAGAATTCTATACCCAGCCTTAATCAAATGTGAGGATAAAATGAAGATATTCTCAGGCATGCGAGATCTTGTTTTGTTTGTTTGGTTTTTTGTTTCTTGGTTTTTTTGTTTTGTTTTGTTTAGACCAAGTCTCACTCTGTCACCCAGGCTGGAGTACAGTGGCGTGATCTCAGCTCAGCTCATTGCAACAACCTCTGCCTCCTGGGTTCAAGCAATTCTTGTGCCTCAGCCTCTCGAGTAGCTGGGATTACAGGCACATACCACCATGCCTGCCTAGGGATCTTTTTCAAATGTACCATTTCTCAGTAAACTATTAGGGGAAGTAGTCTACCAAAACAAGGGCATAAACCAAAAAAGAGAAAGATGTGAACTACAGAGGATAAAAGCATTAATACAGCAGGGAACCGAAAGGAATTTCTAGGATGCTAGTAAAAAGAGATACCAAGATGATAGTCATGCCTCATCAAGTGTGACTCAAAAGACAAATGTGGCCGGGCACAGTGGCTTATGTCTATAATCCTAGTACTTTGGGAGGCTGAGGCATTAGGATCATTTGAGCTCAGGAGTTCAAGACCAGCATTGGCAACAGAGTGAGACTTCGTCTCTGTTTTTTTTTGAGACGGAGTCTCGCTCCATTGCCCAGACAGGAGTGCAGTGGTGCCATCTCGGCTCACTACAAGCTCCATCTCTTGGGTTCACGCCATTCTCCTGCCTCAGCCTCCCGAGTAGCTGGGACCACAGGTACCCACCACCATGTCTGGCTAAGTTTTTGTATTTTTAGTAGAGACGGGGTTTTACCATGTTAGCCAGGATGGTCGCGATCTCCTGACCTCATGATCCGCCCGCCTTGGCCTCCCAAAGTGCTGGGATTACAGGCCCGGCCTTTGTATTTTTAGTGGAGACGGGGTTTCACCATGTTGGCCAGGCTGGTCTCAAACTCCTGACCTCAAGTGGTCTGCCTGCTTCAGTCTCCCAAAGTGCTGGGATTACAGGCGTGAGCCACTGTGACCAGCCTAAAATAAAATTGTTTTAAGAAAAGAAAAACAAGAGACAAATGTTTTGAAGACTGTTATCCCCAAGAGATAGATGTGGTAAGTGCCACTATCCCCTGGTCTCCTGCTTTCATTGCATCACCTTTTGAAACCTGCCAATATTCGGGCACTAACGAACTTCTCATGGCCCTGCCCACTGATTCCCCAGAAGAAAGCTCTTATCAACCCTCGGGGAAGTTGAAGCCAGACCATGACCGACAGACTGCAGTCTTCACAAACATTGGCAATACTGCCCTTTCTTTACCTAGTTAGCTATGTACCACCTACTCAATTTCTAAGTTGATCACCTTTAACATTCATATATAACTAGTTGTTGAACATTAATAACCCAGCTGATTGAAAAAAAGGTAAGAGGATACCCGTTTAAAGGTAACTAATATCTCACTGTAGACAGGTATAGGAGCCGCCTAACAAACTTGAGGGTTGGTGTAGTAAGCACAGCTGGTTATCAGCAGTGTGAAGAGAGTAAGAGTGATTCCTACAGGTGGTGTTAGTCAATGTCTTCCCATTCAAGTCGCTGTGGACCACAGAGGCCAGTGGACCAGGCACTGGATGAAACAAGCAAAAAAAAAAAAAAAGAGGATAATTATGACTATTTTTACTAGTACAATGTATTCAGTGAATTTTTTGAGTCAGCACTGTGCTAAGAATAAACATGCTCTTATTTAATTCACATGGTAATCCTCCAAGATGAGTATTATCATTCGTACTTTACCAAAGTGTAGGGAGCTGGACTAACTCTCCTGAGGTCAGACAGCCGGCAAAAGGCAGAGACCAGGTCCAGCCCACGTTGGCTGACTCCAGGAGCCCATGCTCTTAACCACCACACTGACCAGGGAAGAAGAAATTGGATCTCAAAAATAATAATAATAAAAGTGAACAGCCTGATGGATCTTAACCTAATCATTCACTGAAAAAAATACATGTCCTTTTGTATCAACAGCCATGTAAGAACCTTCCCAATGTTCTTTTCAACTATGCAAAAAAAAAAAAAAAAAAAGATGGAAGTGGCTGCAAGGGAGGGGGAAGAAGTGCAAGAAAATGGGAGGAGAAAACGAGATTGAAAGGAGAGGAATGACAAAAATAAAATCAAGTAAATGAACAAAACTGCATCCCCTAGGGTCTCCCAGATTCACCCTTAGGGTTCAGCCAAGCTGAAGACAGTGCTGTTTATAAGCATGATCGGGCTATGCCACACAGACCTGGGCTTCAAATCCCAACTCTGCGAATTATCTGCACAGGAAAAGACAGGTACCAGGTCTGGAGACTCAACAAAGATTTTTTTGATGAAACGAATGGCTGTAGACAAGTTACTTAAGCTCAGTTTGCCAATCTGTAAGGTAGTGGGTCCTAAAACCTGCCTTTAGGGCTGGGAGGGCCATCTCAGGGACACGTGGCTAGGGAGGGCTTGGCAACAGGAATGAATATCATCATGTCTGTGACTCCCTTCCTTGGCCACCCACCCCCGGCCCCGACTACACTGATCTGCCAACTTGCCTCTTTCCCCACCCTTGTCCCCACTCCAACTGTGACATCCTTAAGGGCAGTAATTCTGTCTCTGCTACTTTGTCTTGTTCATGCTTCCATAGCCATGCCCAGCCTCCGTCAGCTGAGGGAATGGTCTTGTTCCTGGGGAAGGCGACATGGGCAGAGGACGCACCTGGTCACTGCGGGCGACTCCATAGCGCAGCTCGTTCACAAAGTGCTCGCAGTTCTCGCTGGTCAGCTTGTAGAGCACCTCCTGCCCCACCAGCTCCTCCGCCCGCTGGATGATTTTGCTATAGGGCAGCGGTGAGTACTTGTCATCATGTTTGTTGTTGACCTGGTACTTGTCACTCCCGGCCACATCATACAGCAATTCCTTCTTCACGATGGCCTTGTCAGTCAGGGCAGACATGACACTGGCTGCACCCGCTCCTGCAACCTCACCTGCAGATCCACAAAGAGGAAACGGATTGGTTCTAGGAAGGGCCACAGAGGCTCAGAGGTGGCCCCCAGCAGGGTATCTGCCCTTGGCTCCATCCACATAGGATAAGCAACATGTGGAAGGGTCAGACGTGTGGCTGTGGGCCTTGGGGGAAGGTGTGTGCCCGTAATCCCAGCTACTCAGGAGGCTGAGGCAAGAGAATCGCTTGAACCCGGGAGGTGTAGGTTGCAGTGAGTCCAGATTGCACCACTGCACTCCAGCCTAGGCAACAGAGCAAGACTCTGTCTCAAAAAAAAATAAGGATAAAAATAAAACATTCCAGAAGGCCAGGCGCGGTGGCTCACGCCTGTAATCCCAGCACTTTGGGAGGCCAAGGCGGGCAGATCACTTAAGGTCAGGAGTTTGAGATCAGCCTGGCCAACATGGTGAAATACCATCTCTACTAAAAATACAAAACTTAGCTGGGCATGGTGGTGCACGCCTGTAATCCCAGCTACTCCAGAGGCTGAGGCAGGAGACTCGCTTAAACCCAGGAGGCAGAGGTTGCAGTGAGCCAAGATCATGCCACTGCACTCCAGCCTGGGCCACAGAGCAAGACTCCACCTCAGAAAAAAAAAAAAAAAGAGGGTCTATAACAGTTCTATTCATAGCAGTCAAAACCTGCAATGAGTCTGATGTCAGCAAAATGGATGCTAAATTGTGGCATATTCATATAACGGAAAATACACAGCAGTGAAAAAGATCTCCTGCTACTCACAGCAGCATGGATGACTCACATGGGCATGATGTTTGCTAACAGAAGCCAGACACAAAAGAGTGTAGGCCATGTGATACCTCTTCCATGAAGTTCTAGAACAGGCAAACCTCATCTATGGCAGGAAAAGCTAGAATGATGGTTGCCTGGGCGAGGGGTGCAGAGGGGATATTGTAGAAGCATGAGAGAACCTTTCAGGGTAAGTGGCACAGTGGGAATGTTCTAGTTGTTGATCTGGGACATTGTTACATAGATGGATTTTTTTTTTTAATTCACTGACTGTATACTTTACTATACTTGTACATTTTACAATATTTATGTTATACCCCAGTTTAAGTTAAAGGCTTAAGAGGAGGGTGAGGAATTCTCACGAGAGTTCTCCAAGTTAAGTATTCATATCCTCAGTTTGCAAAAAAGGAAACCAAGGCTGAAGAATGGAAACTGGATTCATAACCAGTCTCTCTGCCCAAACACCTGCACTCTTCCCAGGAGCTTTATGCTTAAGAGTTGAGTGTGTTGCGGCCAGGCGCGGTGGCTGACGCCTGTAATCCCAGCACTTTGGGAGGCCAAGGTGGGTAGATCACAAGGTCAGGAGATCGAGACCATCCTGCCTAACACAGTGAAACCCCATCTCTACTAAAAATACAAAAAATTAGTCCGGTGTGGTGCCAGGCACCTGTAGTCCCAGCTACTCAGGAGGCTGAGGCAGGAGAATGGTGTGAACCCGGGAGGCAGAGCTTGCAGTGAGCTGAGATCACACCACTGCACTCCAGCCTGGACAACAGAGTGAGACTCTGTCAAAAAAAAATTTTTTTTTGAGTGTGTTGCATACAAAGTCACAGCATAAAAAAAATCAAAGCAGAGCTTCCCCCTCAGATGCCACCTCGGTCCCTCTAAAGCAGCGGTCCCCAAACTTTTTAGCATCAGGGACAGGTTTCATGGAAGACAATTTTTCCATGGACTAGGCAGGGGGGAGGGATGGTTTTGGGATGATTCAAGCACATGATGTTTATTGTGCACTTTATTTCTATTATTATTATATTGTAATATATAACGAAATAATCATACAACTCACCATAATGCAGAATCAGTAGGAGCCCTGAGCTTGTTTTCCTGCAACTAGACAGTCCCTTCTGGGGTGATGTGTGACAGTGACAGATCATCAGGCATTAGATTCTCATAAGGAGTGATATGGTTTGGCTCTGTATCCTCACCCAAATCTCATGTTGAACTGTAATCCCCACATGTCAGGGGAGGGACTATGTGGGAGGTGATTGAATCATGAGCGAGATTTCCCTCATGTTGTTCTCATGATAATGAGTGAGTTCTCACAAGATCTGATGGTTTAAAAGTGTGGCACTCTGGATGTGGTGGCTCATGCCTGTCATCCCAGCACTTTGGGAGACTGAGGCAGGTGGCTCTCCTGAGGTCCAGAGTTCAAGACCAGCCTGACCAATATGATGAAAATCCATCTCTACTAAAAATAGAAAAATTAGTCGGGTGTGGTGGCAGGTGCCTGTAATCCCAGCTACTCGGGAGGCTGAGACAGGAGAATCACTTGAACCCGGGAGGTGGAGTTTGCAGTGAGCCGAGATTGTGCCATTGCACTCCAGCCTGGGCAACAAGAGCAAAACTCTATCTAAAAAAAAAAAAAAAAGTGTGGTACTCCCCTGCCTCCCGACACCGTGTAAGACCTGCCTTGCTTCCCCTTCACTTTCTGCCATAATGGTAAGTTTCCCAGGGCCTCCCCAACTATGCAGAATTGTGAGTCAATTAAACCTCCTTTCTTTATAAATTACCCAGTCTCAGGTAGTTCTTTATAGCAGTATGAAAACAGATAAATACAAGGAGTGTGCAACCTAGATCCCTTGCGTGTGCAGTTCATAGTAGGGTTCATGATCCTATGGGAATCTAATGCCGCTGCTGATCTGACAGGAGGCGGAGCTCAGGCGGTAATGCAAGCGATGGGGAGCAGCTGTAAATACAGATGAGTTTCGCTCGCTTGCCCGCCACTCACCTCCTGCTCTGCAGCCCAGTTCCTAACCAGTACCAGTCCGGGGCCTGGAGGTTGGGGACCCCTGCTCTAAAGAACCCCCTGAGGTTCCAAGGAGCAGACCTTGAAAACCAGTACCCCACACCAAACTGCCCCACATCAAACTTCTTGTAATACTCAGAGACAGCTGCCAGTTGGGAAGCAAGAAGAATGTTGGGGTCACTTGTTACCCACAGTTCCCCATCCCCTCTCTTCCCAGTCCCTGGGGCCCATCACAGTGGAGGTCCTGTGTGTTCTTACTTGGAGGGGCCAGGTGAACCACATATCCATCGCCAACATAGATGGCCCAGTGTCTGTAGAAAGGGCGAAAAATCTCAATCAGGTCTCCAGGCTTAGGCTCCGGCTGCAAAACCAAGAACAGGGCTATTAGAGGCAGCATGAGATCATGGAACCCGGGCAGGGCTCAGTGAGGAAGGTGCAGCTGAGTAGTCCCCAGCTATCAGCTCAGCAGAACGTATGTCCTGAGCCCTGCTCTGCCAGGTCCAATGTCAGTCCAACTTCACAAGCTTGTGACCCAGACCTGCAGGCACCATGGGCCTGCCCTTCTGTCAATACAAATTACCAAGTGCAAACCTAAAAGGTTTCTTCATGAGCTGGAGTCTCTGCCTTATTATTTCTAGGAATATTATTTATTGAACTCTTACTCTAAGCCAAGCACTCCACTCCGTGTTTTACAAGATGGCTCAATAAATCCACACAGCCATCCAATGATGAACCCCATTTTATGGATGAGGAAAATCAAGGCCTAGAAATGCAAAAGAATTTGTGCAAAGACACATGGCTCATGAGTGACTTGGCCAGGACTGAACGCCCAGCTGGCTGATTCCCAGCCCAGTTTGACCATTCGGGAAACACTACCAGTTATGTGACCAGAACTGCCCACCTGGGGTCCATGCCAGAGGCTGAGGGATCTGGAGGGCAACCCACAGACACTCCCCAACACCTGGCCTGGGCCTAATGGAGAATTGGTGTCAGTCTCCGGCAGTAATGTCCCCCGGCTGCTCAGCCTGATGCTAAGGTGTGTGCGTGCACATTAAACTAGTATGTGTGTGAGGATAGATGCGTGAGTGTGAGACTGCGTGTGAGTGTGAGTGTGCATATGTGAGAAGGGGAAGGTAGGGAGGGTGCGGTAAATGCTCTCACCCTGTTAGGGGAGCATGGAGCAGAGTTTGAGAAAACTTCAGAGAGGTTCAAGATCGCATCCATTCAACATTATCCACGTCCCAGCATCAGACCCTGCACTAAGTGCTGGGGGAGGGGGAGTTCCGATTCTCACCAGAATCGGGGTAACGACCTTCTCTGGTCCAGGCCAACCTTTAAACTCTTCTAATGAGCCAGGCACGGTGGCTCACGCCTGTAATCCCAGCACTTTGGGAAGCCGAGGAGGGCAGATCACAAGGTCAGGAGATCGAGACCATCCTGGCTAACATGGTGAAACCCCGTCTCTACTAAAAATACAAAAACAATTAGCCGGGTGTAGAGCGGGTGACTGTAGTCCCAGCTACTTGGAAGGCTGAGACAGGAGAATGGCGTGAACCCGGGAGGCAGAGCTTGCAGTGAGCCGAGATAGTGCCACTGCACTCCAGCCTGGGTGACAGAGCAAGACTCCGTCTCAAAATAAAAAATAAAAAATAAAACCCTTTAATAAGCAAAGAAATCAACCTTTTAGAACACCTAGAGACAGAGCCCATCAGAGGCTGGTTCTGGCCCCTCATCCTTTGCTGGAGTCTTCAGCCACCATCAGAGCTAAACTGCCCTCAGCACAGTGAACATATGGGGTAGGGGCTCTGGCTTGCTTGCACACAGGGGTAGATCCATAGGGCTCTGCCCATATCTCACCACCAAGCTCGGTGGGCCTACCAGAGACATTCCATCAAGGATGAAGGATGGGGAGGACTCATCCTTGGATGACCTCCCCTGGGCACAGATGTTGAGCAGTGGGTAATAGCCAATCACAACTCTACAATGCCTGTGAAGGAGGGTCAAGGGCCAGTTTGCTTATTATTTCACAGAAACATTAAAACTACAAATGGGTAGCATGTGTGGCAGAGAATTTTACAGATAAATCATGTTCTTTTGTTGCAGTAAATATAATTTCTTTTCCAAAATAGAAGGCACCCAGTTCTTACTGAGAACCTATTTCAGAACAATGGACAATGGTCACGATTTATGAATCCCATTGTTTTCCAGGGGGAAAAAAAAGAGTATTAATTGTTTGGTTAGAGTTTGGGGATTCAAGAATCCCCGAAAAGAAATTTAAACAGGAATCCCCCCAAACAGAAAAGGACATGAAGACTGGGTGGGTTCCCATCCCCGAGGGAGCCTGCAGGTTGGAAAAGGAGATGGTGTAGACATCAGTAAGACCATGTTGAGTAATGAGCAGCCGGTGGTGCGCAGCACCAAAGAGCTCACCTGCTCCATGTAAGTACTAATGAGAGGAGCCCTCACATAGAACATGCTGCTTTTTTTTTTTTTTTTTTCCTTTTTGAAATAGGATCTCACTCTGTTGCTCAGGCTGGGGTGCAGTGGCATGATCATGGCTCACTGCAGCCTCAACCTCCCCAGGCTCAGGTCATCTTCCCACCTCAGCCTCCCAAATAGTTGGGAGCACAGGTGCACACCACCATGCCTGGCTAATTTTTACATATCTTTAGTAGAGATAGGGTTTTGCCTTGTTGCCCAGGCTGGTCTCAAACTCCTGGGCTCAAGGGATCCTCCCACCTCGGCCTCCCAAAGTGCTGGGATTACAGGCATGTGCCATCACCCGGCCTCATGCTGCATATTTTAAAACAGAAGTTATTACAATGACAAAAAATAATTTAAAATATTATAATGGTTCAGGCAAAAAAAGTATTCCGTTATCCACAAAGGAAGAGCAAAAAAATCATACCCAAAAAGTCACATGCTGTATGATTCCATCTACATGTCATTCCAGAACAGGCATAACTATTGCACAGAAAAGTGATCCATGATTGTCACAGGGGTTGAGGAGAGGGACTGACTAGCAAGAGGCATGAGGGAATTTCAGGGGTAAAATTTCTATACTCTTCTACATCTTTGTTTTTGTTTGTTTGTTTGTTTGTTTTTTGTTTTGTTTGAGACAGTCTCGCTCTGTCACCCAGGCTGGTGTGCAGTGGCGCGATCTCGCCTTACTGCAACCTCCGCCTCCCGGGTTCAAGCGATTCTCCTGCCTCAGCCTTCCAAGTAGCTGGGACTACAGGCATGCACCACCACGCCTGGCTAATTTTTTGTATTTTTAGTACAGACGGGGTTTTACCATGTTGGCCAGGCTGGTCTTGAATTCCCAGCCTCAGGTGATCCACCCGCCTCAGCCTCCCAAAGTTCTGGGATTACAGGCATGAGCCACCAAGCCCAGCCTACTCTTCTACATCCTGATTGTGGCAACCATTCTGCAATTAAAGTGTTCATTAAGACTCACAGAAGTAAACACTGAAAGGGTAAATTATAACTTAATTTTTTTAAGAAAGTAAATTTTAAAAATAAATAAAAATTAAACAAAAAAAAAATTTTTTTTTTTCTTTTTTTTTTTTTTTGAGACAGAGTCTGGCTCTTTTGCCCAGGCTGGAGTGCAGTGGTGCGATCTTGGCTCACTGCAAGCTCCGCCTCCCGGGTTCATGCCATTCCTCTGCCTCAGCCCCCGGAGTAGCTGGGACTACAGGCACCCGCCACCATGCCCGGCTAATTTTGTTTCTGTATTTTTAGTAGAGACGGGGGTTTCACCATGTTAGCCAGGATGGTCTCGAACTCCTGACCTCATGATCTGCCCGCCTCGGCCTCCCAAAGTGCTGGGATTACAGACGTGAACCAACGCGCCTGGCCAAAGTAAAACAAAAAAATTAAATAATTTTTAAATATGTATTTACAGTTTGGAAGGAAAAAAGCTGTAATTTTTTTTTTTTTTTTTTTTGACATTCAGCCAAGTTACCTATTCTTTGTAAGGGCAAGAGAGACATGTTCCCACATTCAACACATAATTATGCTCAAGCTTAACACATAATTTCACTCAAGACAACTTCTTTTTGAAAATGAAGTAAAAGACAGTGGGCCCACCTATGGAGCCCTACACACTAGTTAATGTTCACTTGGCAACTTGGATATCTTTAAAAGACACGGCTGAGTGGGAAAATGGGGATGAGCTCTGTAACACAATGCCACTTATATAAATTAAAGATACACAGCCAGGCACAATGGCTTCCACCTGTAATCCCAGCACTTTGGGAGGCCAAGGCAGGTGGATCACCTGAGGTCAGGAGTTCAAGATCAGCCTGGCCAAGATGATGAAGCCCTGCCTCCACCAAAAATACAAAAATTAGCCAGATGTGGTGGCGTGCGTGCACCAGTAATCCCAGCTACTCGAGAGGCTGAGGCTGGAGAACCTCTTGAACCCAGCAGGTGGGGGTTACAGCAAGCAGAGATCGCACCATCGCACTCCAGCCTGGGCAACAGAGTGAAACTCTGTCTCAAACAAAAGGTGACCAGGCGCAGTGGCTCATGCCTATAATCCCAGCCCTTTGGGAGGCCGAGGCAGGCAGATCACTTGAAGTCAGAAGTTTGAGACCAGCCTGGCCAATATGGTGAAACTCCCCGTCTCTACTAAAAATACAAAAATTAGCCAGGCATGGTGGTGCACACCTGTAATCCCAGCTACGTGGGAGGCTGAGGCAGGAGAATCACTTGAACCCAGGGGGCAGAGGTTGCAGTAAGCTGAGATCATGCCATTGCCCTCCAGCCTGGGTGACAGAGACTCTGTCTCAAAAAAAAAAAAAGAATGATGATTAAAGGGAACAAATAAATAAACAACCACACAAGAGAGGGAGGTCTTGTAGGGACCAGCAAGGACAGGGTGCTATGAACTGAGGATATGAATAATTCACCTCTACCGCTAAGATCCACCTAGAAAAGCAAGTACTTATCATTATATACATCACCCATCTCAGCTGAATCAAAACTAAGAATCTAAAAACTCATGTTCTAAATTTAGAAGTATGAAAACAGCAGTTCATGGGCCAAATTTGGACCTCTGCCTGTTTTCATATGGCCCACCTACAAGCTAAGAATGGTTTGTACATTTTTTTTTTAATGCTTGGGGGAAAAGTCAAAGGAGGAATAGTATTTAGTGACACATGAAAATTATACGAAGATCTAAAATGTTTACTATCATGGCCAGGAGCAGTGGCTCATGCCTGTAATCCCAGCACTTTGGGAGGCCAAGGCAGGCAGATCACTTGAGGTCAGGAGTTTGAGATCAGCCTGGCCAACTTGGTGAAACCCTATGAAAAATATAAAAATTAGCCACGAGTGGTGGTGGGTACCTGTAGTCCCAACTACTCAGGAGGCTGAGGCAGGGAGAATCGCTTGAACCCAGAGGCGGAAGGTTGCAGTGAGCTGAGATCGCGTCATTGCACTCCAGCCTGGGCGACAGAGCAAGACTCTATCTCAAAAAATAAATAAAATAAAATAAAATAAAATAAAGTAATACAATGTTTACTATCTGCCCCTTTACAGGAAAAGTTTGCCAACCCCTATTGTAAGACAACCTACAGTGATTCCAGGAATGCCACTGCACTGCGTCGTCAGGTAGTTCTCTGCTCCAGGATCAAGCTCAGGGCCAGCAGAGTGCCTGGGAAGAGAACTACCTCCTCCACGGCAAAGTTCAGGGGAACCCCAGCCCACACAATGACCAAGGCTCTCCCATACAGCTCACGAAGCGACTGGCAGAGCTGAGACTCTGCACCCACGGGATTTCAGAACAAAAAGCCTTTATCTCTGCACAAAAGCAGTGTCACCAAGAGCTGCATAGCAACCATTTTCCTTAGCAAGCAAACTGAGGAGCAATTTCTGGTCTCTGAAATTCATATTGAAAAAAACAACGTGGATGCCGGGCTTAATACCCAGGTAATGGGGTTGATCTGTGCAGCAAACCACCACGGCACAGTTTTTTTGTAACAAACTTGTACATCTTGCATAGGTATGCTGGAACTTAAAATGAAAGTTGAAGGAAAAAAAAGAAAAAAAACAACCCTAACAACCATCAATAAGGACTAGTTAAGTAAATTATCCTACATCCACACACACACACGCAGACATTAGAGACAGCAAGGTGAATTTACATGAGCAGGCATGGAAATATTAATTGAGAATAGCAAGTTGAAAGACATTATTATTCCACTGTTGCTTAAAATATATTTTTAGGCCAGGCGCAGTGGTTCACGCCTGTAATCCCAGCACTTTGGGAGGCTGAGGTGGGTGGATCACTTGGGGTTAGGAGTTTGAGACCAGCCTGGCCAACATGGCAAAACCCTGTCTCTACTGAAAATACAAAAATTAGCTGGGTATAGTGGCACATACCCGTAGTCCCAGCTACTTGAGAAGCTGAGGCAAGATAATTACTTGATCCTGGGAGGTGGAGGTTGCAGTGAGCTGAGATCATGCCACTGCACTTAGCCTGCCTCGATAAAATATATATGTATACTTTTTTATACATGTATGTATAAAATGTATTATATACTACATATGAGCTAAGGAAAATAACCAAGCTGTTGTATATTACATACACAACAGTGGGTGGTTGGGATTCAGGAACTTTTATATTTCATGTTATTTTATTATTTGAATTTTCATTAATATGAATTACTTTGACAATAAAAATGTTAAAAAGTATTTAAAGGGGAAACTATACTCATTGTTGATGGACTTGCAGTTTTTAAGTTGGGAAATGTGGATATTGTCTGTTGCCAAACCTCATGAAACTTGCCTCTCAATTGAAGGTATTAATTTTCTTTTTAATTATTTTCTAGGCCGGGCACGGTGGCTCACACCTGTAATCCCAGCACTTTGGGAGGCCAAGGAAGGTGGATCACTTGAAGTCAGGGGTTTGAGACCAGCCTGGCCAACATGGTGAAACCCTGTCTCTACAAAAAATACAAAAATTAGCCAGGCAGGGTGGTACATGCCTGTGGTCCCAGCTACTCAGGAGGCTGAGGCTGGAGAATCACTTGAACCTAAGAGGTGGAGCTTGCTGTGAGCCCAGATGGTGCCATTGCACTCCTATCTGGGAGACAGAGCGAGACTGTCTCAAAAAAAAAAAAGTATTTTCTAGTTTTCCAAAATGTTTAAATAAGCATGTGTTCATTTTAGAATCAGAAATTGAGTTAAGACTTGACAAAATCAGTGGTAATCCGTACAATCACTATCATGTAGAAATAGCAAAACCAACACAAGCAAAAAGACTAGAAAGATCTACAGCAATATCCTAATGGACATTCCTTCTGTGTGCTGGGTGCAGGGGCTAAGCGTGGTTTTTGTGATAATTTTTGCTTCCTTCTATTTTTCTGTATATTCCAGGTCTTCTGCGATGAGCATCTTTAAGTTTACAGCATGCTTCTCAACATTTTATCGTGAAAAATTTTCAAATGTTCAAAATTGAGGCCAGGCACAGTGGCTCACGCCTTGTAATCCTAGCACTTTGGGAAGCCAAGGCGGGTGGATCATCCGAGGTCAGGAGTGCGAGACCAGCCTGGACAACATGGTGAAATCCCATCTCTCTTAAAAATACAAAAAAAATTAGCTGGGCATGGTGGCGGGTGCCTGTAATCCCAGCTACTCGGGAGGCTGAGGCAGGAGAATCGCTTAAACCCGGGAGGCAGAGGTTGCGGTGAGCCAAGATTGCGCCATTGCACTCCAGCCTGGGGGACAAGAGCGAGACTCTGTCTCAAAAAACAAAACAAAACAAAACAAAGTTAAAGGAAGCTTTTTAATGAACCTCTGTATACCTGCCACACAGATTGTGCGATTATGTGACTGTATTTGCTTCATCACAAATATGTTTATCTATTCATTCCCTCTGTCCAGTGTCTCTTTTTTTTTTTCTTTTTCTCTTTTTTTTTGAGACAGAGTGTTGCTCTGTCACCCAGGCTGGAGTGCAGTGGCACGATCTCGGCTCACTGCAAGCTCCACCTCCTGGGTTCACACCATTCTCCTGCCTCAGCCTCCCGAGTAGCTGGGACTACAAGTGCCCGTACCATGCCCGGCTAATTTTTGTATTTTTAGTAGAGATGGGGTTTCACTATGTTAGCCAGGATGGTTTCGATCTCCTGACCTTGTGATCTGCCTGCCTCGGTCTCCCAAAGTGCTGGGATTACAGGCATGAGCCACCGTGCCCAGCTCCCCCCCCTTTTTTTTTTTTTAATTTAAGAACCAAGGCACTGAGGGAGTCCAAGGCGATGTCAGGGCAATGACAACACAGCCGACCCGCACTCTGTGCTCTAGTTCACGGGATTCCTGACTCCACGCCTGCAGCCTTGATCCGCAGCTGTGGTTCTCAGACCTGAGCCTGCACGAATTACAGGAGAGGGGGTTGCTGACACATAGGGTCACCATAGCTTTTTGGCAGTTCCCCTCCTCCCCCGTCAAGGGCATGGTGTAAGCAGTCAACAACACCCCTGGAGAATCCCTTCACCTTGGGAGGATGCCCACCTCTGCTTTGGAGGGCCAAGAAACCCATATACTGGCTGAGCTGTGCGCCCAGCACCTATCTAGGCACCTGGGCTCTGTGACCAGAGTGTGGAGCTTTTGTTCAGTAGCAGGAGACAAAAAGTTTTTTAAAATACCTTAGGCTGGCGTGGTGGCTCACGCCTGTAATCCCAGCACTTTGGGAGGCTGAGGTGGGTGGATAACCTGAGGTCAGGAGTTCAAGACTAGCCTGGCCAACATGGCAAAACCCCGTCTCTACGAAAAAAAAATACTAAAAAAATAAATAATTTGCCGGGCGCGGTGGCTCAAGCCTGTAATCCCAGCACTTTGGGAGGACGAGACGGGCGGATCACAAGGTCAGGAGATTGAGACCATCCTGGCTAACACAGTGAAACCCCGTCTCAACTAAAAAAAAAATACAAAAAAACTAGCCGGGCGAGGTGGCAGGCGCCTGTAGTCCCAGCTACTCGGGAGGCTGAGGCAGGAGAATGGCGTAAACCCGGGAGGCGGAGCTTGCAGTGAGCTGAGATCCGGCCACTGCACTCCAGCCTGGGCGACAGAGCGAGACTCCGTCTCCAAAAAAAACAAATAAATAAAATAAATAAATAAATAAATAATTTAGTAAATAAATAAATAATCTAGAATATGAGAAAAGATTCCAAACCAACAGAAAGGCCGGGGATGAGCCCTGCAGGTGGCTAACACCTCCGGAGAAGGCTCGGGAGAAGCCCGAGCAAAGGCCCCAGCAGGGCGCATGTCTGAGCAACAGCAAAGAGGCCAGCAAGGCTGGAGTAGAGGTGCCAGGGGGGCAGAGGGTGGGAAGCGGGGGTGGAACGGAGGGTCGAAGAAGAGCAGCCAGGCCGGCAGGCAATGCAGCACCTGACAGCGCTACGCCCTTGCCTCTGACTGTCACTGGCAGGAGCCACTGCCAAGTTTAGAACCCAGGAGACTCAGGATCCAACTTGGGTTTTAAAAGGGTCCCTCTGGCTGCTGTGTTGAGAAGAGATGAGATGTAGGGTGCAAGGAGGAAGCGGAAACCTATTGGGAGGCAAACTGCAGAGATGGGGGATCCGGGCATGAGTAATAACGGATGCTGGATCTCCTTTTAAGCTGCAGGCCACCGATGGTGCTGATGGAATGAGGTGGGATGTGAAGGAAAGAGGAGTCAGATGACCCCAAGGTATCTGTACAGAGCAACTGGGAGGCTGGGATGGGGCTGTTTAGAGACAGAGTAGGCTGGGGGAGAACCGGGCCCTCACGCTGGGCAGCGGGTATCCCAACGAGAGGCAGGGACAGAGCGCACACATCAGATGGAGCTCGGGATCATGGTTTAGAATGAGGATCATCTGTGATCCTTATGAGAGCAGCTCCTACTGAGAGGTGGAGGCAAATGCCTGGCTGAAATGTGTTTGAGAGAATGGGGACACAGTGGCATGTGCCTGTAGTCCCAGCTACTCAGGAGGCTGAGGCTGAAGGATCACTTGAGCCAGGAGTTCAAGGCCAGCCTGGGAAACATATGAGACCCTCATCTCTAAAATTTAATAATAATAATAATAAAGAAAATAAAGAGAGAGAATGGGAGAAGATGAACTGGAAGTGATGTCAAAGAGAGCACCTGAGCACTTGAAATTTTTGTTTTGGTCTTGAAAGATGAAGGAAACTTGTATGTGGTAGAGACATAATTTAAACCCCCATCTAAGGACATCCAAATCCTACACACCATACTGCAATCATAGAAGCTGGTGGGGAGGAAGTGGCCTTTAAGGAGATGTATGGAGACAGGCAAGCAGGAGATAAGGAGACGGGAGGAGAGGCAGGCAGGGCAGGGGCTTCCACTGTGGTGAGTGGGAATCTCAAGGTGCTCTTGGGGTTTGGTCAGAAGCAGGGTCCCTGGGGTGAAGCCCAAGCCTGGTATTTTTTTCAAGTTCCCAGGTGGGCTGGGCACGGTGGCTCATGCCTGTAATCTCAGCACTTTGGGAGGCTGAGGCGGGAGTATCAAGAGGTCAGGAGATCAAGGCCATCCTGGCTAACACGGTGAAACCCCGTCTCTACTAAAAATACAAAAAATTAGTCAGGCGTAGTGGCATGTGCCTGTAGTCCCAGCTATTCAGGAGGCTGAGGCAAGAGAATCGCTTGAACCCGGGAGGCAGAGGTCACAGTGAGCCGAGATCGTGCCACTGCACTCCAGCCTGGGCGACAGAGCAAGACTCCATCTCAAATAAATAAATAAACAAATAAATAAATTAATTAATTAATTAAAAAAATAAAGTTCCCAGGTGATTCTACTGTGCAGCCTGGAGCAAGACCACAGGAGAAGCGTTGTCTAAAGGGGAAAGGCGGGGAAGACTGAAGAGTTGGGTTGAGATGGGCAGTCATGCCTCATTTCACAGATGGGGAAACCGTAGCTTAAGGGAGGTGATGTCACCTGCCCAAGGCAGCCTGAAAGTGGCAACCAGCCTCTTCCTCGCCCCTGCAAAGAGAAAGAAGACAGCCCTGCCCTACAGCGGACTTTACCTCTCTCCAATCAAGGTCCCTCCAGATGTATCCCTGCAACTCTGACTCAGTCCAAGACCCCTGGCTCTGCCACTGTGCGGGACCAGGGAGGACAGTGAGGATGCTTTCAGAATACTTTTTAACCCAAGGGTTGAAACAAAACAAAAAGAATGTTTTTCTTTCACTCAAGGCTATGCAGGAAGCATGCCAATCCACCTATGTGTCATTTGTCTCATCAGAGTTTGAGGGTTTGGGGTTGTTTATAACATATTTCCGGACTACAAAAAATACAGAAAGTGGGACAAAGAGCATGAGTGCTCTGCTTTTAAATCAAGATGGATTTAATTTTCAGAAACAGCATTACACACTTGGGGCTCTGAGTTCAAATCTGAGCTCTACTACTTACTAACTATATAGTCTTGGCCAAGTTACCTAATTACTCCTAGCCTCAGTTTCCTCAGCTGTAAAATGGGGATAGGTACAGCACCTGATTTGTGGGATTATCCTGAGAATCAACGGAGTTAATACCTAAAAGACACTCAGTAAATAGGGCTTGATAACATAGGAGCCATTCACTAACTGGCAGCTTTTACTGCCACCGTTCCCCAGGATGCTGTCATTATTTTTGATTTGGAAAGGTCACAGACAGCTCTGGGACCAGCTGGAGACACGGTGGAGGTTGTGAAACCCAGAATGAAACCAATCCTCCATGTTCGCAAAACCACATTCTGTGGTGAGTGTGGAAACCCCTCAACTCGCCCCCCTTCACTTCTGACACTTCTGACGCCCTGGGGGAAAAGCTTGTGATAAAAGGAAAGGCTAAAGTCCAAGGTGGGTACTGAGAAAACATTTCCCAGTTGGGAGTTTTGGTGGCAAGGTTTTAGGAAAAGAAAAAACCCATGAGGAGCTAGGTCTCTATTTTCTGAGGCTGCATTCCCAGAAACAGGGCCCAGCTCACCCCCGGGGGCCTCAACTGAGCCCCTCTGTACTCTATTGCTGTGTGATCTCCAGGGATCACGTCACCTCTCTGAGTTTCTCTGGTAAACAGGGCTAAGACCCATCTGTCAGCATTTGTGTAAGGAATCATTGAAATAATGGAAGTGAAAGTTGTAAAAGCACTTATGCCTATGAGAGGGTTGAGACCCCATGCCACAGGCTGGGTTGAGGACAGGCAGGAGAAGGAGGAGGCCTGGCTCCCCAGATTGCCAGCCTCGGGCACAGAGAGAAGGAGGAGGAGGCATGAACAGCAGCTGACCTGACACATTACACTTTCCCTTATTGCCACCCTGTGCCCAGGCCTCTTAGCAAATGGGGGACAGAGAGTGGCAGCTCTGGCAGGCATCAGGCCCAGCCTCAGCTGCCCAAAGGTCATAAATATCCTGCAAAAGGAAGCAAAGCTCATCTACCCTCCCAGGCTTTGACCACCAGGCCCAGGCCTATTCTCCTACAGGGCAAACCTCACCTTCTGCGGAGTCAGAATTGCCCCTCTACTCACCCCCACTACTACCACCAAGCACTGCTGGGGGTTTTCACCTGTTACCTGGAATCCTTATAAGAGCCCCATGTTACCAGTCGGGAAACTGAGCTCAGAGATGGGAATTAATTAACTTCCCTAAGGTCCCGGAGCTCCCCAAAAAGCAGCACCAGGATTCCGCAGCAGACCTGCCTGAGCTTCAAGGTGAGGTTCTTCCCACCACACCAAGTAATTCACACCAAGGTACTGACATTCAACAACTGTGCTCCCATGGCAAAACTGGCCTCTGCCTCACCGCACCCTGGGCCTGAAATGCCCTTTT
Source organism: Papio anubis (assembly GCF_008728515.1). Lineage (NCBI taxonomy): Eukaryota > Metazoa > Chordata > Mammalia > Primates > Cercopithecidae > Papio > Papio anubis. Next base: position 113,022,470 of record NC_044987.1, read on the forward strand.
GCTGTTCACCTGGAAGATTCCTACTCATCCCTCGAGATGGGCTCAACATGTCCACTCCTCAATGCGTCCCCTGATGCTTAAGCAAAGCGAGTTGCTGCTGCCACCACAGCCAAGCCATAGCCCTATTATTGGATGACTCATTGTTAAGCCTAGCCTGTGGGAAGAACTGATCAGTTTCCTTGGCCAGCCTGCCAGCATTCCAAGGGCCAGGATTCCCTCTAATTCACCATTATCCAGCCTGGCACTGACAATGTTCTCAGCAGAGGTATATGGCAGAGGGATGCACGGCTTCCTCCTCAAGCCCCTCTCAGCCTGTGGCTGAATAAGGATGAAACCCTGCAAGGCCTGAAGCCCCAACTGCTATTTAAGAAGGGTCCTCTTTTCTTCTTCTCTCCCCTCCCCTTTGCACCTTAACTAATTCCACAGAGATCCATCAGAACATCAAGCAAACTTAGATTACAGAGCAGTCAATGACGGAGTCTTGACTCAGAGAACAGGGAAGGCCTATCAATTTCCTCATATTATGGAGCCTCACTTTCACTTTGGGGTTTCATTTCCTTGGCAGCAGCTGCTCAACAAGCCACAGATTCAAGGATGGGGCAGGTGGAGGAGGGAAGGGAAAGGCTCCCCGCCCACTCATTCTAGCAAATTTGGAACACAGAGAGGAAAGAAATAATCACAGCAGGAGGCATCACAGGCTGAACTAAAGGGCTCAGGAAACTGTGGACACAGCCTCTTCCATCCCCCAGGAGGCTCCTGGGAGCTGCTTCAACAACAACTAACATAAAAGCCGTAAAGGCCCACAGTGGGGAGGCAGGAGCTGTCTTTCCCCACTGTAGACAAATAGGAGCAAGATTTCTGTAGAGGATAGTTTTGTTTGGAGTTTTTTGTTTTGTTTTGTTTTTTTCTGCAGGGTCGCGCTCTGTCACCCAGGCTGGAGTGCAGTGCTGCAATCATGGCTTACTGCAGCCTCGACCTCCCAGGTTCAAGTGATCTACCCACCTTGGCCTCTCAAAGTGCTGCAATTACAGGCATGAACCACCCCATCTGGCCCAAAGGGAATTTTAAAACAAAAATAAAACCTATCAAAAGTCGGTCTGCTGGCCGGGCGTGGTGGCTCACGCCTGTAATCCCAGCACTTTGGGAGGCTGAGGGGGGCAGATCACGAGGTCAGGAGATCGAGACCATCCCAGCTAACATGGTGAAACCCCATCTCTACTAAAAATACAAAAAATTAGCCGGACGTGGTGGTGGGCGCCTGTAGTCCCAGTTACTCGGGAGGCTGAGGCAGAAGAATGGCGTGAACCCAGGAGGCGGAGCTTGCAGTGAGCGGAGATCTGCCACTGCACTCCAGTCTGAAAAAAAAACAGTCGGTCTGCCTTTTATTACTACCATGTGCTGGCCATTTTAAACAATGTCAGTAATAAAATACCACTCCCCCCAAAAATGTCTTATTTGCCTAAATTCTAATTGCTGCAGTTACCATTGAGATTTAATCATATACATGTGAGCCTCCAATTAGCACATTTTTATTTCTTATCCTTCTAAAACTTTTGTCTTCTACAAGTTAAATCAGAGAACATGCAGTTACAGTCAGTTCCTGAAACACACAGACTCAGCCACAATTTCTGTTTCAGCAATCAGTTCCTAAAGGCTCAGAATAATTTGAACTCCATTTATACAGTTTATGTAGCCAATCTCTGTGGTCCTGCATTTTCCGGTGTTTAAACAGAAAATAGCCTGTCTCCCAGTGCCAAAAGAAACTAAAAGAATGATGTTTGAAAGCCTGGGTGACTTTCATCATTTCTAAAGCAATGGATTAAATAAATGTCAAGGTTCACTATCACTCAGCTATTTTCTCTGATTTTTACAGAAGAAAAACTTGGGGAATTTTGCCAAATATAATTGAAATGTATGATGCGCTGAACGCGGTGGCTCACGCCTGTAATCCCAGCACTTTGGGATGCCGAAGCGGGCAGATCACCTGAGGTCGGGAGTTCGAGACCAGCCTAATAACATGGAGAAACTCTGTCACTACTAAAAATACAAATTAGCCAGGCGTGGTGGCGCATGCCTGTAATCCTAGCTACTTGGGAGGCTGAGGCAGGAGAATTGCTTGAACCCAGGGGATGGAGGTTGCAGTGAGCCGAGATCTTGCCATTGCACTCCAGCCTGGACAAGAGTGAAACTCCATCTCAAAAAAAAAAAAAAAAAATGTATGAGGAACTGTCTGGTGAAGATTTTGTTGTTGTTGTTTTTGTTTTTAGAGACGGGGTCTTGCTATATTACCCAGGGTAGTTTCAAACTCCTAAGCTCAAGTGATCCTCCCACCTTGGCCTCCCCAAGTGCTGGAATTACAGTAATGAACCACTGCACCCAGCCTGTCTTAGTGAAAATGTCTCTAAAAAGGAGATATTTAGGCTGCTAGAAATGATTAAAGAAAAATGACTTAGGCAGTATTGCAATGTCTGGAATTTATTATGAAATGGGATTTTTTTTTTTTTTTTTTTTTGAGACAGAGTCTCGCTCTGTCGTCCAGGCTGGAGTGCAGTGGCGTGATCTTGGCTCACTGCAAGCCTCCGCCTCCCGGGTTTATGCCATTCTCCTGCCTCAGCCTCCGGAGTAGCTGGGACTACAGGCGCCCGCCACCTCGCCCGGCTAGTTTTTTTGTATTTTTTAGTAGAGACGGGGTTTCACCGTGTCAGCCAGGATGGTCTGGATCTCCTGACCTCGTGATCCGCCCGTCTCGGCCTCCCAAAGTGCTGGGATTACAGGCTTGAGCCACCGCGCCCGGCCATGAAATGGGATTTTTATAAATCTCTGCCAAACTAATCCTGATCGTTAAGGTTTTTCCTTTGTCTCTCTAGTTTTATATGAAAGCAGCTTTTGAAATTAAAATTAATAAAAAAGTTATTCAATCAACTGTGAGCAAAGATGGACTAGTAGATATAGCTCCCCTGAATACTGACCATGAATATGCAAAGAAGATTGATTTTGACAATGTCATGAACAACTCTTCAGAAGTTTCCAAAACAGAAATTGTAATATTATTATTCATCACTGATAGCAGCCTACACCTAAGAATAAGTTTTTCCTTTTTTCAAAAATACATTAATGTGATTCAAACCTACTAATCCATTACTTTTTCCTGCTTTTGCACTATCACATTTACTTTATTTTTCATTTTTCAGTTTTTTACTCTCATGCTTACATATATGAGATTTATACTGTCATGATTACATATACGAGGTTCAATAAAAGAAAATGTTCACTGTGTTTCTTTCTGGACATTATTACTATTCATTGCATGATCATTGCCAAAAATAATGTTGTCAGATAGAGAAGGATATTAAAAAGTGACCACTCCAGGTGTCAAACATGCCAGATACACCCTGACACCAGGCAAAACTCTTCATATGGACTGAGATAATAACAACAGTGAACTGTGGTTGAGCACTCAAAATGTGTGCTAGGCATTGTTCTGGGCACTTCGTGAGTATTAAGTCATATAATCTTCACTCTGCAGCAGGCTCGGTGGCTCACGCCTGTAATCCCAGCACTTTGCAAGACCGAGGCGGGCGGATCACGAGGTCAGGAAGTCGAGACCATCCCGGCTAACACGGTAAAACCCCATCTCCACTAAAAATACAAAAAAATTAGCCAGGAGTTGTGGCACGCGCATGTACTCCCAGCTACTCGGGAGGCTGAGGCAGAAGAACCGCTTGAACCCGAGAGGCGGAGGTCGCAGTGAGCCGAGATCGCGCCACTGCACTCCAGCCTGGGTGACAAAGTGAGACTCCATCTCAAAACAAAACAAAACAAAACCTTCACTCTGGGAAACAGTGGATTTGAACTTGATCGGAGTCTCACAGCCAGATGCTCAACATTAGGTGGGTCCACCTCCAAATCCTGTCCTCTGAATCCCTCTGCTGCGGTCCGGCCAGGGGAAGGGGGGCAGTCGCCCAGCACAGTTACGCTGGGAGTCCGCTGGCAGGGCTGGTCATGGGATGAGTCAGCTGACACAGCCCCCAAGGCCTGTCCCGGTGCCCGGGTGTGGCTCCGGAGGGCAGCGCCGGACGTCTGCGGACAGACCTGCCCCCCTGGCCACCTCCCTCCTGAGGGTCCCGCCGTCCGCTGGGCGCGTTTCAGGCAGGGCGCCCCCACACCGGCCCCCGGAAGGATGCACCGAGACAACTCCGACAGGTGCGCGCCGACCCGCAGCTGACACCGATGCCCCGCAGCTGACAGAGGTGTGGGCCCCACATCCTCCAGGCTCCTCTCTCGGAAGCAGTAATTCAGGCTCCGAGACAACGAGTCCCCATTAACCAGGGGCTCCCACCCCCGCCCAGCCCCGCCCCGCACTTACAATGAGCGCACGCATCTTCTCTCGCGGTGTGGACCCTCAAGGCCAGGCTCGATTTCGCTGCGTAGATGTCTGAGGCAGGGGGAGCAGGGATTTATTGTCATTAACAGGAAACTGCGTCCCCTGACCCCAGGGGACGGCGGCCTCTGTTGGGGAGGGCGTTCGAGGCGCGCCTCGGAACCCGGGAACTACCACCTCGCTCCCTTTAACAACTTTCTCACCCGGGCCCAGCGGGCGCCCAGGAGGCTGCAGCTGCCAACGGGCGGCTCGGCAGGCTCTTCTACACCCGCCCCATCCAATTTCATCTCTTTCTCGCGGACGGGGAGAAGCATCCCAGGCACCTCGCCCGGCCTTGTAGCACCCTTCGGGGAAGACCCGCTCCACCCACCTTGCAGACTCGGAGGCAGCGCTGCAGCCTCAGCAATTGGACCGGGTCTAATGGCCGCAGTGGCCGGGCCAGCGTGAGGTCACCCGGCCCCTCCCCGCGCCGCCGGCTAATGAGAGCCTCGCAGAGCGCCCGGCCCCAGCCCCGGTGAGACTGCAGGACGCCCGCGTCCCCGGCACCGCCTCTTCCCGCCTCACTTATGCCCTGCGCGCCCAGCATCCAGGAGTGGCACACGCTCGACCTGTGCACACGCATCACACTGCAGGGCCATGATCAGTTTACTTTCGCCTTCACTCAAGAATGGGCTTACAGTTTAAAAACTGAAGGAGTTAAAAATATACCACCATGGGCCCAGCGCGGCGGCTCACGCCTGTAATCTCAGCACTTTGGGAGGCCGAGGCGGGCAGATCACGAGGTCAAGAGATGGAGACCATGCTGGCTAACACGATGAAACCCCGTCTCTACTAAAAATATAAAAAAGTAGCCGGGCGTGGAGGCGTGCTTCTGTAGTCCCAGCTACTCGGGAGGCTGAGGCAGGAGAATCACTTGAGCCCGGGAGGCGGAGGTTGCAGTGAGCCGATATCGCGCCACTACACTCCAGCCTGGGTGACAGAGTAAATACCACCATGGCATATTGGCTGTTTTGAATTAAAGGCATTTAAAAATCAGCAGGTGCAAGAAGACCCCTTTTCTGTGTCTTAAAAGCAGATGAAATTCCCATGTTGAAGGACACCTTCCTTATACTAGAAGAAAAAGCAACATCCTTATCCTCAAAGAGGAGACGTTGAGACGGAAAGAATTCGGTAGACCTTGTTGAAATAATTTTTTCATTTTTTACTTTTTTTGATTTTTGTTTGTTTGTTTGTTTGTTTTGAGACAGTCTTACTCCCTCACCCAGGTTGGAGTGCAGTGGTTTGATCTCAGCTCACTGCAACCTCTGCCTCCCCGGCAAGCAATTCTCCTGCCTCAGCCTCCCGTGTAGCTGGGATTACAGGCATATGCCACCATAGCCAGCTAATTTTTGTATTTTTTATTTTTGTATTTCACCATGTTGACCAGGCTGGTCACGAACTCCTGGCCCCAAGTGACCCACCTGCCTCAGCCTCTGAAAGGGCTGGGATTGCAGGCATGAGCCACCACTCGGCTCATTTTTTACTTTTTAATTCACAAAAATTGCCATGTATTTGTCATGTACAACATGTTGTTTTGAAATATGTATACATTGTGGAATAACTAAATTGAGCTAATTAACATATGCAGTACCTCACATACTTCTTTTGTGGTGAGAACACAAACCTCTCTGTAATTTTCAAGAAGAACATAGTACATTGTTATTTACTATAATCACCATGTCGTGCAATAGATCTGGTGAACTTATTCCTCTATTCCTCCTAATGGAAATTTTGTATCCTTTGGCCAACATTTTCTCCAGACCCCCCTATTCCCCCCAACCGCCATAACTACCATTCTACTCCATTTTTTTAGATTCCATATATAAGTGAGATCACGAAGTATTTGTCTTTCTGTGCCTGGCTTATTTCACTGAACATAATGTTCTCCAGGAAAATAACTCTTATCTGGTAAGCCTCCCCCACATAATTTAGTTGCTTCTTTTTAATTTTAATTTTTATTTATTTAAATAGAGACAAGGTCTCAAACTCCTGGACTCAAGGGATCCTCCCTCCTTGGCCTCCCAAAGTGCTGAGATTACAGGAGTGAGCTACCTGCCTCGCTCTTAGTTGCTTCATTGCACTTACTATTCTTTGTCCAATTAGGTACAGAAGTAACTGACACCAGCTGCTTCTTTGGGTCTTCATTTCCTTATGAGGGCTCCTGTGTTGCAGGATGCAGAGGACTGCAGAGACCAGTATGGGTGAATACAGGAGGATATTTATTTTAAGGTGCGCACCGGCTCAGTGGATTCACATCCAAAAAACTGAGCCTTGAACAAAGACCAAGCAGGATTTTTATAAGCAAACTTACAGAAGCAAAACAAAGGCAGTTAATCATATAATGACAGGTCACAAAATCTATAGCATAACTGATGACTTGGCATAACTTGTGGCCTTGCATCGCTGGTGGCCTTGTAGCTGCATTGAAAGAAAAAACAAGAACTGGCTAAATACAGACATTTGTCCTGTTTTTTTCCCCTTTCGCCTTTGCTCCGGAGGTGGGGCATCTGGAGCCTGTTCCTTTGGTTTTGACTTCTCGAACAGCATTATCTTATAACTGTCCTTGAACTGAGCTTGCTAGGCAAAGGAAAATTTGCTCTTCTTTTCCTTTTAACTATTGCCTTGCCACATTCTGGGCTTTGGCTTTTACTTTTCTTGGAGTGAATGAATGCAGTACTTATTATTATTATTATTATTTTTAAATTTCTGCCTCACCTGTCTGTGCCAGTAAAACTAGTATTAAAGAAATGTGTATGTTTTTCTCCTGTTAATCTTTTTTTTTATTTTTTTGAGACAGGGTGATATGGTTTGGATCTGTGTCCCCATCCAAATCTGTCATCGAATTGTAATCCCCAAAGTTGGAGGTGGGGCCTAGTAGGAGGTGACCGGATCACAGCGGTGAATTTCCCCCTTGGTGCAGCTCTCTGATAGTGAGTGAATGCTCGGGAAATCTGGTTGTTTAAAAGCATGTAGCATCTCTCCGCTTTCTCCCTTTCTCTTGCTTCAGCCATGTGAGGTGCTCATTCCCCCTTTTCCTTCTGCCATGATTGAAATTTCCTGAAGCCTCCCCCATGCTTCCTGTACAGCCTGCAGAACCACGAGCCAATTAAACCTCTTTTTTTTTTTTTTCCTTTTCTTTTTTGAGAGTGAGTTTCCCTCTGTCACCCAGGCTGGAGTGCAGCAGCGCAATCTCAGCTAATTGCAACATCTGCCTCCCGGGTTCAAGCAATTCTCCTGCCTCAGCTTCCCAAGTAGCTGGGACTACAGGCATGTGCCACCACGCCCAGCTAATTTTTCTATCTTTAGTAGAGACAGGGTTTCGCCATGTTGGCCAGGCTGATCTCGAACTCCGGACGTTAGGTGATCTGCCCACTTTGGCCTCCCAAAGTGCTGGAATTACAGGCGTGACCCACTGCAACCAACTAAACCTCTTTTCATTTTGAACTACCCAGTCTCAGGTATTTATTTATAGCAATGCAATAACAGTGTCTCACTCTGTCACCCAGGGGGAAGTCAGTGGTGAGATCATAGCTCACCACTATGGCCTTGACCTCCTCCTGAGTAGCTGGGATGACAGGTGCCCACTGCACACCTGGCTAATTTTTTTTTTTTTAAGAAACAGAGTTTTACTATGTCACCCAGCCTGGTCTGCAACTCTGGGGTCAAGTAATCATCCCACCTTAGCCTCCCAAAGTGCTGGGATTCCAGGTGTGAACCACCACACCTGGCCCTATTGATCTATCTTGTGTCAATTTAGTCCTTAGGCCCAGCTGAGACCCTAAGAGGATGGAGGTGGGACTCACAAAACTGTATTAAATTTAAAGCCATTCAAAGGCAAGGATCTAGCAGAAAGTGCTTTTAACTATTGGGTCTTTTTTTTTTTTTTTTTTTTTTGGACGGGTCCCCCTTTTTCCCCCCCGGCTGGGGTGCGGTGGGGCGTCCTCGGCCCCCTGCCAGCTCCGCCCCCCGGGCTTACGCCATTCTCCTGCCTCAGCCTCCCGAGTAGCTGGGACCACAGGCGCCCGCCACCTCGCCCGGCTAGTTTTTTGTATTTTTTAGTAGAGACGGGGTTTCACCATATTCGCCAGGATGGTCTCGATCTCCTGACCTCATGATCCGCCCGTCTCGGCCTCCCAAAGTGCTGGGATTACAGGCTTGAGCCACCGCGCCCGGCCAACTATTGGGTCTTAATGCCATCACATATCCCCAAATCCTTGCACAAAACCTAGCACATCGGCTGGGCATGGTGGCTCACACCTGGAATCCCAGCACTTTGGGAAGCCGAGGCAGGCAGATCACTTGAGCTCAGGAGTTCAAGACCAGCCCGGCCAACATAGTGAAACCATGTCTCTACTAAAAATAACAAAAATTAGCCACACGTGGTGCTGGGTGCCTGTAATCTCATCCCCGCTACTCAGGAAGCTGAGGCAGGAGAATCATTTGAACTTGGGAGGCAGAGGTTGCAGTGAGCTGAGATTGCACCACTGCACTGCCTGGGCCATACAGCAAGACTCCATCTCAAAAAAACAAACAAACAAAAAAAAAACCTAGCACACCATAGGCATTCCGTGAATGAATGCATGAATGAAGAATGAATGACCAACACAGGCTGTTTCTCTGCACTGGGATATGACTTCACACTAGTAGAACCAGCTCTTGTTCATCTCTGTATTCCTACCACTCCAGTGCCAGTACTGAGTCTTGCAGTTAGGATGCCTGGACCAAATCCTGACCCTTTTACTTATTATAATAGTTGTAGGGCCCAGGCCATGGTTCCTTCTCTGAACCTGTTTGTCTATAAAATGGGGCCTTGATGATATTGTATAATGTATAAGAATACATTTCCCAGCTGGGCGCGGTGGCTCACGCCTGTAAGCCCAGCACTTTGGGAGGCTGAGGCGGGCGGATCATGAGGTCAAGAGATTGAGACCATCCTGGCCAACATGGTGAAACCCCATCTCTACTAAAAATAAGAAATTAGCCGGGTGTGGTGGCACACAGCTGTAGTCCCAGCTACTCGGGAGGCTGAGGCAGGAGAATCGCTTGAACCTGGGAGATGGAGGTTGCAGTGAGCCGAGGTATGCCACTGCTCCAGCCTAGGCAACAGAGTGAGACTCTGTCTCAAAATAAAAAATTTTTTTAAAAAAATACATTCCCCAAAGAGAGAGCAACAAATGAAATGATGCTTATAAAGTGCTGAGCCCTCGGATCACGGTGTCAGGAGATTGAGACCATCCTGGCTAACACGGTGAAACCCCGTCTCTACTAAAAATACAAAAAATTAGCCAGGCGTGGTGGCAGGCACCTGTAGTCCCAGCTACTTGGGAGGCTGAGGCAGGAGAATGGCGTGAACCCGGGAGGGGGAGCTTGCAGTGAGCCGAGATCGTGCCACTGCACTCCAGCCTGGGAGACAGAGGGAGACTTCATCCCCAAAAATATATAAAATAAAATAAAAATAAAGTGCTGAGCCCGACGTCTGGCACGTGGTAAATCCTCACACAACACATGGTGGCTGTTACTAACATGAGAATAGGTATGTGCCCATCAGCATCACATGATCTTCACCACCTTTCTGACAAGGAGAGTCAGAGGCAATAAAAATACCAGAGTTTTATGTGCCTTATCACTCATCAAACAAATTACGGAGCATGCTGAGCCAGGGACTGACTGTAAGGTCATCCAAACCCAGGATGGACAGGTTCGGTTTTGAGGCAGCCAGGCTGACTTCTGCCTTTCCTCACCCTCTGCTTCCAGAAGCTCCCAGATGTCACCTCCCTTATCTTTTCTTTTCCTGTCACTGTGCCAGAAAAAAAGCAAAACAAAACAAAACAAAAAATCATACTGGGAAGGGGGAGCAGTACTAACGGCTATGTATTTTTACTTCTCACACAATTCTCAAAAGAGGAGCTCTCTAAGAAAGGCCCCGGGACTTACTAAGAAACTGCCCCATGATGCCAAGCTATCACCAACAAGGCGGTCCTTATCCCCCGCACAGAGCAGGTGAACAGGTGGACTGTGATGCCAGGATCCAACTAGCGTCCAACTCCAAAGCTTCCAGGCTTTTCTGCATAGCACGGCTATGAAGCCCCATTCCTCTTGTGACAAGGGGGAATCTATTATTTATGTATGTATGTATGTGTGTATTTTTTTATTTATTTTGAGACAGAGTCTTGCTCTGTCTCCCAGGCTAAAGTGTTGGAGTGCAGTGGCACGATCTCAGCTCACTGCAAACTCCGCCTCCTGGGTTCAAGCGATTCTCCTGCCTCAGTCTCCCAAGTAGCTGGGATTACAGGCCCGCGCTACCACACCTGACTAATTTTTGCATTTTTAGTAGAGATAGGGTTTCACCATGTTGGGAGGCTGAAGCGGGTGGATCACATGAGGTCAGGAGCTTGAGACCAGACTGGCCAACACGGTGAAACCCCGTCCCTACTAAAAGTAAAATAAACTAGCTGGGCGTGGCAGCGGGCGCCTGCAATCCCAGCTACTCGGCAGGCTGAGGCAGGAGAATCACTTGACCCAGGAGGCGGAGGTTGCAATGAGCCGAGATTGCACCACCGCACTCCAGCCTAGGCAACAGAGCAAGACTCCGTCTCAGGAAAAAAAAAAAAAAATTCCAGAACCTTTAACCTGGGAAATGTCCAGGTTTTGTTTCTCTCATTGTTCAATGGTCATTGTTAACTGGAATTGGTTATCTGTAGTGGATTATTTGTTTTGGTCTGCCCAGCAGTCTCGTTTGGTGACTCCGTGTGGTTCTGATGGAGCTGTCAGTCATAGTACGTGGTCATCACTCTGACAACAGGCACCTACAACCTAGGTCTGGCTGGTTATGATGCCTCAGCCCCCAGGCTACAGTGTTGACCATGGAAGGAGCATGACTCAAGCCAAACAAATCAGAAGCCTTCTCTGGGATGCAGATATACACACCTATTTTTTCACAAGTAGCTCAAAAAAAAAAAAAAAAAAAAAAAAAAAAGCCTCTTTCCTCAGGGAACATTAAAGTGGGATGATATAAGACTGGAACTATTGGTGCCTGTCCTCCCCTGGAGCATGGAGGAAACCTATCTGCAACAGCAGATAAATAGGTCACTGATGACAGACTGGATTAAGAAAACGTGGCACTGCCGGGCGCGGTGGCTCACGCCTGTAATCCCAGCACTTTGGGAGGCCGAGACGGGAGGATCACAAGGTCAGGAGATCGAGACCACGGTGAAACCCCGTCTCTAATAAAAATACAAAAAAAAAATTAGCCGGGCGCAGTGGCGGGTGCCTGTAGTCCCAGCTACTCAGGAGGCTGAGGCAGGAGAATGGCGTGAACCCAGGAAGCGGAGCTTGCAGTGAGCCGAGATCACGCCACTGCACTCCAGCCTGGGCGACAGAGTGAGACTCTGTCTCAAAAAAAAAAAAAAAAAAAGAAAAAGAAAACGTGGCACATATACACCATGGAATACTATGCAGCCATAAAAAAGGATGAGTTCGTGTCTTTTGTAAGGACATGGATGCAGCTGGAAACCATCCTTCTCAGCAAACTACCGCAAGAACAGAAAACCAAACACCGCATGTTCTCACTCATAGGTGGGAATTGAACGAGATCACTTGGACACAGGAAGGGGAACATCACTCATCGGGGCCTATTGTGGGGAGTGGGGAGGGGGGATAGCATTAGGAGATATACCTAATGTAAATGACGAGTTAATGGGTGCAGCACACCAACATGGCACATGTATACATAGGTAACAAACCTGCACTTTGTGCACATGTACCCTAGAACTTAAAGTATAATAATAAAAAGAAAAAAATAGGTCACTGAACACTGAAATAAGAGCCCTGTTGACATTTGAGTTCCTCCAGTGCCTGATACCAGTTTTACCCCATATGTCCAATTACAAGAAACTTTTTCCCAGTTAACAAATTTTTTCTTCTTTGATTAAGCTAGAGTTGGACTTGTCTTTTGCAAAGTGATATACGATAATCAAAAGCAAGAATGTCAATGCGCCAAAGACAAGCCAGCTTGCTTAACTGCTCCCCATCCATACAGGACTGCATTCCTCACCCTGGTCTTTCCTTCTCCCCAGTTTATGCTGATGAGAGCGTCTACCCTGATGGTGGCACCCAAGTCCTGAATCTTTGTTTTCATCATACTCTTCACATCATCAGCCTTGAGTTTGCCCCTTCCCTACTAAACTGTGATGAACTCAAGGGCAGCACCTGACATACAGTAACAACCAGGGATGGACGGGGTGGTTGGATGGAGAAATGCTGTTGATCCCACCCAGTGTTTCCAACTAGGGAAGAAATCTTTTTACTGTAGGGCTAAATGGGGTATGTCTAGCTATTTGTCATATTTGAGAAATTCAATTCAATCTCCCCACTGTGTCCAAGGTCATCAGTGAAAGAGAAAGCTTTCAGCAGAGATTTACGTTCCCTGGCCCCATCCCCAAAGAGAAACTATTTAATCAGCTGGCTCCAGATGGGGCAACTAAATGAAAGTGCTACAAATTCAGAGGTCTTCACAAGTCCATGTTACTGTAAATAAAATTTGCACTTATTTTTTGAGAGACAGGGTCTTGCTGTTGCCCAGGCTGCTGTTCAGCCTCGAACTCCTGGGCTCATGTGATTATCCTGCCTCAGCCTCCAGAGTAGCTATGACTACAGGTGCGCACCATCATGCCTGGCTTTTTTTTTTTCCCTTCAGAGACAGGGGTGGAAGGTGTCTCCATATGTTGCCCAAGTTGGTCTCAAACTCTTAGGCTCAAGTGATCATCCTGCCTCAGCCTCCAGAGAAGCTAGGACTACAGGTGGGCGCCACTATGCCTGGCTAATCTATTTTGTAGAGACAGAGGTGGAAAGTGTCTCCATATATTGCCCAAGTTGGTCTCAATTTCCTAGGCTCAAGCATTTCTCCCACCTCAGCCTCCCAAAGTGCTATGATTATAGGAGTGAGCCACCACACCTGGCCCTTGTGCTCTTTTTTTTTTTTTTTTTTTTGAGAGGGAGTCTCGCTCTGTCGCCCAGGCTGGAGTGCAGTGGCCGGATCTCAGCTCACTGCAAGCTCCGCCTCCCGGGTTCACGCCATTCTCCTGCCTCAGCCTCCCGAGTAGCTGGGACTACAGGCGCCCGCCACCTCGCCCGGATAGTTTTTTGTTTTTTAGTAGAGACGGGGTTTCACCGTGTTGGCCAGGATGGTCTTGATCTTGTGACCTCGTGATCCGCCCGTCTCGGCCTCCCAAAGTGCTGGGATTACAGGCTTGAGCCACCGCGCCCGGCCCTTGTGCTCACTTTTAAGCAACCCCACCAACCACAGAGCCTTCTCCAGGACTATGCTAGTAAGATACTAGTTCAGTATCGTTTTGTAGGACAGAGAAAGCTTACTCAAACCACATTGCCACTATCCCGTCAGAAGTCTTACTCACTTTGCCAAGCCAAACTCTATTTCACATAACCTCCCATATTAAAAAAAAAAAAAAAAAACAGAGAAAGAAAACACAGATAACATGGTGTTGTGATCTTTATTCCATTAAATGATCTTACAAATTGGAGTAAAACAGAAACATGCTTTTAATATACTAATAGCATAATCTCATCTCATTGCACTTTTTAAAAACTATATTAAATTTCAAAGCCACTCAAAGGCAAGGGTCTAGCAGAAAGTACTTTTAACAAATCATTTTTTTAAATAAAAAAGAAACCTGAGGAAAATTTGTGCATGTACAAGATTAGTATTAACTCCTTTAAGGCTTACATCCATGACAGCATGTATCTAATTAGAAAGCTTTGGGAATCAATGCTACCTTCCCTTGCTCATAAAAACACTATATTTAAACTTTAGTCCTGGCACACAAAATTCCTCTCCAAAGAAAAATGTCTTTCAAAAAACCCTTCTGTCCCTAGATCTGTTTTGCAAAGCTTCTGATGTGGGGTACTTAGGTCGCTAATGACAGAAATTAGGATCTTGTCTTCCTTCTTGTTCATTATTTTTATTTGTGGCTTAATGTCTCACCTGTATGTGAAAGATCTGGGGGTTGAAGTCACAGTGCTGAATTTTACTTTTTAAAAGAAAAACTATGAAAAAGTGCTTTTAAAAAAACCCTAGTTACATCTGTTAGAAAATAGGATACTTGTACATTCGTTTTTCAGAGAAGGCACTATGACAATGGAGAAAAACAGCTTTAAGGAGCTTAATCCTCTGAATTAAAGGCATCCTTACTACTTCTAAACACATAAAACGCCTGGGACTGTACTGGCAAGAGACCACCTATTCTAAACCTCAGGTACAAAGTGTCCACTTGCCTCCAGACAATACAGAATTGTACTTTCTCCTTGGTACTTCCCATTCGATGAAGCAGTCTCTCTCTGTGGGCTCTGAACCACTATTTATAAAAGTGATGACTCCAGGACCACAGCCCATACCACCTGAGGCAATCCCTGGGTACGAAGCTGGGAATCTGAACTTTTTAAACAAGCCTGCTAGGTAAGTCTTATGCACTCCAAGGTAGATGAGAACCACTACCCAAAACACAGCTACAACAGGACTTACAACATAAGAAAAGTGATTTGACTGCAAATATTCTTTTACAATGGGCTTGTCATTTTTAAAAATTAATCACACAAATAGTTTGTACTTTCATAACTGAAGCTTGTCTTCATTCTGCCCTTATCCCTTGACTAGAATTGTTAGATCAAAAATGTGTAAGCCAGAATGACACAGCCATGTTGACAACTTGAGATGGAACATCAAATCATCCTAAATTACATTTCAATAGTTCTAGGAAAGAAAAAAGTTCTATGAAGACTTCCATGTAAGTTACATCATTTTTTAAAAGAACCTAGGAAAAAAATTAAAACTGTTTTATTGCTTTTGCATGGACTTGACTCAACCTACTTAATTTTGCTATAACTCATACATACTTATCCAAACTCACCCTATCCAAGGCACCATTTTACAAGCCAGGTAGAACACTGTGTGTGATCCACTAATGAAACTGATCACCAGTACAAGGCAGTATAATGTGTCTGTTTGACCAAAGCGCTTTACTTCATGTAAGAGAAAAAATAAAGCAAAACAAGCCCAGGTTCCAGGGGCTCACGCTTGTAATCCCAGCACTTTGGAAGGCCAAGGCAGGCAGATTACCCGAGGAGTTGAGACCAGCCTGGTCAACATGGTGAAGCCCTGTCTCTACTGAAAATACGAAAATAAGCCGGGTGTGGTGGCACATGCCTGTAACCCCAGCTACTTGGGAGGCTGAGGCAGAAGAATCACTTGAACCCAGGAGGCGGAGGTTGTAGTGAGACAAGACCACACCACTGCACTTCAGCCTGGGCGACAGTACAAGTGTCCATCTCAAAAAAATAAAATAAATAAAGGAAACACAGGCAATTTTACCAAGTATAAAAGAGGTGTTAAAACATAAACTTCCACAGAACATTTCTTGTTATACTATGAAAATAAGGCATGACTCAGCTGGGCGGGGTGGCTCACGCCTGTAATCTCAACACTTTGGGAGGCTGAGTCGGGTGGATCACCTGAAGTCAGGAGTTTGAGACCAGCCTGATCAACATGGC
The DNA here is from genome assembly GCF_008728515.1 of Papio anubis. Taxonomy (NCBI): domain Eukaryota; kingdom Metazoa; phylum Chordata; class Mammalia; order Primates; family Cercopithecidae; genus Papio; species Papio anubis. Next base: position 113,038,452 of record NC_044987.1, read on the forward strand.
AAAACCCCACCTCTAGTAAAAATACAAAAATTAGCCAGGCGTGGTGGCGTACATCTGTAGTCCCAGCTACTCAGGAAGCTGAGACAGGAGAATCGCTTGAACCTGGGAGGTGGAGGTTGTAGTGAGGCGAGACTGCACCACTGCATTCCAACCTGGGCGACAGAGCGAGACCTCTGTCTCAAAAACTAAAATGAAATAAGATAAAATAAAATAAGGCATGACTCTGAAAGTGTTTTATCGTACACAGTAGTTTCATTTTATCTATGAGTCAATCTTACAGAAAGATTTCTCAATGAAAGAATGAAAACTCTGATTCTACCATTTGTACTATAAGCAGCTCACTGAAATTATTTTTTCAAATTATCAACATTTATCCTGAAATATTTTAATAGAAAATTTTGGAAGCCTCCTTTTATATATTCATAGGAATGAGTTCCATATATTGTTACGATTGTGTAAAATTAAAAATGACTGCATGGAAAGTGGCAGAGCAAGAGACACGACACAAACACACAGTCTGAACATCTGAACCACAAGTAAAAGGTGAAAGAAGTAAAAGACATTATTTGTAACCTGGTTATAAATCTCCCCAGGATGATTTATAGCCAGCAATGATAATGCATCTTTCATTGAAAAAGCTGATATAAAATCATCAATTTACTGTTGAGAGAAAAGAGGCCAAAGAAAACTCTTAAGAACCCTCACTGAGAAAACTTTATAAACAATTTCCAGAAGCAGAAGAAGAAAAAAAAAAAAAAAGGTGAGGGGGACTTCATCTGGATAATTAAACCAAGGTTTCTTTATAAGACCAAAACAGAAATGGTGAATTTAAATAGTAACTAATCTTAAGATTTCATTAAATCACAGATTATCACTTTTTTAAAAGTGACCTAATACTTTAGTATGAGTTTTCGACACATCACCCCTTCTTACCATTAAATTTTTTGACAGTTATTCTGAAATCTATAAATTTACTTATAGAATGTATTAAAAGCTAAGTATCTCAATATTTACAGAGTCTGCTAATAGGTATGAACTTTCAGAGAGATAAGAGGTCACCTGAAAATGCACCAACATTTCAGAAGCAAGCTTTCAAGTTAACAGTCAAAGCTTGGCATTACTCATAAATGCAAGTAAACAAGCTGGAATTTTTCTAAAGTGTAACAGCAAGTGAATAAAATAGCAAGAACTATTTGCAAGATGGCATATAAATATGAGACATAGTATGCTGGGAATTTAGGACTTATAGAAATACTTCAGTGGTAAAATGTCAAAAGAAAATTATTTGATAAAGAAATTACAAGCAAAAAGGGACTTTCTTTTTTTCTACCTTCCATTCATACTTAATGTATATAAAGTTTACACTCAGATCTTACCTTCATGTATATAAAATTTACACTCTTACCTCCCTCCCATAACAAAAGTTAAATTATCTCAGAAATTAAGGCTTATATACCTGAATGTTTATATAAATACTTGCAGGCAAGTTTTAAGTTTTAAAATCCACAATAATTCCAAAAGGAAAAGCAACTAACAGATAAAACTTTATCTCCTAATCAAGGTAAACAGAAAAAAAGAACTCTTAGATACTTCTAGATATTGTTTATATTTGGGTAGGACTTTGCTCCTTGCTAAGCCAACGCTATCTTAAAGCTACCAGACTAGCCAAAGTAAAATTAAATAGATAATTCACTAAATAAAATGGGTTAATTTTAGCTTCATTATTAAGAACATCAGACAGGGCAGAGAATGCAAATTAACATTCTGAGTAAAGACCTTAAATCAGGTTATTTATTAATTGCTGCTAAGCCACATGAATTATGAAATTAGACATTAAAGGCAGTAATATTTGGTAGTATCTTCCCTCTACTCTTTAATAAAAGTTCTGTTCTTATGCAGAACTCTCAAAAACAAATCCCCTCAAATGACAATTACAAGACTTGTGTATAATATACATACATATGTAAACCTACAGTGAACCTGACCAAGGCACAAGTTCAAGTGACTTATCAGAGGTCACATGGTTCATTTAAACTTAGCTTTTTTCTTAAAGTAGCTATCTCATTCCTTTTATTATGAGCCACCCTGGCTTTTCAAGGCACGTTTGCCTCTTTTTCTAGAAAGAAGCTATAGGGACCAAAAAAAAAATAGAGCAAATTGCAACAAAACTGTCAATCTACTGGGTAAAAACCTCACATTTCAGAGTATGGTATATTTAAATATGACATGATTTTTCCACAATAGGCAATAGGATTCCCTATTGTAAATTTTTTTAAAGTGTAATGACGTAATTTTCAGTTAGTCTTTAGTTCTGAAGTTTCTCCAAGTTTTGTAAACTTTTAAAAAAGGAATCCTTCTTGGCTGGGCACGGTGGCTCACGCCTGTAATTCCAGCACTTTGGGAGGCAAAGGCGGGTGGATCACAAGGTCAAGAGATGGAGACCATCCTGGCCAATATGGTGAAACCCCGTCTCTACTAAAAATACAAAAAAATTAGCTGGGCATAGTGGCATATACCTGTAGTCCCAGCTACTAGGGAGGCTGAGGCAGGAGAATTGCTTGAACCCGGCAGGTGGAGGTTGCAGTGAGCCAAGATTACACCACTGCACTCAAGCCTGGTGAAAGAGTGAGACTCCAACTCAAGAAATAAAAGAAAAGAAAAAAGGAATCCTTCTCAAAAGAGTAAAGTATAAAAGAAATGACAAGTTTCACCCCAAAAATGGCATCTTTCATGAGGTTATTCTCCAACCCCTACCCATCGTGTCTGCAAAATCAGGGAATCAATCTTAAAAGGCACTAAGTGGCACATAAAGAACTTAAAAGCTGCATTTCCATTTTCCTCTCGCTTCCTCCTCCATAAAGTGCACAAAGCAGAGTAATATGAAAATAGACACAGGCTTGCATCTATAACAGCAAGAAAAAGAAATGCTTCCAAGAGAAATGGAAGTGTGTTTAATAATCAGAAACCACAGGAGAGGTCTGCTCATTTATTACAGGGCCATGTTTTAGCTCTTCCTGGATGGTCTCAGATCTGCCATTCCTCTAGATATGAACCTGTGGCCGTGGCAGAAACCCAGAAATCAGTAGGGGTTCGTTTTTTTTGTTTGATCTTCATGTTAAGATGCTATTGAGCTTTTTTAACCTGGGGTGGTCTTCCAACAACTGCATCCCTCACGGTGGCCTGAGTGGAATTACCGATATGAGAAGAAGCCTGCAAAAGTCCATTTATTCAACATGTAAGTTAATAAAATACAACACAGCACCAAGAAAGTAAGTCCTTAACCTTTCAAAAACCTGTCTCCATCATCAGCATGTTACAGAAAGCACTGTAATGAAAATGCAGGGATACAGGGAAGCTGTGGCAGGAACTAACTCCCAAGAGAGCCAGGGGAACATCTGCTCTGTGGCTGGGGTAGGATAGGCAGCTCCTGTGGCTTCACAAGCTGCTAACCCAACTAATCTGTTCATGTTACTCAGAAAAACAAATGTATCATCTCAAAGATGTACAAAATTTGACCATGTCAATGTCCAAGAGCTACTGGGTTAGTCGGGTGTGGTGGCACTCGCCTGTAACACCAGCTGCTTGGGAGGCTCATTTGAGGCGGGAGGATCACTTGAGCCCAGGAGAGTTTTAAGTTACAGTCAGCTAAGATACCAGCCTGGGTGACAGAGCAAGACCTCATCTCCAAAAAAAATTTTATAAATAAATAAATAAGCAACCCAATAAGTAAATAAGCAAGTCACTGGCTTTTGGAAGATTTTTAAATAAAAAGAGATACCATCCCTTTCCTAATTCAGTAGGACTCAAAACCGAACATTTTTCGTTAAGTTCATAATTTTTTCAAAGCTCTTGATTTTCAGTGAAATTAATCTGGGGGCGGGTGAGAAGGGAGAATCACATAAAAATTATGTCTGAAGAGTATGTAATTAGAAGTTGCCGGCCAGGTACGATAGCTCATGCCTATAATCCTAGCACTTTGGGAGGCCGAGGCGGGTGGATCACCTGAGGTCAGGAGTTCAATACCAGCCTAGCTAACACGGCAAAATGCTATCTCTACTAAAAAATACATAAAAATTAGCTGGGTGTGATGTCAGGCACCTATAATCCCAGCTATTCTTCGGAGGCTGAGGCAAGAGAATCTCTTGAACCCAGTAGGCAGAGGTTGCAGTGAGCCATGATCACACCATTTCACTCCAGCCTGGGCAAAAGTGTAAAACTCTGCCTCAGGAAAAAAAAAAAAACGTTGCCAAAGGGAAACACAATCAGTATGTCTAAGTTGCAATGTTTTTGCATTAAAGGGTTATTTCTGGGCCGGGTGCAGTGGCTCACACCTGTAATCCCAGCACTTTGGGAGGCCAAGGCAGGCGGATCATGAGGTCAGGAGTTCGAGACCAGCCTGGTCAACATGGTGAAACCCTGTCTCTATTAAAAATACAAAAACTAGCGGGCCGTGGTGGCACACACCTGTAGTCTCAGCTACTTGGGAGGCTGAGGCAAGAGAATCGCTTGAACCTGGGAGGCTGACATTGCAGTGAGCCAGGATCATGCCATTGGACTCCAGCCTGGGCAAGAGAACAGAGCGAGACTTTGTCTCAGAAAAAAAAAAAAAGAAAGGTTTGGGGGGGCATTTTTAGGCATGGAAACAAAATATTAAGAATAAATATTAATATCCTAAAGGATGATAAAACATAAAGTCTATCAGAAAACGAAGGCCAAGGGAGTGGCCATTGTCTCCTGTCTTTGCTATGAAATTCTTCCAAACTAAGATATTTCACAACAGAAGCACAAATATCTGCCCATTATCAACCCTTAGGCTCTTCAGCAGCACCACTTACCTGCTCCAACACATATGCGGCACCAAAATCAATAGCTCCGCCCAGCTCACGATATTGACCAGAATACCTGATGTAGCCCCAGGTGAGGAGCGCTATTAACAGTAGTCCAACCATACAGTTGAACAACTGGGCTACAACCTCAAGACCTATGAAGCCAGTGAGGCCTGAGGCTACGTACAAAGCTACAATGCCCGTGAACAGCACTGCAGGGGTTCGGAAGGTGCTGAAGACATTCTTGCTACCATTGTGCTTGCAGAAGTTCTCATATAATTCCTTGATTTCCTCCTCCAGCTCCTGCTGGTAACGAAAGCTGAAATCCTTCCCACCCATCTTCTTGGTCTTCTTAAAATGGTCCAGAGCAAGTTGTTTGAATTCACAGTGCTTCTCCTCTAGAATGTCTGGGGACAAATAAGGTTTCTCTCCCCCACAAACCTAAGAAGAACAAAGACACAATATGTTAAAAGATCTCTTCAAAAACAACTGCCAAATAAAACATGAAAAGATAATGAAGGGATTAGAATGTTTTAAGATGTTAACAATATATTAATAAGTTAACTTTTAAAAGATGACTAAGACCAATAAAGTCTAGTTTCACTTCCTCTGAAAAACACACTTAAAAAACCAGGGTGATAATATTAATTGGAAAGAGCAGTGACATTGGGCCAGGCACAGTGGCTCACGCCTGTAATCCCATCACTTTGAGAGGCTGGGGCAGGCAGATCACTTGAGGTCAGGAGTTCGAAATCAGTCTGGCCAACATGGTGAAACTCCATCTCTACTAAAAATACAAAAAACATTAGCCGGGCGTGATGGCAGGCACCTGTAATCCCAGCTACTCAGAAGGCTGAGGCAGGAGAACCGCTTGAACCCAGGAGGTGGAGGCTGCAGTGAGCCGAGATCGTATCACTGCACTCCAGCCAGGGTGACAGAGTGAGACTATGTCTCAAAAAAACAAAACCAAATGGTCAACTTCTGGGGGACCCAGGTGAGAAAGACCCACCTATGTCCTGGTTGAGGGTCTTCAGGGTTCTTTGGGACCCAAGGATTCCTGAAATCATGGATCACGCACGTACGCTTTGACGCTTTGAGACATGCTTTTTTTTTTTTTTCTGGAAGCCCTGCGACTTCCCTAAAAATTGAATGAATTATAGAACAGACCTATGACCAATGGTGGCAGAGTCTACACAGAACTATGCTTCGTGGTGTTCTGGGGAAACCTTTCGACTTGCTGGCTATACTATTCAGTATGGCTGTATAGCTCACTGTGCTTTTGAATACGTTGGTGGTGTTGTCATGTGTTCTGGACCATCAGGGGAGCCTACAATTCAAAATTCAGATATTGTCTTTGAAGAAAATCTTAGTCGACATTTTTATAGTATCCAAAGAGGTGACTGCAAAAAGCCCAAGTGATCCAAAATCAAATATTTATAAAAGAGTAACCGGTTTGGAAGGAGACAAAATCCTCACCTCTAGTCCATCAGATTTCCTTAAAAGCCACAGTTATGCCCCAGTGGGTCATGTCTGGTCAGAAGGTGATAATCTACAGAATTCTACAGATTCCAGGTACTATGGACCTACTCCATGTGAACTAATAGAGCACGAATCTTCTTATTTGGCCTCTGAGTGATTTTGGATTTTTATGTGCCTGCCTTAATGGCCACAGATTTTCTGATGATTAGTAAGCATTTATTCTTTTGACTTGATTACTGTCTCCTGTTCGTGTGAATTTATTACTCCCACTGAAACCATGTACTTACCAATAAACTATTTGCTATTCAAACAAAACAAAACAAAAACAAACAAAAAAAGAAATGGTAATAATTAGAAGGCCCCCGTTACCAGGACAACCTGAATATAACTTTGTTGCCTTACCACTTAAAGATACATTAAGTAGGATCAAGTTGGGCTTCTGAAGTCCGCAACAATGCCCAGACAGGTTATAGATATTTCAGAATGAGGCATATGTCCCACGTACCTCTTCCATGTTGTTATAATAAATGTCCTTGGCAGAGGCTGCAGCTGCTAAGTTGTTGGCTTCAGCAGTGGCCTTTTAAGAGAGAAAAACATGAACTATAAATCCTTCCTCTTTTAACATTCCTCCACAAATGACCTAATAAAAAATCTTCTCTATTCCCCATTCTTCCTATTTTTCTAGATTTCCATATAGTTCAACTGATGAAATAAAATACTTTCTCTGCCAAGTTTTCTACCCAAAAAAATGGTAGAAGTTCATATACATAGAAATACGCATTCTTATACATAAGAATCTTTAGCAAAAATTAAATCTCCAAAATTCAAGGAAAATATTTCATTGCATCAATTTATTTTTTAATTGTTTAAATTTTATTTTTTTGAGACAGAGTCTCACTCCGTCACCCAGGCTGGAGTTCACTGGTGATCTCAGCACACGGCAACCTTCATCTCCTGAATGCAAGCCATCCTCCCGCCACTGCGTGCCACCACGCTTGGCTAACTTTTGAAGTTTTTGTTTTGCACAGCTAGAGTCTCCCTATATTGCCCAAGTTGATCTTGAACGCCCAGGCTCAAGTGATCTGCCCACCTCAGCCTCCCAAAGTGCTGGGATTACAGGTGTAAGCCACCACACCTGGCTCCACTGCTTCAACTTTAAAAAAATAGATGTGAGTCAAAAAAATAAATAAATAAATAAAAAAGAAGGAAAGGTTGGGTGCGGTGGCTCATGCCTGTAATCCCAGCACTCTGGCACTTTGGGAGGCCAAGGCTGGCAGATCACAAGGTCAGGAGTTCAAGGCCAGCCTGGCCAACATGGTGAAACCCCATCTCTACTAAAAACACAAAATAATTAGCTAGCAGGCATGGTGGTGCATGCCTGCATGAGTCCCAGCTACTCAGGAGGCTGAGGCAGGAGAACTGCTTGAACAGGAGGTAGAGGCTGCAGTGGGGAAAGGCGAGATAATGCCACCCATTACTCCAGCCCTGAAGCTGATACAGCAAGACTCTGTCTCAAAAAGAAAAAAAGAAAGGGAAAAGCTGGGATTAGTGGCTCATGCCTTAATCCCAGCACTGAAGCTGGGGTGGAGGATCACTTGGGGCAGGAATTCAGCACCAGCCTACTCCAACACACAGCTAGATCCATTTCTATTTAAAAAAAAAGGGCGGGGTGGGAGGTGCTGGGCACGGTGGCTCATGCCTGTAACTCCAGCACTTTGGGAGGCTGAGGTGGGCGGATCACAAGGTCAGGAGATAGAGATCATCCTGGCTAACACTGTGAAACCCCGTCTCTACTAAAAATAAAAAAAAAATTAGCCAGGCATGGTGGCAGGCGCCTGTAGTCCCAGCTACTTGGGAGGCTGAGATAGGAGAATGGCATGAACCCAGGAGGCGGAGCTTGCAGTAAGCCAAGATCACGCCACTGCACTCCAGCCTGGGCAACAGAGCGAGACTCCGTCTCAAAAAAAAAAAGGAAAAAATTATTTGCAATGTCAATCCCAGGCTCTAGCTCCCTTTATGAAAATTTTCTGCTACAAAATAAATCAACACTTGGCAATAAATCCCCTTATGTTCAGCATATGAAAGTAAAAATTATATTTTAACCAAATGATAGGCCGGGCTCGGTGGCTCAAGCCTGTAATCCCAGCACTTTGGGAGGCCGAGGCGGGCGGGGATCACGAGGTCAGGAGATCGAGACCATCCCGGCTAACATGGTGAAACCCCGCCTCTACTAAACTACAAAAACTAGCCGGGCCGGGCGTACTGCCTGTAATCCCAGCACTTTGGGAGGCCGAGATGGCATGGATCACGCAGGTCAGGAGATCGACCATGCTGGCTAACACGGTGAAACCCCGCTCTACTAAAAATACAAAAAATTAGCCGGGCTTAGGTGGCGTGGCGCCTGTGGTCCCAGCTACCGGGAGGTCTGAGGCGGAGAATGGCGTGGAACCCGGGAGGCAGCGGAGCTTGCGAGCTGAGATCCGCTACCACTGCACTCCAGCTCTGGCGAGCATAGAGCTGCAGACCTCGTCTCAAAAAAAAAAAAAAAAAAAAAATATTTTAACCAAATGACATTCTAGTTGCAAATTAAAAACCTGATTAGCGAATAGTAAACAGGTATGTCAGGACATGTTCCACTAAAGTAAACAGTAGGTCAGGCACGGTGGCTTACACCTATAATCTTAGCACTTTGGGAGGCTGAGGCAGGCACATCGCTTGAGCCAAGTTTGAGACCAGCCTGAGCAACACAGCAAGACCACATCACTATTTTTTTTTTTTTTTAATTAAAAAAATTATGGCCAGGCACGGTGGCTCACCCCTATAATCCCAGCACTTCGGGAGGCCAAGACGGTCGGATTGCTTGAGTCCAGGAGTTCGAGACCAGCCTGGGCAACATGGCTAAACCGATCTCTATTAAAAACACAAAAATTAGCCAGGCATGGTGGTATATGCCTATAATCCCAGCTACCTGGGAGGCTGAGGCACGAGAATCACTTGAACCCAGGAGGTGGAGGTTGCGGTGAGCCGAGATCATGCCACTGCACTCCAGCCTTGTCAAGAGTGAGACTCTGTCTCAAAAAATTATAAATTATAAATTATATATATAAAAAAAATAAACAACAGATGACAAGAAATTGCTTGTCTAACATGCTGGGTATGTTTCACCCAAGAATAATAAACTGTGCTTCCCGAAGTGTGTTTGGTGAAAAGACTAGGCCCAGTGAGAAGAAGCCATTTCAACTGTACAACCATGAATACAAACAAGTGAACTAGAAGGTCACATTACTGCAAAGTGAACTAGGAGGCCACACTACTGCAAAATGTGCTAAAAAAAAATTAACAGACCTCAGCATAATGAAAAAGGAGAAAAAGCACATTCTCTTCCTGAAGAACTCTGCTTATTGTATACAGGTCAACTCAGGTAATTGAAGGGTAGCATTTAGGATGTCAAATCTTGTTTACCTGAAGCATGGACTTGGGGTGAGGCAGATCTTCTCCTTGATAAATTTTAATATATGCCTTAAAATATAAACATAAAAACTGCTATAAAATGTTATTCAGTTATATCTTACTCATAATTAATTTTTAGAAAGTGACCATACAACTGCATTTTCCTAAACACTTAGATCAACAACCAGGAATTAGCAAAAACACACCACACACCTTTGAGTGCATGTTAGCATTTTTAGTTAACTAAAAATGTTCTCAAGCAGCACAAACCTACAGAGGCTAGGATTCCCATCCAGCTCCCCATGCACGCTGACCTCACCACTACCTGTGGGCAGAGTGACCATCCGCCTTGAGGTAGTCGTGTCACATCTAGGTGCCGTCTCCTCCTACTCACAGCAACTTCCTAACCACCTCCTGTCCACACCATCTTCCTTGAGGAACAATCTTCCTTTAGTCACAGCTAATTGCTCCTCTAAGAGAGTGCAAAGAACATCCATTTGGTTCTTAGACCAATACTGCCACCCAATGGCCCACTCCCGGAAGGACACCAAGGTCTCTGAAAATGCCTTTCACCATCTCCCCCCAAAAATTTTAAGTTTCACAATATTTAAATTCAACTTGATTTACAAGTTAGATCAGCTTTACCAAAAATCAAAAATTTTAATAATTAAAAGCCATATTTACCTTAAAATACTCCAATAGTCCCCGACAGGTGACCTTTGAGCCATTGATCTCCTTTTCCATTAACTTAGATGGGTTTAATACATACGGTATCAGTACCTGTAACTGCTCTTTGAATTCACCAGCAATATCTGTTCACAGGACCACAAAGAAGGAAAAAATAAGCCAAACAGCCTTATTCAACCAAAGTGAACATAAAATGCAATCTTCCCAGTCTAGTGCTTTTAACATTGGTTGTTGAAAGTGGGAGAGAAGCCGGCCTGGTGGCTCCTGCCCATAATCCCAGCACTTTGGAAGGCTGAGGCGGGTGGATCGCCTAAGGTCAGGAGACCAGCCTGACCAACATAGTGAAACCCCGTCTCTACTAAAAATAGAAAAACTAACCGGGCATGGTGGTGGGTGCCTGTAATCCTAGCTACTCAGGAGGGTGAGACAGGAGAATCACTTGAACCCAGGAGGAGGAGGTTGCAGTGGGCTGAGATTGCACCATTGCACTCCGGCCTGGGCAACAAGAGTGAAACTCCACCTCAAGAAAAAAAAAAAAACGTGGGAGAGAATAAGGGGTCTGAGACTATGTTTTGACACTTTCTAGCTATGACCAAGTTGCTGATAGATCTCTGTCCCAATGTACCTTCATTTTTCTCCTTCCCCACTGTAGTAGAAAGTCTTCTCTAGTTCAAAATAGAATACTATATATGCAGAATATCCTTATCTTGGTTTTCACTCTGGGATATCTGGTCTACTCCCTAGCCTTTCAAGAAATTTCACTTTTTAATAATTTGATGGCCGTGCGCAGTGACTCACGCCTGTAATCCCAGCACTCTGGGAGGTCAAGGCAGGTGGATCAGGAGTTCAAGACCAGTCTGGCCAAGATGGTGAAACCCCATCTCTACTAAAAATGCAAAAATTAGCCGGAGGTGGTGGCGGGCACCTGTAATCCCAGCTACTTGGGAGGCTGAGGCAGAGAACAGCTTGAACCCGGGAGGCAGAGGTTGCAGTGAGCCAAGATCGCACCACTGCACTCCAGCCTGGGCAACAGAGTGAAACTCCATCTCAAAAAAAAAAAAGAATTTCATTAACAAGGTCTACAACAGGTCAATTTTCAACCTCTCAAGTTGTCTCAGACCTTTGCCACGCCCTCACACTACTCTTTTAAATCAATTAGAAATCACTGGTCATCCATTTGATTTATTCTTGTTAATTTTTTTAATGTTAAAACAAGAAGTACCTGTCCCTCATTATATTTATTTTCTATTATCTCCTCAGAGACCCTTGGAACCACCCCAAAATGAAAAGAACACTAACTCAAGAAAGGTGACAGATTCTCTGCAGTTTCTACAAGGTTTCCATAGAGGGATCAGGAGAACCATTAAATAGAGTTCTTTCCTCAAAGTAAGAATTATTGGCTGGTCCAACTACAAAGACACAGGAGAATTAAAATACAGAAAAGCTGATTTACATAATCTTCTAACATCTTCTTGGGTTCCCAGCTATACACTGAAAAAAAAAGCAGGTAGGAGCCCACATCAAATAAGAACTCTTCAATACTCCACCAACAGACTATAACATGAAAAATAAAACTAAAATTTTAAGAAAAGCATGGGAAAAGTACTTTACAACCTTGTAGGGAAAAAGTATAAAAGTATACATAATAGGCCATTTCTGTACACATTCACATTTGCTTTCATATACTAAAGAAACTCTGAAAGCCTACAAAAATGGAAGAGAGACTTTTCACTGAGTACTTTTTAATCCTTTGCAACATTTTAAACATGTGAATGTATTATATATTCAAAAAACCTTTTTGTATGGTTTCAATTTCCATCACACTGAAAGACTGAGTGTTTCAAAAATACCTCACACAAGTAGTAGTAGCAGGATCCAGATGCTACACTTGCCACTTTAACAAGCTGTACAGACCCTATATGCTACTCATGTTTCTATGAAGCCTACACCAAAATAACAGTTTTAAAATCAGAATAGACAAGAACTGTCTCATAACAGAAACAATCTCAATCTTCAATGGTGTCAAAGAAGACTGTGCCCTATAAACCCTCCTGTGTAATTTCTAACTAAACAACTCAGTAGTTACTGTATTAGGTCTCCCTGTGACAGTAAATAGGAAGATGACAATTTTCTTTATGCTGACAACACAGTCATCCTGCATCTGATGAAAAGTATTCTCAAAGAGCAGCTATTCTAGGCCTAGCGTGGTGGCTCGCACCTGTAATCCCAGCACCTTGAGAGGCCAAGGGGGGCAGATTGCTTGAGGCCAGGAGTTCAAGACCAGCCTGGCCAACATGGTGAAATCCCGTTTCTACTAAAAATACAAAAATTATCCAGGTGTGGCAGTGCACTCCTGCAATCCCAGTTACTCGGGAGAATGTGGCACAGGAATCGCTTGAGCCCGGGAGGCGGAGGTGGCAGTGAGCTGAGATTGCACCACTGCACTCCAGCCTGGGCAACAGAGTGCAGACAAGACTCTGTCTCAAAAAACAAACAAACAAACAAACAAAAACAACAACAAAAACTCAGCAGCTATGCTAGCTAATTACTGCAAGAAACAGCAGCTCAGTATCAGTTATACCAAAACTAAGATCATGTTTGGCAGGCATCTACCTCTAAATAAGTGGTTGATCTTTAAAACTAAAATAAAACCACTGGAATAATTCCTAAAGTATCTGGGGGAACATTTGCAGAAATAGTTTCAGAATGTAGTTCTTATGAAATTTAAATGTTCCACAAAAATTACATTTTAAGTTCTTTTTATGGATTAGCCCTAACAACCTCAGGCTAATGTTGTCTTTTCCAAGTTACATGGAACAGGACTGCAGAATCTCAACCATGGAACTGCACAAGTATATACCTGAGAAAATATAATGTCTATCTTTTTTTTTAATTCTGAAAACTACATTAGTTCTACTAACAGGTCTCCTACAATAAAACGTGTGTGGTTCTCAAGCTAGCACTTGCCAAATACAAATCACCTGCTACTTGCAATTTAGCATCCAATTTACTCTTCACTCAAAACCTTTCAATATCCTGGTTAAGAGGTTCCCTAAAATTCCAAATCTAAGATGTACATAAACCTTTGCAGAGCTAGTAAGAATTCTTCATGAACAATCCTCATAAAAATTGTAGTTCCTGAAATAAACACAGAGGGCAGGCTTTTAACATATTTTTAACATTTTAAAGTTAGGCAAAGAAGCAAATTTTTATTTTTCAAATCTTTCCATTTAAAAAAGTACTGGCTGGGCGTGGTGGCTCATGCCAGTAATCCCAACACTTTAAGAAGTTGAAGTGGGAGGTGGGAGGATCACTTGAGGTCAGGAGTTCGAGACCAGCCTGGGCAACATAGGGAGATCCTGTCTCTACAAAAAATAAAAAAATTAGCCAGGCATAGTGATGCTAAAAAAGCCAGGGCTACTGAACTTTAAGAAACTCTGCCTACTCCCTGAATAGCATGATAAAAATGAAAACAAACTTTAAAGCAATGCATTGGAGTATTAAAATTGAAACTATGGAAGAATGCCATTTGTGTGTGTTTATACAGGATAATCACTAGGAGTCACTCTAATTCATCCTCTCCTAACACCTCCATTTAAGAATTCCACTGGACACATTCCCCATCAGTGATGAACAAATCCGAGTTCAGGTTGGTAAAAGTACAACTAATAATGGAGCATTATAATCCTAAACAATATATTACCTAGAGACACACATACACACACTCAACTTTCTCTCCCTACTCAGCTCTGAAAACTCCCTTGAAACTACTTTTCAGGTAAAAGATTCTAGGTCCAGTGCTTGCCAAGCAGATTTCTCTCCCAAAGCAATAATCTTAGATCTTTCAATTGCCATGAAACAGGCCAGGGAAGTCTCCTCCTCAGGAAAGCTGCCAACCATGTAAAAATATCAGAGAAGTGACAAATAAAAGGTAAAGGTTAAGTCTCTTTAACTCAGTTTCTTTGCAATATTAAGATCAGCTGGAATGAAAATCTTGCGTTGAACATTCATTTTCTTGGATCAACTAAATCAAATAGGTTAAAAATGATGCACTTTATATTTAATATAAGGCTATGAAAACCATTCACTTCAAAACCTTTTAGTAGTAACTAAACAGTACATATCCTCTAAATGATTTCCTCCATATAACAGAAGAACCCCTATTTTAGCCCAGTATGGGTTTGGAGCAACAAGAACTTGGATGCAGATCTGCACCTCACCACTTACTAGCAGAGCAATTTGAGCAAGTTACTTAACCTTCCTCCTTTTCCTTAACTATTTTTGCCATTTTCCTCACATATAAGATAAAGGAAATTACATCAACTTCATGGAATTACTGGGAGCATAAGTATCAAAGTACCTAGCAATAGTGTTGCAAACATTACCAGCAATCTGAGAGACTCGGATAAGCTTATTAATGAGTGCTCAGTTTAACACATGTGTAAATCAAGGGCCAGCCATTTAATGACTCAAGGCCTTAATGAAAAAGGAACAAAAATAAGATAATGGAGCCCAAGAGTCCCAACTACAATTCCTCTCACCTACCACTTAGTTAGCACTTCCTGACATTAGCACATGACCCAGCATCAGGTTTTGCTATAATCACAAATAAGATGAAAATAATAGCTCTGCTATGCATCATGCTGCCTTCCCTTGGGAAGTTAATTTTACTTAATATTAGCTGACTAATGTTTAGTCTTCCTTTATTTAGTATTTGTATCTCTTGTAAACCAACAACCATAACGAGTCTCTTAGAAAGACTACTAATGGATATGAACACCACCATTACAGGTGGAGAAGTCAAGGCAAACTAATTCTGATGGGTGCATTAAGTCAGGAGCAAAATCTGAACTAGACTTTAAATACTACTGTAAGACAGCACACCATTTTTCTTAAGCATTCACTTGATTTGTAAGTGATTAATTATTTTTAATTTCAAAGATCAAATCACATGTTTAAAGTAACACTTGGAACACACCTTTTAATTTCCCATCAAAGTCAGGGCTTGTGGCCACCTGGAGTCCTGGATGTGGTAAGAGAAAGCAGGTGACGTCGGAGAAACATGAGTGAATGTGATTTCGAACATTCTGAATTTCTTCATGTTGATGTTCCTTCACCTGCCAATGAAGACCAACACTTTATCAACCAAAAGTCCTCTGGTTTTCTTTACTAGGGACAACTAGTATAAGGACAAAGGTAAGAAGACTCCTCCACTCTGATGGATCATGGTGGCCAAATGAGAAAACTCAGAACCCTAAGAAGCAATAAACACACAAATCTGATTACCCATGGCTTGACTCCTATAGCTAACAAATCAGGTGCAGAAGAGTTTCTTTAAAAAGAGTATTACACAAGGGGTAATACTTGGTTTGTGCGGATGAAGGAGGATCTAACCAATTAGTAGTGACAGACAAAGGATTCCTGTGTTTTGGTTTGGGGGAACAGGTTAGGCCTGTTTATCCCAAAATAAGTAAAAATTTTGAATAAGAATAACATAACTAAGATTCTGAGTGTGACTTCTAAAGACACATATAGAACTTGGTTTAAAATGTAAAATGGAAATTATAATCAAAGCTTGGGCACTGGCCCAGAGTTTTCTTCTACAGTTCCTGTGCATTGTATATACAGGTTCTTCAATCTTATCAGGAATAAATAATATTAGCTTGCATTAAGATTCATATATAGTTAATGTACTCAATATCATTTCCAATAATTGCTTTAAACACAATAGCCAAAGGCAAATGAGAAAGCTATCACTACTTTGAGATAATTCCTCAGAAGATTATAGTCCCACTTACCTGTAAACGCTTATCCAAAAATGCCATCCCTCCTTGGAGTCCGTAGCTGTATTCATAAGGGAAACTCCAATCTCTAACCAAAAACATCAGTGTCTATTTAAGAAAAGAGCAGAACATATTTTAACATGCATAAACACATTTTCAAGAGAACAACTGCAATACATCTTTGCATAATACCAGCTTCTAAAAAGGGGGTAAAGATATGTACTGAAGGATTTACTTTTTTTTCTTTCTTTTTTTTTTAAGAGGTTGGGCCTTGCTCCATCACTAAGGCTAGAGTGCAGTGGCATGATTATAGCTCACTGTAGCCTAGAATTCCTGGGTTCAAGTGATCCTTTCACCTCAGCCTCCTAAGTAGCCGGGACTACAAGCACATGCCACTACACCTGGCTTATTTTTTATTTTTATTTTTTGTATAGACGAGGTCTTGCTCTGTTGCCCAGGCTGGTCTTGAACTCCAGGCCTCAAGCAATCCTGCGGCCTTGGCCTCCCAAAGTGCTGGGACTACAGGTGTGAGCCACCACACCCAGCCAGATTTATCTATTCTATAATGTCTTAGAAGTTTTACAAATACTGGAAGGACATGTTTAAGCCAAATATGAGGTCAATATATCCTATCTGCTATTTTTGTTCCACGGGTTAGTAGGAACGGAAGGAAGACATTAACGAGAAAACGGTAAATTTGGGACTCTGCCTTAAAGAAATCTATGGGAAATGTAGTAAAGGACAAAAGAGAAAACCACATGGCACCAGCTAATCATAAAATCAGATCTGCGGCCGGGCACAGTGGCTTACGCCTGTATCCCAGCTACTCGAGAGGCTGAGACATGAGAATCACTTGAATCCAGGAGGCGGAGGTTGCAGTGAGGTGAGATCACACCACTGCTCTCCAGCCTGGGTGACAGAGCGAGACTCAGGAGTCTCAAAAATCAGATCTGCTTTCCAGCATGAAAGGGCCACGGCCCGGTGGCAGTGGCTCAAGCCTGTACCAATCCCAGCAGCACTGGGAGGCGGTGGTGGATCCTGAGGTCAGGAGGTCCCGAGACTATCCTGGCTAGCATGGTGAAACCCTGTCTCTACTAAAAATACAAAGCAGCAGTGGTGGGGCGGGCCTGTAGTCCCTCAGCTGCTTGGGAGGCTGGCCGGGGAGAAGCGTTGTGAACCAGGAGGGAGCTTGTAGTGAGCGAGATCACGCCACTGCATCTCCAGCCCTGGGAGACCTGTGGTCCGTCTCAAAAGGAGCCCAGCCACAGTGGCTCAGGCCTATAATCCCTTTACTTTGGGAGGCCAAAGCAGTGGATCACCTGAGGTCAGGAGTTTGAGACCAGCCTGGTCAACATGATGAAACTCCATCTCTACAAAAAATACAAAAAATTAGCTGGGCGCCTGTAATCCCAGCTACTCAGGAGGGGGAGGCGGGAGAATTGCTTGAATCTGGGAGGCAGAGATTGCAGTGAGCCAAGATCGTGCCAGTGTACTCCAGCCTGGACAAAATTTTAGATAGAAACTCCATCTCAAAAAAAATAAATTAGAAAAGAAAAGAAATAAGGCTTACACACTGAAAGCACCTCTAATCCCGTTGATTGAGGCTGCTGTGCTTCCTCATTCTCAAGAAACACTGAACTAAAGCAGAGGTCAGCAAAGAAAAGAGAGAGAGACAGAGAGAGAGAGAGAGAGAGAGAGAGAGACAGAGAGAGAGAGAGACAGAGACAGTGTTGAGATGGTCTTGCTTTGTTACCCAGGCTGGATTGCAGTGGCACGATCATGGCTCACTGCAGCCTTGACCTCCTAGGCTTAAATAATCCTCCTACCTCAACCCCACCAAGTAGCTGGGACTGCAGGCGTGCACAACCTTTTCTTTTTCTTTTTTCGTTTTTTTTTTTTTTTTTTTGAGACAAAGTCTTGCTCTGTCACCCAGGTTGGAGTACAGTGGCATGATCTCAGCTCACTGTAACCTTCACCTACCAGGCTCAAGCAACTCTCCTGCCTTAGCCTCCTGAGTAGCTGAGATTACAGGCACCCGCCACCATGCCAGCTAATTTTTATATTTTTAGTAGAGACAGGTTCCATGTTGGCCAAGTTGGTCCCGAACTCTTGACCTTAGGTGATCTGCCTGCCTTGGCCTCTCAAAGTGCTGGGATTACAGGCGTAAGCCAAAATGCCCAACCCAGAGAGTTTATTTTTTAAGTAATTACTCAACTCTGCCATTGCAGCAGGAAAGCAGTCACAGACAGTACAAAGACAAATGAGCATGGCTGTGTTCCACTAAAATTTTATCTATAGACACTGACATTTGAATTTCAGATAATTTACATGTCATAAAATAGTATTGCTCATTTTTTTCAACCATTTAAAAATGTAAAAACTATTCTTAGCTCACAGTCATAAAAACAGGTGGCAGGCTAGATTTGGCCTATGAGCTGTAGTCTGCTGATCTGTGAACAAAAACAAATATATGAATTATATTTAAAATAAATATTCTAACCTGGAAAGGCTTTTGGAAAATTTCATCCATTGCCAGACGACCGTATTCTGTGAAGAGCTTTAAAAAAGAAGCATTATGGTTTGTAAAGCAAATTACTTAAAATAGTTCTATGGCTTTTTTTTAGCAAAGTATTCATTATATTTATATTGATACCAGGGTTCTACAGTTTCAAAAGCCCACAGGAGTCATGAACCTTAAAATCATCTTGGTTATTCCCTGCTCACATCCCACATCCCAATTCATCAGCAAATCCAGAATCCAGCCACTCACTATGTCCATGTGGCTTGGAATACTGCAATAGTCTCCTAACTGCCTCAGCTCGTGACTCCCTATGGGCTATTCTCAATGTAGCAACCACACTGACTCTGTTATAATATGGTTAGTCAGATCATATCATGGCTTTGCTCAAAACCCTGCAACTTCATTCAGTATTAAAGCCAGTCCTTACAGTGTGATGCTGCCACACTGGCCCTCCTTCCTGTTCTTCAAACATACAGGGCACACTGCTGCCTTAGGACCTTCATACTGGCTCCTCCCACTAACTGTAAGTTCTTCTCCCAAATATCCTTCCTCATGATCTGCTCCCTCACTTCTTAAGGTCTTTCAAATGGCTCCTTCTCAGTGAAGCCTTCCATGGCCATCTACCTAAAAAGATTACAAGTTTGCCAATAATATTTCCTACTTCGTGTCTTTAAAAAAAAAAAATTTTTTTTTTTTTTTTGAGACAAAGAGTTGTGCTCTGAGCTCTTGTTGCCCAGGCTGGAGTGTGATGGTGCGTGGCTCACTGTAACATCTGCCTCCCGGGTTCAGGCTATTCTCCTGACTCAGCCACCTGAGTAGCTGGGATTACAGGCATGTGCCACCACGCCCAGCTAATTTTGTATTTTTAGTAGAGAAGGGGTTTCTCCATGCTGGTCAGGCTGGTCTTGAACTCCTGACCCCAGGCGATCCACCCACCTTGGCCTCCCAAAGTGCTGGGATTACAGGCGTGAGCCACCACGCCCAGCCTTAAAAATTTTTTCTTAACATTTATCATTATCTAATGTACTATACCTCTTCTTGTCTTGGTTTGCATCTGTCTTTATACTAGCATTTAAACTCCATGAGGGCAGGGATATTTCTCTGTTTTGTGCACTACTGGATTTCCAGCAGCAAGAAAAGTATTAGGTCCATGATATTTATACCATTCAAATGACTGAATTCTTTAAGGTTAAGGTTTACATGTATATTTACCTCTATTTCTTCAGGAAGCCTCACTAAAAGCATAACAAAACAAAGTTTAAAAGTAAACAGGACAAAGCAGTCAGCAGAAAAGACCTGTCAAAAACATTCTGGATGGAAAATAGACAAATGAGAACTGTCTCAAGTTTTGGCTTTCTCTGTTCTGCTAAGAAATCTGGAAGAGACGGGGACCAACAAGGAAGAATAAATTATCTCAGTAGAATCCCTGAAATGCCCAGAAATTATAAGCATGCAATTACCTTACAGGAGGAGGTATAGGAGTGTGGCTGAAAACTAGGAAATATGTGAGTCTTAGGAGAAAGTATCTACATTCCCAGGTACCCCTCTCTAACCCCCATATTTTTCCTGCCTCCATAGAAGATGGGAAGTGTACTATTTGGAGCAGATTAAAAAAAAAAAAAAAATCTAGACTTAAATACCATACTCAGCTGAGGTTAGGAGTAAGTCTCGTACCTTCCTGGAAACAGGTACTTAAATCAAAGTCCACATAGTGAGCAGTGGGACTCCTTAGCCCTCTCACCCTACTGGTTGCCACAAGCTTCTACCCACCAAGGCAGGAATTTAAAGAAATTTTCTTCAGGGAAACTGACAACCCAAGAATAAATATCTGCAAAAAACAGACACTTAGGAGTTGGCAACAAAATAGCTAGATAACCTTGCTCAACCACCTACCTCGTTGTGATCCAAACCAGTACCTAAGGCCTACCCTCTTATCGAAGCTCCCAGTTGGATTGTTAGTGGCTCTCTCTTAAATAGGTAGTCAAGGACCACCAGTTAGATATTTGAGAAAAGCCTCTCAGCAGGTCTGGCCGCTGTGATTCACGCCTGTAATCCCAGCACTTCGGGAGGCCAAGGCGGGCGGATCACTTGAAGTCAGGAGTTCGAGACCAGCCTGGCCAACATGGCGAAACCCTGTCTCTACTAAAAATACAAAAATTAACTGGGCATGGTGGCACATGCCTGTAATCTCAGCTTCTCAGGAGGCTGAGGAAGGAGAATTGCTTGAGCCCAGGAGGTGGAGGCTGCAGTGAGCCAAGATCACACCACTGTACTCCAGCCTAGGTAGCAGAATGAGACGCTGTCTCTAAAAAAAAAAAAGCAAAAAAATAAAAATGCCAGGCATGGGGCTCACACCTGTAATCCTGGCACTTTGGGAGGATAAGGCAGGTGGATCACTTCAGGTTAGGGACTCAAGGTCAGTCTGACCAACATAGTGAAACCCTGTCTCTACTAAAAGTACAAAAAAATTAGCCAGGTGTGGTGGCACACACCTGCAGTCCCAGCTACTCGGGAGGCTAAGGCAGCAGAATTGCTTGAACTTGGGAGGCAGAGGTTGCAGTGAGCCAAGATTGTGCCACTGCACTCCAGCCTGGGCAACTAAGGGAGACTCCATCTCAAAAAAATAAAAATAAAAATAAAAAGTACTAAAAATCCAGGTTAGGTGGGAAACTTATTTGGAAGAAAAACATGCCTTCAACTGACAGGAAGCTTTTTATAGGCTTATTTACCCCCATTTTATTGGTCATATATTTCACTGAAGAAATATTAATGTGTTTAATCAGAAGGTTCTTCATGAACATCAACACCCAGCTAATTTTTGTATTTTTAGTAGAGATGGGATTTCTCCATGTTTGCCAGGCTGGTCTCGAACTCCTGACCTCATGATTCACCCGCCTCAGCCTCCCAAAGCGCTGGGATTACAGGCATGAGCCATCACACCCAGCTGTGATTTGTTTTTTTACATCAAAATATTTAATCTATCTGGTCTATCTGGAATTTTTGTATATAGTACAAGGTAGAAATATAATTTTCTTTTCTTTTTTTTTTTTTTTTTTTGAGACAGAGTCTCATTCTGTCACCCAGACTGGAGTGCAGTGGTGTACTCTTGGCTCACTTCAACATTTGCCTCCCAGGTTCAAGTGATTCTCAGGCCTCATCCTCCCAAGTAGCTGGGATTATAGGCTTGCACCACCACGCCCAGCTAATTTTTTTTTTTTTTTTTTTTTTTGGTACTTTTAGTAGAGACAGGGTTTCACCACGTTGGCCAAGCTGGTCTCGAACACCTGAACTCAGGTGATCAGCCTGCCTCAGCATTCCAAAGAGGAATATAATTTCAAATTTATCTAAATACATAGCCAACTGTCCTAACACCATTTATTGACTGATCTATCCTTTATGGTATATGTGTATATATTCTTAAGTAGAATAAAATACATAAAAATGTAGCATATCATAAGTATAGTGCATTGATCTATTTTTTCCTGAACCAATGCCATGTTCTTGTAATTACAGATTTATAATATGTACTAAGTCAATTATCTCATATTTCCTCTGTAGTTTTCTTGGCTGTTTTACAATTTAACTTTCCAAATGAATTTCACAACAATTCTGTCAAGTTCCCAAAATAACACCTTTATGATTTTGTTTAGTGGGGAAGAACTGACAACTTTATAATTCTCAGTCTAAAATGAGATGTTTATAACACACTGCAGTGTCTGTAATAGTACAGAGTAAAAGCAATAAATATATGTTGGCTATTATCATCCCCATATAGAAGAAACAAGGCATATTTCTGCATGTTAAATATTTTACATGCCTCATACAATTCTGAAGTGCTCCATATAGATCTTTTTTAAGTTTATTCTGTTTTCATTATTTTGTTGCTATAGTCAATTTTTTCCATTACCTTTTTAAATTGGTTATTGTTAGTAGAGAGGAAAACCTAATGATTTTGTATCTGTATTTTGTGATGGAGACCTTAATTATTTTTTAAGCTCCAAATAATTTTCTAGTTGATTCTTATGGATTTCCAGGCACATAAACATATTATTTTCTCCTCTGTAACATTTATATTACACAGTTGTTGAGTCCACCAACAGCCTTGTCATGTGAAATAAGGTGAATTACATAACTGCATCATAATCTACTTACTTCCTCTTATGGGTTGAATTGTGTCTCTAAGAAAAACATGCTAAAGTCCTAGCACCTGGTACCTGTGAATGTGACCTTGCATATATCTACAGCACTTGGCCCTCTACCTCATACAAGGTAAGCATTCGAAAAATGGTTGAAAGGAAGGAGCTTAGAAAGGAATAAATTTCAGGTGAAAGGGTGGCCAACTCAAGTTGTGATGGAAGTTTTACAGAGCAACAGCTCTCAACCACTGAGTCATGGCACTGGTATAGAACTACCAATTATGAAGTAAAGCAACTGCCATAAGCAACATTAAGGACTGAAGTTTAGGAGGAAATTTCCTTGTTTTTTTAAATAAATATAAAATAGAACTAATTCAAGGTAATCCCTATAATAATGACACCCTTACTCACTCACATTCTTATGCTTTCTTGAATGTCAGTGGGAGAAGTAGCATTAGAGCAATATACCAGGAATTGCATCCAACCCTGGAATACTCATGAAAGAGCATTTTGTGGGAAAAACAGATAAGAACTGCTGCTATTAAAAAGGAGAAAAAAATAGGCCAGGCGCGGTGGCTCACGCCTGTAATCCCAGCACTTTGGGAGACCGAGGCTGGTGGATCACGAGGTCAACAGTTTGAGACCAGCCTGACATGGTGAAATCCCGTCTCTATTAAAAATACAAAAATCAGGCCGGGCGCAGTGGCTCAAGCCTGTAATCCCAGCACTTTGGGAGGCCGAGGCGGGTGGATCACGAGGTCAGGAGATCGAGACTATCCTGGCTAACATGGTGAAACCCCATCTCTACTAAAAATACAAAAAACTAGCTGGGCGTGGTGGCGGGCGCCTGTAGTCCCAGCTACTTGGGAGGCTGAGGCGGGAGAATGGCGTGAACCCGGGAGGCGGAGTTTGCAGTGAGCCGAGATCACGCCACTGCACTCCAGCCTGGGAGACACAGCAAGACTCCACCTCAAAAAAAAAAAAAAAATTCAGCCAGGTGTGGTGGCACACACCTGTCTGTAATCCCAGCTTGCAGTGAGCCAAGATTGCACCATTGCACTCCAGCCTGGGGACAAGAGTAAGACTTCGTCTCAAAAAAAAAATCTATTCTGAACATGGCAGCCAGAATGATCCCTTTACAACATGTCAGGTAACATCATTGCTGATGACCCTCCCATGGCTCCCACCTTCCCCAGAGAAAAGACCCAGCATGAGTGGGATCTCACTGCCTCTCTGACTTCATCACTTAGCCCCTTCCTGTCACACTCTCCAATCCTACCCACTGGCCTCCTTGCCATTCCTTGATCTTGCCAAGCACACTCTCCGCAGGGTCTGTCTTCCAGCAGCTGCTCCTCTGCTGTAACAGTTTTCCACTCAAATGGATCTGGAGGACTCGCTTGCCCACTTTCTTTCATTCTCTGCTCAAATCATTAAGGCCTTCCTGGACTGCCCCTGCTCCACCCCACCAATGGATATACATAGTATAGAATTACTATGAACCAAAAACCTTCCTCTACATTTCAATCTTTTGCTAGAAACTACTCAGTCGTAAAATTTTTCTTAATCTTAAAACTTTTAAATAATATGCTGTTAAAATTGTTATGAGAAACATATACCTGCAGCTGTTGAAGATCATCTTCTTGAATGTTCTGGGATAAATTATAAATCTAGAAAACAAAAATCCAGATTGATACTATTCTGGCTTACTTCAAACAAATCCCAAATAAGCCTAAAGGGCTGACAGAAGCTTTGAACAATTAAAGACTTGCATATAAGAACATGAGGCCTGTTCAAACAGTAATATGACCTGTCTTTTGGAAAACTATGCACATAAGGTTGAAATCAAAAATTCTTCCTTTACAGTTTAAAATATAGTTTTCCTAGTTCTTATCAAATCTATAGTTTCTATATGATGTAATAGATATAAATTTCCATTTTTTGGACTTTTCTTGGAACACATTATATATAATTATGACCAAAGAGGAAAAATTCTTTGGCTCCTTCTCAAACTTTTAAGAGTTTAACTGACTCTACAGTTTCAAAATATTTATATATCATCACAGAAATTCTGTTAACAGAACAATAACCAAAGCTGTATTTCCTCCCTTTATCTTATTTCCTTTGCAAGCTTTTTTCCGAGTCAAGTGGTTTTTACCTGAACAGAACTAGTCATAGTGCTTAGAGCAAAGATGGTAGCACAGTCTTTCACAGTTGACTGGCTGTCAAATGCCCCCTGGGTATCCATCAGAACAACTGCAACCTAAAAAAAAGGAAAATACAAACAAAAGAGATTAAACTAAGAAGGAGGAAAATGTAAAGGAGAAATGGAAAAGTACAGGTAATATTTACGTGACCCTTAAGGACCTGCTTGTAGGTTCTGTACAACTATGTAGGTACTTTGCTTTTACTACAGCACTCTCCTAGAGATTATCCAGGAATACAGAGCAATATGGAAGGCAAAAATTGCCCCACCAATTGAAACAGTCAAAAGTTGAAAGCAATTAGCTCATTACCCAGCCAGGCTTTTGGATGATTTTTGTTGTTGAAAAAGAAACTAAAAAACACTCATCTTGGCCAGGTGTAGTGGCTCACACCTATAATATCAACACGTGGGAGGCCGTGGCGGCAGCATCACTTGAGCCCAGGAGTTCAATACCAGCCTGGGCAACATAGTGAGACCCTGTCTCTACACAAAATTTAAAAAATTAGGTCGGGCGCAATGGCTCATGCCTATAATCCCAGCACTTTGGGAGGGAGGCCAAGTCAGGTGGATCACTTGAGGCCAGGAGTTCCAGACCAGCCTGGCCAACACAGTGAAATCCTGTCTCTACCAAAAATACAAAAATCAGGACAGGCACAGTGGCTCACACCTGTAATCCCAGTACTTGTACTTTGGGAGGCCAAGGCAGGTGGATCACCTGAGGTCCAGAGTTCGAGATCAGCCTGGCTAACATGGCAAAACCCTGTCTCTACTAAAAATACAAAAAAAAAAAAAAAAATTATACGGGCGTGGTGGTGCACACCTGTAGTCCCAGCTACTCAGGAGGCTGAGGCAGGAGAATCACTTGAAGCCAGGAGGCAGAGGTTGCAGTGAGCCAAGACCACACTGCTGCACTCCAGCCTGGGTGACAGAGCGAGATTTTGTCTCAAAAAAAAAAAAAAAAAAAAAAAAAAAAAAACCTCTTTGGTATATACCCAAAGGAGCTGAAAACTTATATCTCAACAAAAACCAACACATGAGTATTTATAGGAGCTTTATTCTTAATTGTCAAAATTTGAAAGCAACCAAGATGTCCTTCAACAGGCAAATGGATGAACAAACTGATGCATTCATAATGTAGAATACTATTCAGCAATAAAAAGAAATGAACTATCAAGATACAAAAGAGTTGCAGAAATCTTAAAATCACATTGCTAAGTGAAAGAGGCCAATCTGAAAAGGCTGCATATTGTATGATTCTAACTATACGACATTCCGGTAGAGGTAAAACTATGGAGACAGTAAAAAGATCAGTGGAGGAGTTTGTGGGGAGGTAAGAAGAGAGGAACAGACAGGTACATTACAGAGAATGTTTAGAGCAGTGTGACTGTTCTGTATGATATAGTAATAGTGGGCACATATCACTATACACTTGTCAAAATCCAATGTACAACACAATGAGTGAGCCCTAAAGTAAACTATGTATGGGCTTTAACTAATGACACTATATTGGTTCAAATATTAATTGTAACAAATATATCACATTATTATAAGATATAATCAACAGAGCAAACTGAAGGAGGGTGTGGGAACTGGGCACTTTCCAATTAATTTTCCTGAAAACCTAAAACAAACAAAATAAAGATACGATTTTTTTTTTTTTTTTTGAGACGGAGTTTCACTCTGTCGCCCACGCTGGAGTGCAACGGCACAATCTTGGCTCACTGCAACCTCCAACTCCCACGTTCAAGCGATTCTCCTGCCTCAGCCTCCCGAGTAGCTGAGATTACAGCCATGAGCCACTATGCCCGGCTAATTTTTGTATTTTTAGTAGAGACAGGGTTTCACCATGTCGGTCAGGTTTGTCTCAAACTCCTGACCTCAGATGATCCACCAGCCTCGGCCTCCCAAAGTGCTGGGATTACAGGCGTGAGCCACCGCACCTGGTCTATTTTTTGGGGGGGCTTTTTTTTGAGACACAGTTTTACTCTTGTCACCTAGGCTGGAGTGCAATGGCGTGACCTTGGCTCACTGCAACCTCCATCTCCCAGGTTCAAGAGATTCTCCTGCCTCAGCCTCCTGAGTAGCTGGGATTACAGGTGCACACCACCACACCCGGCTAAATTATTGTATTTTTTGTAGAGATGGGGTTTCACCAAGTTGGCCAGGCTGGTCTCCAATTCCTGACCTCATGATCCGCATGCCTCGGCCTCCCTAAGTGCTGGGATTACAGGCATGAGCCACTGTGCCCAGCCACTAATTTTTTTAAGGCAGGAAACCCAGATGACAATGAAAAGCATGGAGCTTTACAAAAGTGGTAATTCAACAGGATAAAAAAATGGAAGAGCTATAAAAGTCATGTAACTAAAAACAAAGCTTCCTCACTACTAATATTATACAGATTTCCTAAACTATTAAGAAGAATTAATACGTCAAATGCCCAAATAGTAAATGTAAAAAACAAATTATTTAGGCCCCACCAGTCTATATAGAGGTATCACACAGTCAAAAAATAATTATTTATGGCTGGGCGCAGTGGCTGGGCGCAGTTGGGCTCCTGCCTGTAATCCCAGCACTTTGGGAGGCCGAGGCAGGCAGATCACGAGGTCAGGAGATCAAGACCATCCTGGCTAACATGGTGAAACCCTGTCTCTACTAAAAATACAGAAAAAAAAAAATTAGTCGGGTGTGGTGACAGGTGCCTGTAGTCCCAGCTACTCGGGAGGCTGAGGCAGGAGAATGGCGTGAACCCGGGAGGCAGAGCTTGCGGTGAGCCAAGATTGCGCCACTGCACTCCAGCCTGGGTGACAGAGTGATACTCTGTCTCAAAAAAAAAATTTTTTTTTAATTATTATTATTGCCGGGCGCGGTGGCTCAAGCCTGTAATCCCAGCACTTTGGGAGGCCGAGGCGGGTGGATCACAAGGTCAGGAGATCGAGACTATCCTGGCTAACATGGTGAAACCCCATCTCTACTAAAAATACAAAAAACTAGCCGGGCGTGGTAGCGGGCGCCTGTAGTCCCAGCTACTTGGGAGGCTGAGGCGAGAGAATGACGTGAACCCGGAGGGCGGAGCTTGCAGTGAGCCGAGATCGCGCCACTGCACTCCAGCCTGGGAGACACAGTGAGACTCCGTCTCAAAAAAAAAAAAAAAAAAAAAATTATTATTATTTATTCTTAAAAACAAATTATAAGGCTGGGCACCGTGGCTCACACCTGTTATCTCAGCATTTTGGGAGGCCAAAGCAGGCATATTGCCTGAGGTCAGGAGTTCGAGACCAGCCTGGCCAACATAGTGAGACCCCATCTCTACAAAAATACAAAAATCAGCCAGGTGTGTTGGAACACACCTGTAGTCCCAACAACTCAGGAGACCAAGGCATGAGAATCACTTGAACCTGGGAGGTGGAGGCTGCAGTGAACAGACATCCCACCACTGCACTCCAGCCTGGGTGACAGAGCAAGACCCTGTCTCCACACAAAAAAAAAAAAAAAAAAAAAATTATGAAAACATCTATCACACATTACAAAAAATGTAGAAGGAGGCATGAGACAAAAAACTAACACTGAATTTAAAGTCATAGAACCTTAGAATGCCAATACTAACAGTAACTAGCTTAACTTCACTGGGTTTTTTTAGCACAGCATCTCTAAAATGAAAAGGTTGGACCTTCCACTTTCAGCCAAAACGGAGTAACAGAGACAGAATGTACCCTCCCACCTGAAGCCAAAACGGAACAGACAAAACTTATGAAACAACAGTCTACCAGGCACTGGACATTAAGTAGTGAAGAATAACGATCCCCGAAGGAAGAGAAACAGATGAGGTAAGGTCCAGGATTGCCCCAGCTCAAGGCACAGGGAGGGGGAACTGAAGCAGAACCAGACAATCCTGAAGCAGAACCAGACAACCCTGAGTTGAAGAGACAAAGCAGGAGAGTCAGGGAGACCAAAGCTACTAGAATTCACAAAGTACCTAAGGGGAAAAAATTACAGAGATAAAGAACCCCAGGGATCTGCAGAGGGTTCCCCAACAAGTGTTCAGCTAACTACTGATCAGTGCATGTGTATAAGGAAAACTGTCTGAGGCTGAACAGGGAGCCACTGAAAAGACTGTGAACCATCTCTAGTGCTCACACAAGTTCAGGAATAATGCCTGTTCCCTCCAGCCAGACTACAAAAACCTCATAATTCAAGCGGAATTAGGAAGAGTACTCAGAGTCTTGCCTCAGTAATGAGGAATAACTACCAACACTCTCTGGTTCCATTTAACAAATCTAAACAGCAAGAACAGAAAAAAACAAGTTTCCAAATTACTTAACTACATCTCAGAATACAGTTAGATGTTTTACAGGAATGCAAAAATAACCAGCACCCAACAAGGGAAAATCCACAAGCCTACATCCTATCAAAAATTTGCAGACATACAAGAAGCAGAAAAATATAACCCAAATGAAGGGAAAAATCAATCAAAACTGACTCAGAACTAACACAGATATTAAAATTAACAGAAAACAACTTTTTTTTTTTTTTTGAGACAGTCTTGCTCTGTCGCCCAGACTGGAGTGCAGTGGAACGATCTCAGCTCACCACAACCTCCACCTCCCGGGTTCAAGCAATTCTCCTTCCTCAGCCTCTCGAGTAGCTGGGACTACAGAAGCCCACCACCACACCCAGCTAATTTTTGTAGCTGGCCTGGCCAAAAACAACTTTAAAACAGTATTCAGGGCCAGGCATGGTGGCTCACAGCTGTAATCCCAACACTTTGGGAGGCTGAGGTAGGTGGATTGTCTGCAGCCAGGAGTTCAAGACTAGCCTGGCTAACATGGTGAAACCCCATCTCTACTAAAAATACAAAAAAATAGCCGGGTGTGATGGCACATGCCTGTACTCCCAGCTACTCGGGAGGCTGAGGCAGGAGAATCGCTTGAACCCAGGAGGCAAAGGTTGCAGCGAGCCGAGATGGCACTACTGCACTCCAGCCTGGGTTAGAGAGCAAGACTCTGTCTCAAAAAAAAAAAAAAAACCAAAAACAGTATTCTGTATAACTTTACTTCATATATTCAAAAAGTGGTGACATAAAAGATACTAAAAGTGGATGCAGAAACTGAATCATGTAAATGAAAAAAAAAATACTAAAAAGTCCTAAATTTAACTGCTAGAGATGAAAATTACAATGTCTGAAATGAAAAATACACTGGACCTGATTAATAGCAGGTTCTAAAAGATTAGTGAACTTGAAGACCTAGAAATGCTCCACAAGAAAACAGACAAAAAGGCCAGGCACGGTGGCTCACACCTGTAATCCCAACACTTTGGGAGGCCAAGGGGGAAGGATCACCTGAGGTCAGGAGTTTGAGACCAGCCTGGTCAACTTGGTAAAATGCTGTCTCCACTAAATATACAAATATTAGCCAGGCAGGGTGGTGCACACCTGTAATCCCAGCTACTCGGGAAGCTGAGACATGAGAACCTGGGGGGCAGAGGTTGCAGTGAGCCAAGATCACGCCATTGCACTCCCAGCCTGGGCAACAGAGCGAGACTCCATCTCAAAAAAAAATAATAATAATAAAACTCTGTTTTCTTTTTTTTTTTTTTTTGAGATGGAGTCTCGCTCTGTTGCCCAGGCTGAGAGTGCAGTGCCACAATATTGGCTCAATGCAATCTCCGCCTCCCAGGTTCCAGCAATTCTCCTGCCTTAGCCTCCCAAGTAGCTGTGATTACAGGTGGGCACCACCACGCCCAGCTAATGTTTGTATTTTTAGTAGAGACAGAGTTTCACCATGTTGGTCAGGCTGGTCTCAAACTCCTGACCTCAGGTGATCCGCTCACCTCAGCCTCCCAAAGTGCTGGGAATACAGGCATGAGCCACCGTGCCTGGCCTTTTTCTTTTTTTTTTTTCAGATGGAGTTTAGCTCTTGTTGCCCGGGTGGGAGTACAATGGCGTGATCTCGGCTCACTGCAACCTCCATCTCCAGGGTTCAAGCGATTCTCCTGCCTCAGCCTCCCAAGTAGCTGGGATTACAGGCATGACCCACCATACCCAGCTAATTTTTTGTATTTAGTAGAGATGGGTTTTCAGTTGGTCAGGCTGGTCTCAAATCCCTGACCTCAGGTGATCCACCCACCTCAGCCTCCCAAAGTGTGGGATTACAGATGTGTGCCACCGCGCCTGGCCAAAGAATTTTATTTTATTATTTTTTTTTTTTTTGAGACAGAGTCTTGCACTGTTGCCTAGGCTGGATCTCAGCTCACTGCAAGCTCCGCCTCTTGGGTTCATGCCATTCTCCTGCTTCAGCCTCCCGAGTAGCTGGGACTACAGGCGCCCGCCACCCCGCCCGGCTAATTTTTTGTATTTTTAGAAGAGATGGGGTTTCACTGTGTTAGCTAGGATGGTCTCGATCTCCTGACCTTGTGATCTGCCCTCTTCGGCCTCCCAAAGTGCTGGAATTACAGGCGTGAGCCACCGCGCCCGGCCCGAAGAATTTTAAATGAACAAAGCGTCAGTCAGCTGTGGAACAACTTCAAGCAGCAAGAGGCACATGTAATAGCATTCTCCAAAGGGAATAAGAGACCAAAAAAATTTGAAGACATAATAACTTTAAAATGTCCAAATTTGATAAAAATTATAAATCTGCAGATTCAAGAAGCTCAATAAAACCCACATACAAAAAACATGAACTACATCAAAACACATCATAATTTGCTCAAAAACTGATAAAATCTTAAAAGCAACCAGACATACCCCATAAATACATATACCTATGTACCCACGAAAAAAAAAATTTTTTTGCCGGGCGCGGTGGCTCAAGCCTGTAATCCCAGCACTTTGGGAGGCCGAGACGGGCGGATCACGAGGTCAGGAGATCGAGACCATCCTGGCTAACACGGTGAAACCCCGTCTCTACTAAAAAATACAAAAAACCAGCCAGGCGAGATGGCGAGCGCCTGTAGTCCCAGCTACTCGGGAGGCTGAGGCAGGAGAATGGCGTAAACCCAGGAGGCGGAGGTTGCAGTGAGCTGAGATCCGGCCACTGCACTCCAGCCTGGGCGACAGAGTGAGACTCCGTCTCAAAAAAAAAAAAAAAAATTTTTTTTAATTTAAAGAAAAAAAGCAACCAGACAAAAAAGTCATATTAGGTACAAAAGAACAAAAATAAGAATAACAGTGTATTTCTTGTCAGAAACAATGTCAGCAGGCTGGGTACAGTGGCTCCTGCTTGTAATCCCAGCACTTTGGGAAGCAGAGGCAGGTGAATAACCTGGGGTCAGGAGTTCAAGAGCAGCCTGACCAATATGGTGAAACCCTATCTCTACTAAAAATACAAAAATTAGCCGGGCGTGGTGGTGCACACCTGTAGTCCCAGCTACTCGGAAGGCTGAGACAGAAGAATTGCTTGAACCCAGAAGGCAGAAGTTGCAGTGAACCAAGATCCCACCACTGCACTCTAGCCTGGGCAACAGAGCGAGACTCCCTCTCAAAACAAAAAAGAAAAGAAACAATGTCAGCGAAAAGGCAAAGGGGCAACACCTTTGAAGTACTGAGAAAAATACTTTGGCCTAGAACTCCATACTAAGAGTAAATGTTTTCCAAAACAAAGGCAAAATAAAGATTTTTCAGATGTATGAAAGCTAAAAGAATTCAGTACCAACAGACCAGCACTTCAAAATATCAAAGGTGGCCTGGCGTGGTGGCTCACCCCTATAATCCCAGCACTTTGGGAGGCTGACACAGGCAGATCACAAGGTCAGGAGTTCCAGACCAGCCTGGCCAACATTGTGAAACCCTGTCTCTACTAAAAATACAAAAATTAGCCAGGCAAGATAGTGTGTGCCTGTAGTCCCAGCTACTCAGGAGGCTGAGGCAGGAGAATTGTTTGAACCTGGGAGGCAGAGATTGTAGTGACCAATATGGTGCCACTGCACTCCAGCCTGAGCAACAGAGCGGGACAGCTACTCAGGAGGCTGAGGCAGGAGAATGGCGTAAATCCGGGAGGCAGAGCTTGCAGTGAGCCGAGATCCGGCCACTGCACTCCGGCCTGGGCGACAGAGCGAGACTCCGCCTCAAAAAAAAAAAAAAAAAAAAGCACAAACAGGCATGAGGGCATGCTTATAGGACTGGGCTAAAAACAGAAGTGATGGATGAAAGTCTGTATAAGAAACACATGACTTACCCCTCCCGATCCTTACAAAGAAATCTGTGGAGAGGCTCTATGCCCATAGCTTATAAGGCATGGATGAGACTGGGGGTAAGAAGCCCTACTGACAGCTGGGGGGTAGTGAATGCCCACCTTCTGAACAGTGAGATCCCCAATGCCATTTCCCTGCTCAACTCCCAGAACAACAACGCCCAGGTCTGTGCCACCCATACAGGAGTAAGGAAATAAAGAACAGAAGTGGTAACACATAAGAGCATCAGCCTCTGAAAAGTGAAAACTGGGCAGAGAGGAGAATAACACACATGACAGTTGCTTTCTGTTAGAAGCCTTACAGTAGTATTTGACCTTTTAAACTATATTCATGCATTTTATTTAAGAATCTTAAAAACAATCAATATGTAGGCCAGGCGCGGTGGCTCAAGCCTGTAATCCCAGCACTTTGGGAGGCCGAGGCGGGTGGATCACGAGGTCAGGCGATCGAGACTATCCTGGCTAACATGGTGAAACCCCGTCTCTACTAAAAATACAAAAAACTAGCCGGGCATGGTGGCAGGCTCCTGTAGTCCCAGCTACTTGGGAGGCTGAGGCGGGAGAATGGCGTGAACCCGGGAGGCGGAGCTTGCAGTGAGCCGAGATCAGGCCACTGCACTCCAGCCTGGGAGACACAGCGAGACTCCGTCTCCAAAAAAAAAAAAAACAATCAATATGTATTAATTTTAAATCATTCGCTTTAATAAAAAGTTGTTTTCACATCTTCCTTCCTTTTATTGAAAAGGCGCCCACCCACCCAGCTAATTTTTTGTATTTTTAGTAGAAACAGGGTTTCACTATGTTGGCCAGGTTGGTCTCAAACTCCTAACCTTGTGATCTGCCCACCTTGGCCTCCCAAAGTGCTGGGATTACAGGCATGTGAGCCACTGCACCCGGCCGCCATTGGCTTCTTTAATTGGTTAAGAGCACAAAATGTAACAGGCAGAAAGTCTGTTTCAAACAAATTAAAATGCTATGTGTTTTTTAAATTCTCCCCAAGTCAGATATACACACACCCACAAAAATTGTGTGTGAAGGAAAGCTGTCATACACAGTAAGTTGTATCCTGAATTATTCAAGGAAGCACATGTTGGAATTAGCAGAGTCAACAACAGATTAATATTTTTTAATTGAGTCTTAAAATGCTACATGGCCCTAAGCAATACTACATAAAGTACTGCTAGGTGCAAAGGAGAAAATCTGTATAGCTTTTAGTAAAAATGTTTTTCCAGAAAAGAAAATTAAAATAAAGCAATTAGCAGACCAAGGAGACTACAGCTAGATATCAAAGCTACAACTTCTCATATCTGTGTCAGAAAATCCTATTTATCCGCAATAGACTAAAATTTCAGGACAAAACAGGGACTTTTTAACTTTTCTTTACCGATTTTAAATTCTTTGAGAAAAGGTTTTTAATTGGGTTAACACAGTACATGCTGAAGTTCATATTTTGTTGTTGTTGCTGTTGTTAATCTGTAAGGTCATTTTCATCCTTACCTTCTTCCCACCTGGCTTCTCCACAGTGAAAACTTCACTCCAGATCTGAATCCCAGTGGTTTCCGGATCAGATCCCCCTCTCCATGAAAATCCTGTTAACGGTTCTTCTGGGTCACCCAACCAATTTGAATGGCCACTTTCCTTCTACAGAAGTAAGAAATCTCCATTAAATCTTAAATTAAAAATTTTATGCATCAAGAATAATCTATGAGCTTATTTAGCTTTTTTGGACATTCAAGTCTCACTTTTTACTTGAAATAAAATAATTCTATCTTACCTGAGAATATAAGTATCGTAGCATAAAATCCAGAATGAAGGACTTGCCCTTTCGGAAGGCACCAGCCACTGAAACCACCACCACATCAAGATCTCGGATGTGGTCCTGCAAGAGGATGCTGGCCAAGGCTTTCTCATCTAGCTCAAAGGAATGTTGATCTTTCTGAACCAAAACAACCTGCACTGGACCAGGCTTGCTGCTCTCCATGGCATCACCTATGTTCATGTAGAGAAAAAAAAATTAGTGTCAAATAATTAAAATATGTTTTTGAATATGGGGAAACAAAAACTTCTTAAACAGGGGACAGGGTCAGGCTCAGTGGCTCATGCCTAAAATCACAGCACTTTGGGAAACCAAAGCAGAAAGATTACTTGAGGCCAGGAGTTTTGAGACTAGCCTGGGAAACAGTGAAACCCAGCGCTATGAAATTTAAAAAATTAGCCAGGTGTGGTGTACACCTGTAGTCCTAGCTATTCAGAGGCTGAGGCAGGAAGACTGCTTGAGCCCAGGGGTTTGAGGTTGCAGTGAGCTATGATCACACCACTGTACTCCAACCTGGGTGACAAAACTAAAAGAAACAAAAAACAGACACAAAAGTACTAACCATAAAAGGGCAGGGCACGGTGGTTTGCCCCTGTAATCTCAGCACTTTGGGAAGTCGAGGTGGGTGAATCACTTGAGGTCAGGAGTTCAAGACCAGCCTGGCCAACATGACGAAACCCCATCTCTACCAACAAATACAAAAATCAGCCAGGTGTGGTGGCACACACCTGTAAGTCCTAGCTACTCGGGAGGCTGAGGCATGAGAATAACTTGAACCTGGGACGCAGAGGTTGCAGCGAGCTGAGATCATACCATTGCACTCTCACCTGGGCAACAGATAAGACCCTGTCTCAAAGAAAAAAAGTACTAACCATAAAAGAAAATAAAATGACAACACAGACTTCATTAAAATTAAAAATTGTGTTCATTTAAAGACTTCAATAAGTAAAAATGCAAGTCACAGGCTAGGGAAGAGTATTCATAATATCTATTTCCAAAGGACCCACATCCAGCATCAACATAGCAATCCACAAGAAAAAATAACAGGCACTTTGCAAGAAAAAGACATACAAATCCTATTAAAAGGTACTTCCATATCATTACTCAACAGGGAAATGTAAATTAAAACCACAGTAAGATACCACTACCTGCCCATCAGGATGGCTAAAATTTAAAAGACTGACAACATCAACTGTGGGACAGGGTATGAAGCAATTGGAATTCTCACACATTCTGATAGGAGCACAAAATACTAAAGCCATTTCAAAAAACTGTTTGGCAGTATCCACAAAAATTAAATGTATCTGTGATCCAGCAATTCTACTCCAAGGTATACACCAAGTTATACACCTAAGAGAAATGAATGCCTACGTCCACCAAAAAACATATATACAAGAATGTTGAGCTGGGCGTGGTGGATCGCACATGTAGTCCCAGCTACCTGGAGAGCTGAGGCAGGAGGATTACTTGGGCCCAGGAGTTCAAGACCAACCTGGACAATATTGCAACACTCTATCTCAAAAACAGAAAGTTCCTATCAGCTTTACTCAAAACAGTCCAAAAGTGGAAATAAAACAATGTCTATCAATAATAGTGTGTTTGCCACTGCTAAGCTTTCTATATATTTAATCCTCAGAACAACTCTGATATAAATAATACTGCTTCATTTTAAAAAGAAGGAAATGGCCAGGCTCAGTGGCTCACACTTACAATCCCAGCACTTTGGGAGGCCAAGGCAGGCTGATCACTTGAGGTCAGGAGTCCAAAACCAGCCTGGCCAACATCGTAAAGCCCTGTCTCTACTAAAAATACAAAAAAAAAAAAAAAAAATTAGCCGGGCATGGTGACACATGCCTGTGGTCCCAGCTACTCAAGAGGCTGAGGGAGGAGAATTGCTTGAACCGGGAGGCAGAAGCTGCAGTGAGCCGTGATCGCGCCACTGCACTCCAGCGTAGGTGGCAGAGAGGTCTCAAAAAAAAAAAAAAAGAAGGAAATGAAGGCTTATGAAGGTTCCGCATAGTGCCCAACAGTTCCTAGAAATAAGCTCAAAAAGATCTTTAGGTGGTTGTGTTTTGCATATCACTAGTAATAACTCAAAAAGTTTTAGAAGCAATTAATTATGTAGTTCAAAAATAAGCACTAACTAGTATTATACTTTCCTTACCAGTTTCCCTACCAAAGTACAAAGATAATTAATTTGAAATTCAGGTCAGCCACAGCGTCCACGCCTGTAACCCTGGCACTTAGAGAAGCTGAGATGGGAGGATTGCTTGAGGCCAGAAGTTCAAGACCAACTTGGCCAATACAGCGAGAGACTGTCTTGAGAATGGAAGAGGGAAGGGAAGAGGGGAGGGGAGGGAAGGGAAGGGAAGGGAAGGCAAGGGACTGGACGCAGTGGCTCACCTGTGCAATCCCAGCACTTTGGGAGGCCGAGGCGGGCAGATCACCTGAGGTCGTGAGTTCCAGGCCAGCCTGACCAACATGGAGAAACCCTGTCTCTACTAAAAACACAAAATTAGCCGGGCGTGGTGGTGCACGCTTGTAATCCCAGCTACTTAGGAGGCTAGGCAGGAGAATCCCTTGAACCCACGAGGTGGAGGTTGCGGTGAGCTGAGATTGCGCCACTGCACTCCAGCCTGGGAGAAAGAGTGAGACTCCGTCTCAAAAAAAAAAAAAAAAGAAAAGAAAAGAAAGCAAAAAAGAAATTCATTCAGGCCGTGCGTGGTGGCTCACGCCTGTAATCCCAGCACTTTGGGGGCCAAGGCGGGCAGGTCACCTGAGGTCAAGAGTTCAAGACCAATCTGGTCCAACAATGGTGAAACTCTGTCTCTACTAAAAATTAGCCAGGCGTGGTGGTGGGCGCCTGTAATCCCAGCTACTCCAGAGGCTGAAGCAGGAGAACTGCCTGAACCTGCATGGTGGAGGTTGCAGTGAGCCAAGATCGTGCTGTTGCACTCCAGCCTAGATTTCAGAGCGAGACTCCATCTCAAGAAAAAAAAAAAAAGAAAGAAATTCAGAGCCACTTAGTAGCTGTGGACTTACGGGAAGTTTACAAAAAACTACCATTGGGGCCTAAGGAATGAATAAAGAACTATTTCCCTAAGTGTGAGTATGTGTCACTGGTATTAAAGATGTTTTTAGGTAGTTAAAAGCACATAGTAATTTTAATAATTATGCATTTTAATGTATACTTTAAAACAACAAATCTGTATTTTAATAAATTATTCTTTAGAAGGATGCTAAATTTAACAAGTCTGTTTATTTATTTAAGACAAGGTCTGGCTCTATCACCCAGGATGGAGCACAGTGGCACTATCTCGGCTTATTGCACTCTCTGCCTCTCCGGCTCAAGTCATCCTCCCACCTCAGCCTCCCAAGTAGCTGGGACTACAGGCATTCATCACTATACCCAGCTAATTTTTGTATTTTTGGAGAGTTGGGGTTTCACCATGTTGCCCAGGACCGTCTTGAACTCCTGAGCTCAAATGATCTACCTGTCTCAACCTCCTAAAGTGCTGGGATTACAGCGACACCATACCCAGTCAAGAAGTCAATCTAAAGTAGACTTGAGGAGACATATTAAGTAAAGCTTAGTACTGACAGGCAGACACGGCTAAAATCACAGTGACACCTTACCCGGCCAAGAAGTGAATTTAAAGTAGACCTAAGGAGACATATTAAGTAAAGCTTAGTCCTGACAGGCAGACATGGCCAAAATCACAAAGATGGTTCCAAAATGACTTTGTCTAACCAGCACTGAGGGCTACACGATCATGGCAGGCAAAGCAGACAAAACAGTTTGACTGCAAGACTCTCTCCCCTTTAAGCCACTGGAATTGCTGCTCACTTTTTACATTTATAGTATCAGATAGCAACAAAAGGGTTCTTCGCACTTTTTTTTTTTTGAGACAGTATCTTGCTCCAGCACCCAGTATCTTACTGCAGCCTCAAACTCCTGGGTTCAAGCGATTCTCCCACCTCAGCCGCCAGAGTAGCTGGGACTACAGGTGTGTGCCACCATCACTGGTTAATTTTTTTAATTTTTTTGTGGAGATGGGGGTCTCATGTGGCCCACATTAGTCTCAAACTCCTGGGCTCTAGTGATCCTCTCACCTCAGCCTCCCAGAATGCTGGGATGATAGGCCACTGTGGATGTCAATGATAGCCACTGTGCCTAGCTTCTTCCTACTTTTTAAGTTTTTGCAGACTATTAGGAAACAAGTTATAAATATAGGTTAAATGTCATGCTATCATTGTAATTAATGTATACTAACACTTTTCTATCCTGTTATTGCCTGGATTAAAAAGGAAACATTTCTGGGAATAATCTCTTGGGGTTCTTACTGCCACAGCAGCAGGTAAATCCAAGATCCAAAGACCTTCAGTCTTTCATACAAAAGAACTAATGAGAAGAATTTACTCAGACTTCAGGGATAAAGCCACAGTGTTAAGTACCGTGTAGCACTCAAAGAAATACAAAACAAAGTCTCGATTGTGACAGAGATGTCTGGTTGTTCCCCCAATATTAATTTCTCCCTCCTGCTATATAATAGATTTTTAGCTGGGCATACAACTGCCCAGAAGAAACACATTTCCAACCCAAATTTATAGCTAGGATATGACCAAGTGACTAAATTCTGACCAATGGGAAGTGACTGGAAATGACAGACGCAACTTCCAGATCAGGCGTTTTCCCCCTGCTTGCTGGCTGGATGTAAAAGTAGGAGTGAATCACCTTGCGCCAGGCATAGGAGGGCAACACCCCAGGAATGCTGGAGAAACAAGAGAGGTCAGATTTCATGTAGCAGAACTGCCATATTGGTTCATTTTTATGTGAAAAAAAATGTCTACCTTGCTTAAATCACTTATTTGGAGGCTCTGCCAAATACAGCCAAGCCTAGTAGCCAACACAACAGTCTTCTAGGACTTTACAATTAAGTTCATCATACCAGATCTTTTTGTTTTATCTATTTCACTACTAAAAGTTTACTGAGCAAGGCCAGCCACGGTGGCTCACGCCTGTAATCCCAGCACCTTGGGAGGCCGAGGCAGGCGGGTCACTTGAGGTCAGGAGTTCAAGACCACCCTGGACAACACAGTGAAACCCCGTCTCTACCAAAAATATAAAAAATTAGCTGGGCATGGTGGTAGGCGCCTGTAATCCCAGCTACTCAGGAGGCTGAGGCAGGGGAATCGCTTGAACCCGGGAGGCAGAGGTTGCTGTGAGCCAAGATTGTGCCATTGCACTCCAGCCTGGGCGACAGAGCGAAACTGTCTCAAAAAAAAAAAAAAAGTGTACTGAGCAATGTGAATGTAATGACACACAGCACATACAATAAACTATTGTGTTTTTTTTTTTTTTTGAGACGGAGTCTCACTGTCACCCAGGCCGGAGTGCAGTGGAGCAATCTCAGGTTACCACAACCTCCACCTCCCGGGTTCAAGTGACTCCTCTGCCTCAGCCTCCTGACCAGCTGGGACCACAGGCATGCGCCTCCACGCTCGGCTAATTTTTGTATTTTTAGTAGAGACGGGGTTTCACCATATTGGCCAGGCTGGTCTAAAACTCCCGACCTTGTGTTCCGCCTGCCTCAGCCTCCCAAAGTGCTGAGATCCCAAAGCTACTGCTCCCGGCCAATAAACTATTGTAAAATGAATGAATGACATGTACCATAATATAGTTGAAGGTTACAACCCAAAGGATGCAAGTGGCATTGCTAGAGCAGTAGACATGGAAGGTAAAAATTATGTGGTTACAAGATGGGATAATCCAATGATAAGAATGTATACAGTTGAGGCCGGGCACGGTGGCTCATGCCTGTAAATCCCAACACTGGAAGGCTGAGGCAGGCAGATCACCTAAGGTCAGGAGTTTGAGACCACCCTGACCAACATGGAGAAACCCCGTCTCTACTAAAAATACAAAATTAGCTGGGTGTGGTGGCACATGCCTGTAAATCCCAGCTACTCAGGAGGCTGAGGCAGGAAAATCGCTTGAACCCCGGGAGGCGGAGGTTTCGGTGAGCTGAGATTGTGCCATTGTACTCCAGTCTAGGTGAAAGACTGAGACTCCATCTCAAAAAAAAAAAAAAAAAAGAAGAATGTATACAGTTGTGTACGGTGAACTGCACTTCAAGAGAAGCTGAAGACTACTGAGGACAGCTGGTGGGGGAAAAGTCCTTACTCATCTCTTCCTCTCCCTATAGCACAGTACCCAAGAATAAAGGAAGGGAACCAGGCTCTGTTTAGTTGGAAGAGCTGGGGTGATTCTGCATTTCTCTTCACACCAGTAATAAAAGCATGATTATCAACATCCACCAGATTAAAAAGATCTTCTTGGCCAGGCATGGGAAGTCCCGCCTATAATCCTAGTACTTTTGGGAGGCCAAGGCAGGCGGATTACCTGAGAACAGGAGTTAGAGGCCAGCCCAGGCAACAGGGCGAAACCCCATCTCTACTAAAAATATAAAAAATAACCAGGCATAGTGGTAATACGCCTGTAATCCCAGCTACTTGGTATCACTTGAATCTGTGAGGCAGAGGTTGCAGTGATTCAACCACTGCACTCCAATCAAGGGAACAGAGCAAGACCCTGTCTCAAAAAAAAAAAAAAGATGTTGTTCACTGACAGTGCTCCTTGGATTTGGGCCTATATAAGGAAGAATTATTTTGAGCTGTACACACCACCAATAATGCAAGTTAAATGGAGCTGCTTGTATATTACACCTTTTTTAAGACTGGGTCTCACTCTGTGGCACAGGCTAAAGGCGCAGTGGTGGTTCACTGCAGCCTGGACCTACGGGGCTCAGGCAATCCTCCCACCTCAGCCTCCCAATATCATCTCACTGCAACCTCTGCCTCCTGGGTTCAAGCGATTCTCCTGCCTCAGCCTCCTGAGTAGCTGGGATTACAGGTACCCACCACCATACCTGATTTTTTATTTTTAGTAGAGGCGGCGTTTCACCACCTTGGCCAGGCTGGCCTCGAACTCCTGACCTCAGGTGATCCGCCCGCCTCAGCCTCCCAAAGTGCTGGGATTACAGGCGTGAGCCACCGCACCCGGCCTACCCTCTATTTGGATGATACAACTTCACAGATCTCTAACCTGCATTTAGTCTAAATGTACAACTGCCTAAGGGACAGATTCACCTGCTTACTCTCAGAAGTAACCTGTGGAAATAAATGAATTTAGGACTCAAAACACAAGTTCCCGTTCTAGCCCTACCACTAACAACCTGTGTGAGCCTGGACATGTCTAGTTTTCACTTTCATCAGTAAAATGAGTCAAGTGCTAGCTGGGTGCAGTGACTCATTCCTGTAATCCCAGCACTTTGGGAGGCCGAAGGGGATGGATCATTCACTGTACGATCAGGTGATCTGCCCACCTCAGACTCTCAAAGTGCTGGGATTATAGGCATGAGCCACTGTGCCCAGTCCACTTCTCAGAAATCTTAAACTCTGGAGATCTAGTCTGCCGGGAGGGTACTAAAAATATCTGTAAGCGGCAACCTTACATGCCTTGTCCCTTTAGAGAAGCAATTATTTTCCAAGGTCTAATTCTGCATACTGCAAAAGCAGTTAATGCTATATTACATTGCATGAATATGGATAACATGTGGTATTATTGCACAGACACAAAGCTACAGCTGTACCACAGTCACATCTGTCATTCATATGTATTTATGTGAATTTACAACCTATGTTTAAAATTCCAGAAATAAACAATTCATAAGTCTTAAGATTGCAATGCAGTTCTAAGTACCATGATGAAATCTTGTGCTATCCTGCCAGGGACATGAATCATTCCTTTTTCCAGAATGTCCACACTTTATACACTACCATGCCCATTAGTTACTTAGTAGCCTTCTCATTCATCAACATACTGTATACAGGGCTCAGCGCCATCAGCAGTTTCAGGTATCCACTGGGGGCCTTACAATGTATTCCCCTCAGATAATGGGGACTACTCCATTGCTGTAAACAGTTCATGATAATATTCTATCAGTCATCAATTCAAGTATGTAGAAAATGTTGAAAATCTTTGTATAATAATTAGAAAGTTTTTTTTTTTTTTTGGAGACAGATTCTTGCTCTGTTGCCCAGGCTGGTAAGCAGTGGCATCATCCCTGCTCACTGCAACCTCCATCTCCCAGGTTCAAGTGATTCTCCCACCTCAGCCTCCCAAGAGTTTAGGATTCCTGAGAAGTGAGCCGGGTGCAGTGGCTCACGCCTGTAAACCCACCACTTTGGAGGCCAAGGCAGATGGATCATTTGCGACCAGGAGTTTGAGACCAGCCTGACCGATATGGTGGACCCTGTCTCTACTAAAAATACAAAAAAATTGGCCAGGAGTAGTCCCAGCTACTCGGGAGGTTGAAACAGGAGAATCGCTTGAACCTGGGAGACGAGGTTGCAGTGAGCCGAGATCGTACCATTGCACTCCAGCCTGGGTGACAGAGCGAGACTCTGTCTCAAAAAAAAAAAAAAACAGAAACAAAAAACTGACAGTGTAGACTAGGGTTTCTCAACCTCGGCACTACCAACATATTGACACTGGGGCTGCACAACTGTTGTGGGGGGCTATCCTATGCACTTCAGGCTATTGAGCAGCATCCCTTGCCTCTACCTACTAGATACCAGTAACATTCCCCACAACAGGTTCTAACACCCAAAAAATGTCTCCAGCCATTGCTAAATGCTCCAGGGGCAGGAAGAGGCAATATTACTGTAGGTTAAGAACCACTGAGTAGAGCCAGTCTTGGCGCTCATCCTTACCATTCAAAGAGTTCTGAAAACAAAGTAACCAGTCACAGAAACACTTTGCTAAGTAGATTCATGTATGACTCAGGGTAAAGTCATGATCTGAGTTTTCTAGTCTCCTTATAAAATATCAGATTCTCTAAAGGGCAAGAGCAACACACCCAAAACAGAGGCATACCATTTTCATGCCTTGTTCTTGCTGGCAGTCTTTAAGGTTTCTAACCAACAGACAAAGCCAGAGAAAACATAATCACAGGCAAGATAAGCATACTAAGACCTTAGCCAACTCCAGAACTGCTGGGTGTGGCTCCTTCTGGGTGGTGGAGGGGTGGGAGCTTCTACATACCGTTTTGTCTTAAGGCAGTGCTGCAATATGCTTAATGCTGTTTCGGTGAAAGTACTATTTAAATCCAATTAACCAGAATACTGGGCAAATTTTATATTTGTCTGTTGTAGAAAATCTTTTCGCCTTAGCACCGAAGGCTGAACAAAACCATATTTTTTTTTGTTGACTAAGGATTGTGTAATGCTTCATACATTTACAAAAATTATCTATGACTAAACGGTACTGAAGATTCAGAAAATCCAAGGAGAGGGCTGAATCTGAAAAAGATGCCAGGCTATACTACAAGCGAAGGAAAAACAACCTTTCTAACGGAACGAG
Source organism: Papio anubis (assembly GCF_008728515.1). Lineage (NCBI taxonomy): Eukaryota > Metazoa > Chordata > Mammalia > Primates > Cercopithecidae > Papio > Papio anubis. Next base: position 113,082,963 of record NC_044987.1, read on the forward strand.
CTCAACAACAATTTTGTATCTCTTTCCTAAGCATAAGAATGCCACCAAAGGTTTTAATTAGCTGTGTTCCTTTTTTTTTTTTTTTTTTTGAGACAAGGTCTCAGTCTGTTGCCTAGGCTGGAGTGCAGTGGCAAGAAAAAGGCTCACAGCAAAAAAAAAAAAAAAAGAAGGCTCACTGCAGCCAACTTCCTGGGCTCACTCCACCCTCTCACCTCAGCCTCCTGAGTAGCCAGAACTACAGGCCTGCAACACCACCTTGGCTAACTTTTTTTAACTTTTTTGCTGCGGGGGGGAGGGCCGGTCTCATCATGTTGACCAGGCTGGTCTTGAACTCCTGACCTCAGGTGATTCACCTGCCTCAGCTCCCAAAATGCTGGGATTACAGGTGTAAGCCACAGCTCTCGGCCAAGTAAGGATTTCCTAATTAGCACCTACTATACCAGGAAAGCCTATCTTCTAATCTGTTAACATAATTCAACTGTGAAATATATCTAACGTGTTCTAACAATCGAAATACCACGCAAATGGGCCAGGCGCGGTGGCTCACACCTACAATCCCAGCACGTTGGGAGGCTGAGCTGGACGGATCACCTGAGGTCAGGAGTTCAAGACCAGCCTGGCCAACATGGTGAAACACCCCCTCTCTACTAAAAATACAAAAATTACCCGGGCACGATGATGGGTGCCTGTAATCCCAGCTACCTGGGAGGCTGAGGCAGGAGAATCTCTTGAACCTGGGAGGCGGAGGTTACAGTGAGCAGAGATCGCGCCATTGCACTCCAGCCTAGGCGAAAGAGCAAAACTCCGTCTAACCAAAAAAAAGAAAAAGAAAAAGAAAATTAAGCTAGTACACATCATCACATCTATCCTCTGTTATTTCTCCTATTTCATGAATTCTACTACAATGAGGTAGTAAACTATTAGTAAGCTAACAAAATAATGGGCCGGGCACGGTGGCTCACACCTGTAATCCCAGCACTTTGGGAGGCCGAGGCGGGTGGATCACCTGAGGTCAGGAGTTCGAGACCAGCCTGGCCAACATGGTGAAACCCCGTCTCTACTAAAAATACAAAAAATTAGCTGGGCCTGGTGCCGGATATCTATAATCCCACTACTCCGGAGGCTGACGCAGGAGAATCGCTTGAACCCAGGAGGCAAAGGGTGCAGTGAGCCAAGATTGTGCCACTGCACTCCAGCCTAGGTAGCAAAAACGAAACTCCATCTCAAAAAAAAAAAAATAGCCGCGCACGGTGGAGGATGCCTGTAATCCCAGCTACTCGGGAGGCTGAGGCAGGAGAATTGCTTGAACCCAGGAAGTAGAGGCTGCAGTCGGCCGAGATCGCGCCATTACATTCCAGCCTGGGTGACAACAGCGAAACTCTGTCTCAAAAAACAATAATAAAATAAAATAATTTGCTGGACTACTGCAATACTGAGATCCTTCTCAAATTGTTCTCAAGTGTTAAAGTGGCGACAGGAATTTCTGGAGTACAAACTAATCTCTGTGGGAATTGGGAAAAAAGAAAAAGCACTAATTTGAATTTCAGTACCTATGTTGCAATGCTAAATTCTTGACAGGGATTAGTACTGCGTAGGTTATGCTTCTTAAATCTCCAAAAGTAAGCCAACGTGTGAAATTGTACATTTGTGGTCCGTAATTCTAAGACTTTCACAAAACGTTGCATTGCCTCGTATTTGAATTTGAGAACTGAGACTTATTTAAAAATTCTTCACTGTTCTTTTCCTTTTTGCCCTTCGATTTCGCAAGTGAAACGGTCATTTCAACAGCACACACATTAGACTAGAATAAAGCCAAGTAAAACGACAGACTAAATCAGATCCATGAATACACGGTGACTCCTTATTTGGTTTTTACTTAATACTTTCACTACATTTCATGTATTCAGGAAAGTAAAAGAACAACGTACCGTGCCAAATGCACTAACTTACTAAAAACCAATTTAGGCCAATTCTTTACAGCGTTAAGTGTGGGTTGAAAACCAACTTTCCTAATACTTGTGGTGAGTGCCTCAAGGTCGTTAGGCTAAACATAAAGCTTCCAAGACACTTCGCAGCCTTCCTGCACTTCCAGAAAGGCCAAATAAACCAGCATCCACCTTCCCGCTCCATCCGGGCCCCGACTTCCCGACCCGAGAGGGCGCTGAGTGCCCGGGCACCGAGGGGCAGCGCCCCGGGGCGCCCGGCTCTGCCCAGGGCGGGGCTCTGCGGAGCCGAAAGCTCCGGACGCCGCCCACGGGGACCACCGGCCCTCGGGCCGCCCAGGGGCAGCTGCAGCCCAGAGGAGGAGCTGGAGAAGCCCCCGGAGGCGGCCGGGCCCAAGCCCTGACGGCGGCCGCCTCCGGCCGAAAGCTAAGGAAGGCGCCGCCCTCGCTGGACCAGCCGGGCCCGAAGAGGAGCCCCCGGCCACAAATTGGGAAGGCAAGGGACCCCGGCGAGGGACGCGCGGTCCCAGCCCCGGGACGAGGAAGGGCGGCGGCGCGGGCGGGGGTTCCTCTCAGAGCTACAGCAGGGAGGGCGGAGGGGGTGGCCGCGGGGCGATCCGGGGAAAATCGGCGCCTCACCTGCTCCTCTCGAGGCAGCTGCTGCCACTCGCTGAGGGGACAACATGGAGCCTCCGCCTTCAAAGCAGAAGCAGTAGGGGTGCAGAGGAGAAGGACGGGTGGGGGCGGGAACGAACCGGGCCCTGGAAGCGGGAAACGGGCGGAGCCTGGGCTCTAGAAAAAACTAGCGAGAAGGTGGGGCGCGCGGAGCCGCGACGGAGCGAGCGTAGGGCGGTCGGCGTGGCCCAACGGACAGTCCGAGGCGTGACGAACGCAGGACGAGGCTAAGCGAGGCGGGGCGGGAAAGCGCACGCGGCAGAATCCCGCCACCGCCCGCCGCGTGTGCGCGCGAAGCAAGCCGCTGGCTACCTGTTGGCTGGGCGTCGGCTGCTACGCTCCTTTGGGAATTGTAGTCCCGCGCTCACTGGGTCCCGGCCGGCTGTCCCCATACTGCGCACTCATCTGGGGCGGGACTTGGCGCGGTTCTCCGACGACTGAACTACAACTCCCAGCAGGCCGTGCGGGAAGGGGCGGGCTGGCTCGACTCCTCCAGCGAGCCGCGGCCCGCGCCTAGCGTGCAGACCAGGCCCCAGGCCGAGGCTTTTTCCGAGAACCCCCAGTGTGGGAGACGGCTGCGGTGTTTAACTAGGCCCGTGACCACAGATGGGCAGAAGAGAGGTCTCAATCCTGGATGGCATCAACGTCACTGGGTCTTTAATGATTTTGACTTCATAAGAGCAGGTGGCCGTGACTTCATTACCACCTTTATTGTCATCTCCCTATGTTCCTGTCCCTGGCCATGGCAGATGCGCACCATCCTGGCTCTAATAGCTAATGTAAGAAGTCCGGTCGGGCGCGGTGCCTCTGGCCTGTAGTCCCCGCACTTTGGGAGGCCGAGGTGGGAGGATTGCTTGGGCTCCGGAGTTCGAGACCAACTTGGGCTAGTTCGTGGTGAAACCTCGTCTCTACAAAGTATACAAAAATTAGCTGGGCTTCGTGGCGCAAGCTTGTAATCCCAGCTACTAAGGCTAAGGCACGAGGATCAAGAACCGCTTGAACCCGGGAGGCGGAGGTTGCTGTGAGCCGAGATTGCGCCACTGCACTCCAACCTGGGCGACAGAATGAGACTGTCTTTAAAAAATAAAGTCTGGTGAGACCTCTTCTACTGGCTTTATCCAGCCTAAGCCATGACCATCTTTTGTAAACCTCAGGTTATAGGAGCTTGTTTTGAAACTGCCTTTCCAAGCACACTTTTCCTTAAACTGTGTGGGTTGATCAATACAAAAGAAGATACTCTGAAAATACTGTTATTCACACTTAACATGTGATTGAGAAAATGTCGTTTGCCACAATTGAAGAATATTGGTTTCTGGATTTGTTGGAAGTGGAAGTGGTTGTCTTGGAGATAAGTTGCTGGTGGAGCTTACAGGAAGCTAAAGCATCTATCCCCCAATCCCGGCCCCCAACCACCACCTCTTAACGTCACCATTGCTTCATACAGTCAACAAATTATTCCACTTTCTTATTTCTGTCTCTGCCTTAATCATTGTAACCTACCCAGAACCTCCTTCCTGCTACTTCTAGACCCTGCCAAGCCCATTGAGCTACTTTCTGTTTGCAGAGTGATTAGGCCAAAGGTGAAGAGGTCAAGATGATTCTACATAAAGAGGTCCTGTTTGATATCCTTTCTCCTGCCACTTCTAATTCTCCCCAAACTCTCAACATTGTTGAATACCCTCTTCCATGCTTTAAATGTAATCTAAGTTAGATCTAGGCCAACTTGGGCCAGTAAGAGACAAGAAGTGAATATCAGGGCAAGTGTTTACTGGAGTTTCACACTGGATGTGCAGAAGGCAGGACCTACAGGATGTGACATGCCCAGAAAGAGAAAGGAGGGGCCAAAAATCAATGTCTTGTCACAATTGCAGCACACTGTGTGAGAATTTAAAATTGCACATACAGGCCTGTAATCCCAGCATTTTGGAAGGCTGAGGCGGGTGGATCACCTGAGGTTGTGGGCGTTCGAGACCAGCCTGACCAACATGGAGAAACCCTATCTCTACTAAAAATACAAAACTAGCCAGGCAGAGTGGCGCATGCCTGTAATCCCAGTTACTCCAGAGGCTGAGCAGGAGAATTGCTTGAACCCAGGAGGCGGAGGTTGCAGTGAGCTGAGACAGCACCATTGCACTCCAGCCTGGGCAACAAGAGCAAAACTCCATCTTCAAAAAAAAAAAAAAAAAAAAAATTGCACACACATCCCAGCATTCTCTGCTCCGTTTCCCTGAATTACTTTTCTCCAAAAGACTTCATACTACTTGGCCAGGCGCGGTGGCTCACTCCTGTAATCCCAGCACTTTGGGAGGCCAAGGCAGGTGGATTACCTGAGGTCAGGAGTTTGAGACCAGCCACGCTAACATTGTGAAACCCTATCTCTTCTAAAAATACAAAAAATTAGCTAGGCATGGTGGCAGACGCTTGTAATCCCAGCTACTCAGGAGGCTGAGGCAGGAGAATTTGCATTGAGTAGAGATGGCACCACTGCACTACAGCCTGGGAGAAAGAGTAAGACTCCATCTCCAAAAAAAAAAGACTTCATACTACTATCTGACTTATGTTTTAACCTTTCATTGTGTTTGTCTCTTCCCACTAGAATGTAAGTTCCAAACAGATAGGAATTTTTGTCTATTTTGTTCACTAGTATATCCCCAGTCCCTAAATACTGCTGGCAGATAATAGAGACTCAAATATCCATTGAATTAATGGATGAAGAAGATATATGTTACATCTAACACTGCTCACTCACTTTCTGGTTCCTTTAATATTAAATACCTAACTTTTACTATTGAACAAAATACCCTAGTTTATTTTAAGGGCTTCCCAGACATTCACTGAAATCCAACTTCTCAGGAAGTGAACAGCAAATACTGATATATGTCTCAATATTACATCATCAAGGTATCAAGGTCAATGTTAGCACATCAGCCTTCCCCATACCTTGTAGCAGCTTTTGACATTTGGAACAAAACAGTACAAATTATAGGTGGACTTAAGGATTAGTCACAACTTAGAAAGCAACCACTGTAAATGAGAAACATGTTTTGTTATTTCCTTCTCAAATATCCAGGGTCATCAAAACAGTGGACACTGAAAGTGCCAAATATTGACGATACTGATTACAGCCTGCCTTCAGCCATCTCACTCTGAATTGAGTCATGTGCTATGATCAGAGGTTGAGATTTCCTTGAGGTTTTCCAGAAGTAGGTGACATGTAGACATATTTCAGTGGTTAAGACCACTGGCTTTGGGGTCAGATTCACCTGGCTCTGAGTTTTGGCTCTGATGTTCACTAGCTATGCAACCTTGGGTGAGTTACTTAACCTCTCTGAACCCATTTCATCATCTGCAAAATGATTTAAAGACCCACAGAGTTGTTCTAGGCTAAGTGAGCTGTGTGTTTGGGAATGATGATTGTGTGGTTAGTGATCAAAATTACTAATCAGCATATTCATTCTGGAAAAGCTAAACAAAGTCATAAATATTCAAGATACTCAAGTGGTTTATGAAACATAAAAATAGCAAAATTGTTTTCTGCAATGACATCCACCATGACTCAGGTTCCAAAGCTTTCCAAAAATAGGGCATTTGTTATATGCCAGGTACCATGATAGGCCGTAATGCTGCATAAGACACATTCCTATCCTCCAGAGACTCACAGTCCTGTGGGATAAACAGCTGAGGAAATATCATTCACTGTGACTGTACTGGGACGCAGTTCAGCCTTCTATCATCTATGTGCAGGATCAGTATTTAAGCAATTCAGAAGGGACAAGTTGAAATATTACATCCCTGGGCATCATTTAAATTTCCATACCTTATTTTGCGTGTGTGTAAAATGGGGTAATGATTTGGCATCTTCATTTGTAAAAAGAAAATAGCCAACCCCACATGATAGGGTCTTATAAAGTTGAATATTAGGTCCTCAACATGGTAACATACTGAAAGCTTAAGACCTTGTCAGCTACTTCATTATTGGTATTTCAGGCAACAGCACAGCAGTCTAACTGGGAGGATCTCTTGAGCCCAGGAGTTCAAGACCAGTCTGGAGACCAGGAACGGTGGCTCATACCTGTAATCCCAACACTTTGGGAGGCCGAGGCAGGTGGATCACCTGAGGTCAGGAGTTGCAGACCAGCCTGGCCAACATGGTGAAATCCCGTCTGTACTAAAAACACAAAAAATTAGCCAATCGTGGTGGCAGGCACCTGTAATCCCAGCTACTCCAGAGGCTGAGGCAGGAGAATCTCTTGAACCCGGGAGGCAGTGGTTACAGGAGGCTGAGATCACACCATTGCATCCAGCCTGGGCAATAAGAGAGAAATTCTGTCTCAAACAAACAAAGAAAGCAGTCTGGGCAACATAGGGAGATCCCATGTCTACCAAAAATAAACAAATAAATTAGCCGGATATGGTGGGGTGCCTGTGGTCCCAGCTACTTGGTTGGGAGGCTGAGGTGGGAGGATTGCTTGAGCCCAGGAGGTAGAGGATGCAGTGAGTCATGATTGTAGCACTGCATTCCAGCCTAAGCAACAGAGCAAACCCTACCTCCAAAAAAAAAAAGAAAAAAAAGAAAGAGAAAGAAAGAGAGAGAGAGAGACAGAGAAAGAAAAAGAAAGGAAGGAAGGAAGGAAATAAGTAAGTGGGGGGTGGGGGACAGCGCGCAATGGCTCATGCCTGTAATCCCAGCACTTTGGGAGTCTGAGGTGGATCACTTAAGGTCACAAGTTCAAGACCAGCCTGGCCAACATAGTGAAACGCTGTATCTACTAAAAATACAAAAATTAGCCAGGCATGGTGGCATATGCTTGTAATCCCAGCAACTTGGAAGACTGAGGCAGGAGGATGGCTTGAACCCAACAGGCAGAGGTTGCAGTGAGCCGAGATCATGCCACCACTGCATTCCAGCCTGGGTGACAGAGCAACTTCATTAAAAAAAAAAAAAAAGGCGGTGGGGATGAGGATACAGATTTGCTATATTCACCTTTGCTTATGTTTGCCACAAGAAAATCCTAATAGTGGCCGGGCTCGGTGGCTCACACCTGTAATCCCAGCACTTTCGGAGGCCAAGGCGGGCAGATCACGAGGTCAGGAGATCGAGACCATCCTAGCTAACATGGTGAAACCCCATCTCTACTAAAAATACAAAAAATTAGCTGGGCATGGTGGCAGGCACCTGTAGTCCCAGCTACTTGGGAGGCTGAGGCAGGAGAATGGCATGAACCCGGGAGGCGGAGCTTGCAGTGAGCTGAGATCACACCATTGCACTCCAGCCTCGGCTACAGAGCAAGACTCTGTCTCAAAAAAAAAAAAAAAGAAAGAAAGAAAATCCTAATAGTAGCTACCTACATGTGTGTAGGGGAGTGGAGGGAGTTAGTGATAAAACTTTACAATATATATATTCCTGGATATTTGTGTACATATATATGAATGATCTGTGACTATATATTAATTTTTTTTTTTCAAGAGAGTTTCGCTCTGTCGCTCAGGCTGGAGTGCAGTAGCACAATCTTGGCTCACTGCAACTTCTGCCTCCCGGGTTGAAATGAGTCTCCTGCCTCAGCCTTCTGAGTAGCTGGGACAACAGGCATGTGCCACCATGCCCAGCTAATTTTTTTGTATTTTTAGTAGAGACAGGGTTTCACCATGTTAGGCAGGCTGGTCTCCAACTCCTGACCTCAGGCAATCTGCCTACCTCGGCCTCCCAAAGTGCTGGGATTACAGGTGTGAGCCACTGTGCCCGGCTTTCAAATATTTTAAATTAAACTATTTAATTTAAAAAATTTAAAAATAAAATATATAATTGCTTCTAAAAGTCAAGAAAATGTAGGGTAATTAGATGGCTTAGAAGTTAAACTTGGAAATTATCTGTATAGGCCGAGCACAGTGGCTCATGCCTGTAAACCCAGCATTTTGGGAGGCTGAGGTGGACCAATCACCAGAGGTCGGGAGTTCAAGACCAACCTGGCCAACGTGGTGAAACCCTGTCTCTACTAAAAATACAAAAATTAGCTGGGTTTGGTAGCATGCACCTGTAATCCTAGCCAGTGAGGAGGCTGATGCAGGAGTATCACTTGAACTCAGGAGGCGGAGGTTGCAGAGAGCTGAGATCATGCCATTGCACTCCAGCGTGGGCGACAAGAACAAAACTCCATCTCAAAAATAAAGAAATTATCTGTATAAAATACCAGTCCTGGCCAGGTGTGGTGGCTCATGCTTGTAATCTCAGCACTTTGGGAGGCCGAGGCGGGTGGATCACCTGAGGTCAGGAGTTCGAGACCAGCCTGACCAACGTGGAGAAACCCTGTCTCTACTAAAAATACAAAATTAGCCAGGTGTGGTGGTGCATGCCTGTAGTCCCAGCTACTCTGGAGGCTGAGGCAGGAGAATCGCTTGAACCCAGGAGGCAGAGGTTGTGGTGAGCCGAGATCGCACCATTGCACTCCAGCCTGGACAACAAGAGCAAAACTCCATCTCAAAAAAACAAAAACAGAAAAAAAACAGTCCTTACTATGTACTCACACACGCACACAAAAATACCAGTCCTACAAAGACAAGGCCAAAGAATAAGAGACCTAGCACAGTGCCTCAGGTGTTCAAGGAAACTTCAGAGAAATGGCCATACTCCAGTGTGCTCTTTACTTTATTTTTCAAGATGAGGTCTTGCTGTATTGTCCAGGCTGGTCTTGAACTCCTGGGCTCAAGCCATCCTCCTGCTTTGGCCTCTCAAAATGCAGGGATTACAGAGGTGAGCCACTGTGCCAGCCAGGAAGCACTTTAAAAATTCCATCTTGGGCTGGGCACAGTGGCTCACGCCTGTAATCCCAGCACTTTGGGAGGCTGAGGCGGGCAGATCATGAGGTCAGGAGTTCAAGACCAGCCTGGCCAATATGGCGAAACCTCGTCTCTACTAAAAATATAAATATTAGCCGGGCATGGTGGCATGCGCCTGTAGCCCCAGCTACTCAGGAGGCTCAGGCAGGAGAATCACTTAAACCTGGGAGGAAGAGGTTGCAGTAATAAGCTGAGATCGCACCACTGCACTACGGCCTGGGTGACAGGAAAAAAAAAAAAAAAAAAAAAACTCCCTAAGCCACTATAATTTCATGGTAATTCTTTCCCCTCGTTTTTTTTTTTAGGTGGAGTCTCAGTCCGTTGCTCAGGTTGGAGTGCAGTGGCATGATCTCGGTTCATTGCAACCTCTGCCTCCCAGGCTCAGGGATTCTCGTGCCTCAGCCTCCCGAGTAGCTGGGATTACAGGTGCGCGCCACCATGCCTGGGTAATTTTGTATTTTCAGTAGAAATGGGGTTTTTCCATGTTGGCCAGGCTAGTCTCAAACTTCTGACCTCAGGTGATCCGCCTACCTTGCCCTCCCAAAGTGCTGGGATTACAGGCCCTTTCCCTTTTGGTTTTTTTTTTTTTTTTTTTTGAGACAGAGTCTTACTCTTGTTGCCCAGGCTGGAGTGCAATGGCGCGATCTCGGCTCACTGCAACCTCTGCCTCTCGGGTTCAAGCGATTCTCCTGCCTCAGCCTCCCGAGTAGTTGGGATTACAGGCATGCACTACCACGTCTGGCTAATTTTTGTATTTTTAGTAGAGACAGGATTTCTCCATGTTGGTCAGGCTGGTCTTGAACTCCCGACCTCAGGTGATCCGCTCAGCTCGGCCTCCCAAAGTGCTGGGATTACAGGCATGAGCCACTGTGCCTGGCCCCCCTCTTTTAAATTCATTTAATTTACTTGCCATCTAATCAAAGCACTATGGTTTTATGGTGTTTGGGGTTGTTTTTAGTTGCTATTTAATTTATATTATTTATGTATTTTTTTTGTCCTAACTAGCTTGTAAGCTCATTGAAGACAAGACAAACATATTTTGGAGGTCTCTTCAAAGTTCTCAGGATTGTGTTATACACACAGCACAAGATCAATACACATTCATAGAACTGGCCGGGCACAGTGGCTCATGCCTATAATCCTAGGCGTGGGAGACTGAGACAGGAGGATCACCCTAGGTCAGGAGTTCAAGACCACCCTGGCCAACATGGTGAAACCCCGCCTCTACTAAAAATACAAAAATTAGCCAGACACGGAGGCACATGCCTGTAATCCCAGCTACTCAGGAGGCTGAGCCAGGAGAACTGCTTGAACCTGGGAGGTGGAGGTTGCAGTGAGCCAAGATCGCGCTACTGTACTCCAGCCTGGGCAATAGAACAAGACTCCATCTCAAAAAAAAAAAAAAAAAAAATTTCCGAAGGGTCTGAAAAGACCAGTAAAACCTCGTGCATATTTTGCTTTTTAACTTCTCTGCCGCTAGATATTAGGAAAATGGACTTCCTTCCAGTTGGAGTCTCCAGATTGTAGCAAGTGCTGTCAGAGTTAGGTACCAGCATCATTTATTTCCTTATCTAGCACCTAATAATGTATATTTGTTTGTTTGTTTGTTTTGTTTTAAGGAGTGGAGCGTTTAATAGACAAGAAAAAAGGAAGGAAGAAGAGCCTGGTGCGGTGGCTCATGCCTGTAATCCCAGCACTTTGGGAGGCCGAGACGGGTGGATCACGAGGTTAGGAGATCGAGACCATCCTGACTAACACGGTGAAACCCCATCTCTACTAAAAATACAAAAAAATTATCCAGGCGTGGTGGCGGGCGACTGTAGTCCCAGCTACTCCGGAGGCTGAGGCGGGAAAATGGCGTGAACCCGGGAGGCAGAGCTTGCAGTGAGCCGAGATCGCGCCACTGCACTCCAGCGTGGGCGACTGAGCAAGACTCTGTCTCAAAAAAAAAAAAAAAAAGGAAGACGAAAATTACATAAACAAGTCAGGCCTAGTAGACACTAACATCCAAACCTTAAACAGGATTAAAACAATTAAAAAACTACAACACCCCCTTAACCCCTGGCCCACCTGTATGGCTATTACCAGTAATGCAACAGATGCTTCCATTCCTCATCCCTATATTAATTCTCTGTCTTGTCCTATGTTTTGCTCCTATTTTAATCAAATTTCTCCAAGCCAAAGTTCAAGAGATCACCCGTGTCGCCTTCAACCAGATGCTCCTACATCCCTACGTCCAGGTGCCAACCATAGACCCTCCTGATGACGCCCCCTAACAGCAGGAAGCAGCTAGACAGACAACGACGCCCCCTATCACTATAATCAATAAAAGGTTGGACTGTCTGGATGGAGGGAGGAGGGAAACAAAGAACAAATCAGAAAATAGCTCCCCTAATAATGTACATTTTTTTAAAACTGTATGCATGTATCAGAATGGGTAGATAACTGGCTTGGTTATCAGATCGGCTATTATTTCCCTTTGCCATCCAAGAGACAGTTTGCTGCATTATCAGCTGATGCTGTAAGTGCCAGGGTAAGATAATAGCTACAGAGTTATTTTGGGAAATATTTTTCTATGCCTTTTTCAGAGCATTGCAAAGGCCAGGAGTCATCCTTCCACCCCCTAGGGCTTTACCTGACCTTAAAAACCTCAAGGGCAGATGTAGTACACAGCTTGTTCTAGAAGATTTCCACTGGTCAGATCGCCTTTCCCCTCAGTGGCAGCTTGACTGACCACCTCCCCCTTCATGAGATTGCATCTTTACAGGATCTGCTGATCCTGCAATTGTACTTTGGGTCATTGATTGCTGCTTTAGCAATAAGAGTCGACAGCCTTGATTTTTATTATTTCCAGGATACAGTCCTCTTTTCTCTTTTTTTCTTTTTTCTTTTTCTTTTTGACGGAGTTTTGCTCTTTCTCCCACGCTGGAGTGCAATGGCGCGATCTCGGCTCACTGCAACCTCTGCCTCCCAGGTTCAGGCAATTCTCCTGCCTCAGCCTCCGGAGTAGCTGGGATTACAGGCGCCCACCACCATGCTCAGCTACTTTTTGTGTTTTTAGTAGAGACAGGGTTTCACCACGTTGGCCGGGCTGTTCTTGAACTCCTGACTTCAGGTGATGCACCTGCCTCGGCCTCCCAAAGTGCTGGGATGACAGGCGTGAGCCACCGCGCCCGGCCAACAGTCCTCCTTTAACAAGGACTATGCACCTTTCCAATATTTTGACCAAATGTAGGGAGAAGGCTCTGATTTTGGCAGTCCAGCCCAGGAAAAGCAAAAAATGAACAAAATCCAATATAGGCTAGAAATCTGGTTTTAAATACATGTTCTGCAAGGACCCCTTTTAGTCTATGAATACAATTCAGTTATGTGTATTTTGTGCCTTATTCTGAAATTTTTATTTATTTTTTTTTTTTTAAGGCAGGAAGGTTCTCGCTGTGTGGCTCAGGCTGGACTCCAACTCCTGGGCTCAAGGGATCCTCCCTTCTCTGCCGTAGCTGAGACTACAGGCCTCTGCCACTGACTGCGGCCTTATTCTGAATTTTTAATATCTAATTTTATCATCCCCCATAATCACAGCCAACATGTTCTTATCTCCTGGCTCTTCTTCATCAGCTCAGCTTTTTTTTCCCCCTCTAAAATATGTCGTCTCTATCTGACAGTCTATTTGGAGGAAAAGAAAACCTTAAGACCCAAGGTGGATCCTTCTCTGGCAACAGTAACGAGATAAGAATACGAAGCAGGTTCTGCGACTGCATTGCAATGTGATTGGAATGAGTAATCGTTTTTCATTCTGTATAGCATCTTTCTCCACCTACCAAATGGGGGGCCGTGCCATCTCTGCCTCTCGGTGAGGAGATATTACGACACAGCCAGAGAGATTCACAAAGCACCTTGCAGAGTGGGCCTACTCTACATTCTGGTTTTCACTTTTTATTGGAGTCACAGGTGGGACTGCATCAAACAAAAGATATAGACTCTGGAATGTAGGGGAAAGAGAGTTTCCAGATAATGGAAGCCCAGATAAATTTCTATCATTAAAATACATAATCTGCCGACCCTAAAACAGTCACATAAAGAGGCAGGAGGGAATACTACCCCGCAGCTCCCGGATTCGGCCGCAGTCGTGGGCGGGGATTGGGGCTTGGGTACGCCCCTTGCGTCTGGTCCCCAAGGGACGCTCCCCACCCCGCGGCGCGCGAGGCGCCGCGTGAGGCCGGCTTTGCCCCTCCTTCCCGGCAAGAGCGCCGATCAACGGTTCTTGCGCCTGCGCCCTGCGCCGCTGCGCGCCTAGGCACTCGCTCGGGGCCCTTTGTGCGCATGCGCGCTCGCGCTCCCGCCCTGTCGCTGCGCTCGGCTGAGTCAGTCAGTCAGTCGGAGTCTGTCCTCGGAGCAGACGGAGTAAAGGGACTTGAGCGAGCCAGTTGCCGGATTATTCTATTTCCCCTCCCTCTCTCCCGCCCCGTATCTCTATTCACCCTTCTCCCACCCTCGCTCGCGTAGCTATGGCGGAGCCATCGGCGGCCACTCAGTCCCCTTCCATCTCCTCGTCGTCGTCCGGAGCCGAGCCGTCCGCGCCCGGCGGCGGCGGGAGCCCTGGAGCCTGCCCCGCCCTGGGGACGAAGAGCTGCAGCTCCTCCTGTGCGGGTGAGGCGCGCGGGGAGCCCCCGCCTTGGGAAAGAGGGCGAGCGGGGGCCTGAGGGCTGGGGGGATTAGGAGGCGAGGCGGGAGGAGGGAGAATTACCCTCGACTACTGACGGCTTCAGCCCCGCAGGGACGAGCGTTTGGAAAATGGGCAAAGGGGAAGGGGAACGTAAGGTTGTGCAGGCGGTGAGGAAATAACGGGGTGTGAGGGAAACAGGTTGGGGGCGGGGAGACAGTCCAGTGGGCGTTAACGCCAAGACTGGGCAGGTGGGGAAAAATACCAGCTCGTGGGATAAAATGGAGAGTTGCTCGATGCATATGGTGAACTGGGGTGATTTAGTGGAGGATTAGATAGGGGCAGGTGGGTGGTGGGAGAAACAATTTGTTAGATTTTTGAGGGGATGGTGGTGAAAGGGTTGCATTGCAGGTTTGCAGACAGGTGTTGACATAATCAAGCATTCATGATAGTCCTCCAAAATATTTTTGGCTGCCCATGGGGAAGATGAGGAAGTTTAATGGAAGCATTGTAGCCCATTGTTTTTTGTTTGTTTGTTTTGTTTTTACTGTTTTCGGCTAGACTCCATGAATGCCGGATTTTTCTGAGGCTCCGAGGTAGAAGGAGGCGGGATGAGAATAGCTCAGGGAAGATTTGGGAGGGAGCTGCTGATGGTCCAAGATGGATCCGTGGCTGCATCTGCAACAGCCTGCTCTTCCCTGGCGCTGCGTGGGGGTGGGGACACGCAATCAGACGCTTATATTCTAGAAAATAGTCATGCTAAGCTATCAACATGTTTTGATTTCGTGTTTTCTGTGGGCTACTATTGATCGAAGTATAACAAAGGGGGGTGTTTACTGCAGAAAGGGGGAGGGGGAGAACATTCAGACAAAGCGAGGGCTGGTTGAGTCCCCTTCTCCCATCTCTGTGAAAGACTAAGAGCGAAGCTGCAGACCTCCTTTAGTTTCCATTGTATACGCGTCTGCCTGCTGGTGGGAGCTGGCTGGCAAGCTCCCCTTATGCAGAAATCTGCAGTGCAGATGCCTTCTTAAGAGGGGAAAAAAAAAACCCCACCATGGGCAGGTGGTGGTTCTTAAAGGAACTGAGTCTCCGAAGGAAAAAAAAAATGCGTTTTGTCAAAGGAAGGGCCATAAATTCGGGAGAGTAGAGATAATTTTGCTCTCTATTTAGTTATGTTAAAGATTTTTGAGAATTGTTTTTAATGCTTGGTTGTCTCCTTTGGCAGAATCTTGGGTTCTAAAGAAAAAATTTCTGATCTTAGCCTTAAATGTATTATTTTCTACATGTTTTTCTAACAGTGAATTTTCACCTGTCTGAGAGCTTTGGAGCCCTGTTGGATTTTTCAGTGTGGTTATGGCCATTTCAGTATCAGGAAGCTTTTGCAGATAAAAGAATGAGGCAGCAAATTTAGAACTCTGTCCCCTTTAAACCACCAGCCGTTTCTCCTCCAAATTTTTGTGTTCTGGGCTAAGGTCCAGATGAACAGCGACTTCCTTATAACTTAGCAACTTGATCTTTTTGCTTTAATCACTTGTCATTGCTTACTGTTTGGTAGGCCCTTTTGTGCATATCTTTCGGGTTTTCTTGATTTTTCATTTTTGATTCAGACCTAAGTTTTAGAAATTTGGCTCTGTAAGCTCTAGATAAGACAGATATTAAGTGTTGAAAAGTCATTCTAGTTAGCAGATTTGAAAATTTAGTCCTAGTTTATTTATAACTAAGTGGTGAAATCATTTGAGATTCATCTTTTTCATTCCTTTAATGCACTTACGGAAGAACTGGTCTAGTAGGCCAATGAAATAAGAGTATTTTGTTCATAGACACACAGGCATACCACAACCTAATTGGCACCTAAATTGGCAATACGAATTCAATGACATAACATATTTCTGTTTGGCTTATCTTTTTTCATGTGATCTACCCTTGTCACAATTTTTATCTATTTATTGTATCTATTTATTGTGTATTTTTTGCACTCCTCTTTATGATAGTGGAAAAGCTGCTGAAATTATGTGTTTTGCCCAAAGTAATATAATTTATATTCTGAAGTGCTGTTCCAAGTACATGAGTTTGCATTACATTTTCCTAATAATATTAAATGCTGCAGTTTTCACTCGTTATTTCTTTCTCTTTTCTTTCTTTTTTTTTTTTTTTTTTTTTTGTTTTTGAGACAAGGTCTTGCTCTATCACACACTGGAGCACAGTGGAGCCATCTTGGCTCACTGCAGCCACCGCCTCCAGGGTTCAAATGATTCTCATGCTTCAGCCACCCGAGTAGCTGGGATTACAGGCGTGCACCACTACACCTGGTTAATCTTTTTTGTTTGTTTGTTTGAGACGGAGTCTCCCTCTGTCTCCCAGGCTCGAGTGCAGTGGCGCGATCTCAGCTCACTGGAACCTCTACCTCCCAGGTTCATGCCATTCTCCTGCCTCAGCCTCCCAGTAGCTGGTACTACAGGCGCTCACCACCACACCCGGCTGATTTTTTGTATTTTTAGTAGAGATGGGGTTTCACAGTGTTAGCCAGGATGGTCTCGATCTCCTGACCTTGTGATCCGCCCGCCTCGGCCTCCCAAAGTGCTGGGATTACAGGCATGAGCCGCCACACCTGGCCCACACCTAGTTAATTTTTATATTTTTGGTAGAGATGGGGTTTTGCCATGTTGGCCAGGCTGGTCTCAAACTCCTGGCCTCATGTGATCTGCCCTCCTCGGCCTCCCAAAGTGCTGGGATTACAGGTGTGAGCCACTGTGACCAGCTTTACCCATCATTTCTTAGTAAAATTTTATTACAGAATTTGTATTTCTTAGATGTGCTGTAGACATTTATCACTATTAGCACTTAAAACAGTGATATATAGTAGTACTTAGTATTTGTTGAATAAATTATCAAATTTACTCTCTAGAAAGGCACACTTGACAAATAAACTAAAGAGAGACTCTTTTCAGAGTCTTGCTCTGTAGCCCAGGCTGGAGTACAGTGGTGTGATCTTGGCTCACTACAACCTCTGTCTCCTGGGCTCAAGCCATTCTCCCACCTTAGCCTCCTGAGTAGGTGGGATTACAGACGTGCACCGCCACGCCCAGATAATTTTTGTACTTTTAGTAGATACGGAGTTTTGCCATGTTGGCCAGGCTGGTCTTGAACTCCTGACCTCAAGTGATCCGTCCACCTCGGCCTCCCAAGGTGTTGGGATTACAGGCATGAGCCCCTGAGCCTGGCCGAGAGACTCTTATCTTAAATGCTTATCCACTGCAAATGTGCATTCATATTGTCTAAAAAGCACTAATACAGTTTTGTTGGGCCCAATGCAAGATCCTCATTTGTCGGGTCATTACCTGAACATAAAAGTTTACCTTGCAATGTGGGGCCGGGCGCGGTGGCTCACGCCTGTAATCCCAGCACTTTGGGAGGCTGAGGTGGGTGAATCACCTGAGGTCAGGAGTTAGAGATCAGCCTGACAAACATGGTGAAACCCTGTCTCTACTGAAAAATACAAAAATTAGCCAGGCACAGTGATGTGCACCTGTAGTCTCAGCTACTCAGGAGGCTGAGGCAGGAAAATCGCTTGAACCCGGGAGGCAGAGGTTGCGGAGAGCTGAGATCACACCACTGCACTCCAGCCTAGGCGACAGAGCAAGACTCCATCTCAAAAAAAAAAAAAAAAGATACCGCAATGTGTAGTAATCATTTTTATTGCCGAAGCTTTTCCTCCTTGCAGGATGTTTTCTCCATGTCACAGAGGAAGTGTCTCAGGCTTTTGTACCTTGAAAATAAGATGAAGTTTGTTATTCCAAAATTTAACTTATTTAAAATGTAGATGCTAAAAAATTACCTTAATTGTTAAAAAAAAAATCTGCACATATTGCTGTCATCGTCCAGCTTCATGTTCTTTCACCAAGCTCCCCTTGGTTTTGGAGACTCATCTTGGTTTTAGTTAAAGAAAAGTAAGTGATTGCTTGGTGTCCTGCAGAAAACAATTTTGTCTTGACCAGCCTGTCCAGTAATGAATTTTAGAAGTATTAGTTACTACATACAGGTAGAGAATGGGTGATGGCACTCTGTACTTTAGTGCCTTCAGTTCTAGTGCAGCCAGCAATGTAGTATGCTTAGAGATGGGGATCAGGGGTCAGGACGGCTTCCCAGATTTCTGCCTTTGAAGGAAACTGAAGATTTCAGAGGCAGAAATTTGAGGTTGAGGTAAAAGAGACTGAAATATTTCGTGTTCATTTCAAAGCAAGAGTTGCCTTTATTAGACCTCAAGTATAGAGACATGTCTATCATCTGAACTTTAAAAGTACTTTAATAGTTTACTGATGACATGATTGAAATTCTATAACTTGTCCCGGCGTGGTGGCTTACGCCTATAATCCCAGCACTTTGGGAGGCTGAGGCGGGCGGATCATGAGGTCAGGAGAGAGACCATCCTGGCTAACACAGTGAAACCCTGTCTCTACTAAAAATACAAAAAATTAGCCAGGTGTGGTGGCAGGTGCCTGTAGTCCCAGCTACTCGGGAGGCTGAGGCAGGAGAATGGCGTGAACCTGGGAGGCAGAGCTTGCAGTGAGCTGGGATCGCGCCACTGCACTCCAGGCTGGGGGACAGAGCGAGAGTCTGTCTCAAAAAAAAAAATCTATAACTTGCTAGAGACTGCTTTTTATTGTTGTTATGAAAATTGACTGAGTGTGGTGGCTCATACCTGTAATCCCAGCACTTTGGGAGGCTGAGGCGGGTGGATTGCTTGAGCTCACGAGCTTGAGACCAGCCTGGACAATAATGGTGAAACCCCATCTCTACAAAAAAACAAAAAAGCAAGAATTAGCTGGGCATGGTGATACGCACCTGTGGTCCCAGCCATTTAGGAGACTGAGGTGAGAGGATGGCTTGAGCTGGGGGCAGAGGTTGCAGGGAGCTGAGATTGTGCCATTGCACTCCAGCCTGGGTGACAGAGCCAGACCTTGTCTTAAAAAAAGAAAAACAGAAAATCATGATGCCAAAATAAAACTACATTTTATATGTTTCTTCATAGAAATTAGCTCAAAGCAAAAACAGCTTGGGCAATTTTTTGAAAAAGGTTTTTGCTTTAAATATTTATTTCCTCGGCTGGGCGCAGTGGCTCACGCCTGTAATCCCAGCACTTTGGGAGGCTGAGGCGGGCGGATCATGAGGTCAGGAGATAGAGACCATCCTGGCTAACACAGTGAAACCCTGTCTCTACTAAAAATACAAAAAAAATTAGCCAGGTGTGGTGGCAGGTGCCTGTAGTCCCAGCTACTCGGGAGGCTGAGGCAGGAGAATGGCGGGAACCCGGGAGGCGGAGCTTGCAGTGAGCCGAGATCGCGCCACTGCACTCCAGCCTGGGCGACAGAGAGAGACTCCGTCTCAAAAAAAAAAAAAAAAAAAAAAAAATTTATTTCCTCACTCATGAAACTTAGTTGTTCTGTGTAGTTTTTATGGCTTCATTTCCACACTTTGTTCTAACATATTAATCAAATGTGAGTATGTAATTTGTGTTTTGAGTTAACCCTTAAATAAAAAGGAATGTGGCCCCGTGTCCAACACTGACATCATCTGAGTGTTATATTCGTGTCAGATTATCAGTGGCAATGTAATGTGTTAAAACACAGACTTGAGCTCCAGGAATGCCTGGATTTCAATTCTGGCCCTGTCTCTTAATAATTATGTGTTCTTGTGCAAGTATTGAGCCTCAGTTTCCTTAACTTGAAAATTGGGATAATAGTGTCTACCTTGGAGTTGGTATGAAAATTAAGCACAATTTGGCTGGACGCGGTAGCCCACGCCTGTAATCCCAGCACTTTGGAAGGCCAAGGCGGGCGGATCACCTGAGGTCAGGAGTTCAAGACCGCCCTGGCCAACATGGTGAAACGGCACGTCTATTAAAGATACAAAAAAATTAGCTGGGCGTGGTAGTGCGCACCTGTAATCCCAGCTACTCGGGAGGCTGAGGCAGGAGAATCGCTTGAACCTGGGAGGCGTAGGTTGCAGTGAGCCAAGATAGCGCCATTGCACTCCAGCCTGAGCGACAGGGTGAGACTGTCTTAAAAAAAAAAGAGTAAACACATTTATAGGGCTTAACACAGTGTCTTGCCCGTAGTAAATAATTGTACCATTAATGTGAAGAAATGAAATATAGATCAACAATGTGATGTAGACACATTTGCATTGTACCTTTAAATCCTGACCTTTATTAAATAACGATATATAATATTTGATAAATCCATTTGTAGGTTACAAACTACTTGCACATATTAATAGATACAACATAGCAGTTCAAGTACAAATGAGAAAGCTGTCTTCCTCACAATCAAAGACTATTGTTACGCCTTTTTTCCCTTCCCACACGTGAGTCAGTTGTTTCAGTTTGTGGCCCTTCACATTAATGTCATAAAGCTGCCACCCCCTTCCACTAAGGTGGTCTCTTAAAGAGGTAGAGGGAGGAGCCAAGATGTTTCCCAGAAGGCTTGGCATGAATCAATATGCTTAAATACTTCTGCAGATTCTGACTGTAATAAATGTTATGATACATTAGGAAACCCCTTTCAGTGTGGAAGCAAGCATACAGGAGACAGCAAGAGTGGTCATGTCAATATGGCCTGCAAATGCCTGCTGACTTGGATTGTTTTTATTCTCCAAGAGTAAGAAGTTTTTTTTAATGCTGTTTTTGTTTATTGTCGGATTCACAAGTAATGGAACCACTCTGATCAAATTAAACAACCAGTCTACATACGTTTAGTAGGTGCACCTTTACCCTAAATTGTCATTTCTAAGGGGTTGTTTATTAAGTGACTGGTAAGAACCTCAGTGTTTTTATTCTTGGTGTTTTAAAGATGGTCTGAAAATAAAATAAAACCAGTATTACTGCTTTTATCAAATTATCCTGTGAGGAAATCATATATCTATCCTGATATAGGAGTTACCTGTCTAGTCCTGTGCGTGTTTCAAGCTTTGTAAAATGAAGTTTGGTAATAAAGGAATTGGTGACGTGTTGTTGAAGGGAAAAGGGAAAGTTGAGCTTTCCAATTTTGTTTGTGCCAAGAGTATGTTTTGCAGAAAGACACTTCTCTTTACCCGTAATCCTAGAATTTACCATTTTTGTAATTCTGAACAGAATTACAACAGCTCCATTAAAGAAGTAGGTTTTCTAATATAAATGTGCATATTTGTTGTATGCACTTAGCTTATAGTTTGCGTTAACTTTATTGTTGATGATGAATTTAGCCTCTTAAGTGTACAGACTTGTGAAAAATTCATCAATTTTGTAATATAACTTTTTCTCTTAATTTAGCTAATCCTCTCTATATAGTTCTAATTTTGGTATATGTGCTGCTGAAGTAAGCACTCATAGTAAAACTTTTTAGATAAAAATTAGCAAGTCAATATTTTGTTCGTATAATTAACTTATTCAGAAGTTGCCCAGAAAACTGAGTTAACCTTCTGTTCCATTCATTTATGACAGCTACTAGTTTTAGAGTTATTTTGGATCATAGGGTATGGTGTAGATGTTTTGAAAGAAGTGTGTGTGTTAAATAAGTTTAGCTGTAATCAGTATTGCTTGTGATTGCATCATTGAGGTCTTCTGTGCATCTATGAGTTTTGTAAGACATGTTCCTCTGTGATATTGCAACCTCAGAGAGAATCTCTTTAAATACTGTAACAGGGTTTGCATTTTCATTTTACCTATGGGAGGAGGTTATCAGCAAGTGGCCTACTCTTGTTATTTTGTGATTTATTTTTTAAATTTCAAAGAACTATTCTTACCTGTTTTCTCCAATCAACTGATTTATTATCGCCTGTAACCATATCATCGTAACCTAACCAGAGGAGACAGTGAGTTTATCAGGAAGTGGCCCACTCTTGTGAATTTTTGTTTTTTTTAATTTCGAAGAACTTTTTTTTTTTTTTTTTTTAGACAGAGTGCCCCTCTGTCGCTCAGGCTGGAGCGCAGTGGTGGGATCTCAGCTCCGCCTCCTTGGTTCAAGCCATTCTCCTGCCTCAGCCTCCTGAGTAGCTGGGATTGCAGGCTTGTGCCACCATGCCCAGCTAATTTTTGTATTTTTAGTAGAGATGGGGTTTCGCCATGTTGGTCAGGCTAGTCCTGAACTCCTGACCTCAGGTGAGCTGCCCCCCTCGGCCTCCCACAGTGCTGGGGTTACAGGCGTGAGCCACCACACCCGGCCTCAAAGAACTATTCTTACCTGTTTTCTCCAATCAACTGATTTATTATCTCCTGTAACCATATCATCATAACTTAACCAGAGGGGACAGACAGTGAGCTTTTTGACGTGTTCCTCATCGGTAGGTTGCCCTTCAAGCTATATGGAAGGACATTCTGGAAAACCTTTTGTTACAAAAATTTTGTCCTGTTATTTGAACATATTTCAATAGGGGGCATTGTCTTTATTTTATGTATGAGATCGAAATACTTGATTTTCATGATAGCTTACATTTGTGTACTGCTTTATGATTTAAGTTGTGCCTATATGTTACCTTAATTCAACAACTGAAAGCTCTTTGCCAGGTGCTATGGAAGATAGAAAGGTAAATAAAATATAGATCATTCCTCTACAGGCCATATTCAGTAGAGGAAAGACTTGTATTATGTTTATCTGTGAGGTAGACAGGTAACGATATAACCCCCTTCTTACAGATGGGGACTCAGGCACAGAGAGTTTAATGCCTATGCTTTAAAACTTGAAGTGACATGTGGTAAAAGTGGCTCAGTCACCCTTTTGAATTCAGTGGTCAGTTTAACTTAAAAGCCTTAATTTCTGGCTCCATGGTTCTTAAGCCAGGTGCCTTTTTATTTCACTGCTCTACAGAAACTTTTCTAGTCAAGTTCACCAAATATTTTACACATTGTTAAATTCAGTGGTCTCTTCTCCATCCTCAACGTGCTTTCACAACAGCTTTTGACATAATTGATTACTCTCTCCTTGAAATGCTTTTTAAATTTGTCTTCTATGACACCACATACTCTCACTGACTGTTCATCCTCTGGCTCCATAAAATTCACCATTTTAAGGTGTTTTTGAGTGTATGCACAGAGTGGTACAGCTATGTCCACTATCTAATTCCAGAACATTTTTATTACCCCAAAGAGAAACCCCATATCTGTTAGTAGTCATTCACCGTTCTTCCCTCCCCGCAATTCTCTGGCAACGATTAATCTACTTTCTGACTCTGTAGATTTCCTTATTCTTGAGATTTAATATTGCTAATTCTTTTTTTTTTTTTTTTTTTTTTTTTTTTTTGAGATGGAGTCTTACTCTGTCACCCAGGCTGGAGTGCGGTGGCGCGATCTCTGCTCACTGCAACATCCACCTCCTGGGTTCAAGCAATTCTCCTGCCTCAGCCTCCCAAGTAGCTGGGATTATAGGCATGTGCCACCATGCCCACCTAATTTTTGTATTTTTAGTAGAGACAGGGTTTCACCATATTGGTCAGGCTGATCTCGAACTCCTGATCTCAGGAGATCCACCCTCCTTGGCCTTCTGAAGTGCTGGGATTACAGGTGTGAGCCACCATGTCCAACCTAATTATTTTTATTTTTGTAGAGACAGGATCTCACTATATTGCCTAGGCTGGTATTGAACTCCTGGGCTCAAGTGATCCTCCTGCCTTGGCCTCTCAAAGTGCTGGGATTACCAGCATGAGCCACAGTGCCTGTCCTGATCTTTCCTTTTAAGTTTGTTCTCACAGTCTTCTCAATCTCAATAAATGGCCATTCTGTTCTTTCCTTCTTTTGTTAAAATCAAAAACCTTGGAGTTATCCTTGATTCCTTTCTATCCCTCATGCAAGCTGTCAACAAATGCTCTTGATTCTACCTTCAAAAATATATCCAAAGTCTGACCAATTCTGTCAACCTCCATTGCTACCATCTTGGTCCAGGCTAGCTCTCCTGGATTATTGTAGATGCCTCCTATCTGGTCTCCCTGCTTTCTTCCTTGCCTCTCTTCAGTCCATTTTCCACACAGCAGCTGGTGTAAGCCTGTGAAAATGCAAGTTGGATCATGTCACTCATGGGCAAAGTGCTACAGTGGCTTCCTGTTACACTCAGTAAATGCCAATATCCTCAGAAGACTTATTAATAAATACCCTGTACTATCTGGCCCCAACCTCCCCATTTCTCACCTGGCTTCAACCATACTGGCCTCCTTGACTCACTCTGTCGCCCAGGCTGGAGTGCAGTGGTGCGATCTTGGCTCACTGCAACCTCTGCCTCCTAGGTTCAAGCAGTCCTCTCACCTCAGCCTCCCAAGTAGCTGGGATTACAGGCGCGCACCTCCATGCCAGCTGATTTTTGTATTTTTAGTAGAGAAGAAATTTTACCATGTTGATTAGACTGGTTTTGAACTCCTGACCTCAAGTCATCCACCCACCTCGGCCTCCAAAAGTGCTGGGATTACAGGCATGAGCTACTGTGCCTGGCCTTCCTTGTTCTTTACACCAGAAATAACCCTCTATCTCACGGTTTTATTTGCTGTCCACTCTGCCTAGAATGCTCTTCTCCCATTGCAGTAGACTCAATGTTTATGTCCCCACCCCTGCAACCTGGCCAAATCGTATGTTAAAACCTAACCCCCTGGCCGGGCACGGTGGCTCATACCTGTAATCCCAGCATTTTGGGAGGCTGAGGCAGGCGGATCACGAGGTCAGGAGATGGAGACCATCCTGGCTAACATGGTGAAACTCCATCTCTATTAAAAATACAAAAAAAATTAGCCAGGCGTGGTAGCACGCGCCTGTAGTTCCAGCTACTTGGGAGACTGAGGCAGGAGAATCACTTGAACCCGGGAGGTGGAGGTTGCAGTGAACCAAGATCGTGCCACTGCACTCCAGCCTGGGTGACAGAGCGAGACTCCGTCTCAAAAAAAAAAAAAAAACCTTCAGAAGGGAGGAATGTTTTGTAGACCACTTTGGTTTTCTTTTTTGCATGTGGCAGTTTTTAGTTTTTAAAATCAGTACCTTTTAATGGGAACAACTTGACCAAAACTTTGTCACAGAATTTTGAGGTCCATTAAAACAGTTCAATGAAAAAGAAAAAAAAAAAAGAGGTGGGGTCTCACCATATTGCCCATGCTGGTCTTGATTGAACTCCTGAGCTCAGGAGATCCTCCTTCCTTGGCCTCTCGAAGTGCTGGGATTACAGGCATAAGCCACCATGCCCAGCTTCCTTATGGGTTTTGTCCAGCAACTAAAACAAGCCCTTGGCTCATAAGAGGTGTTCAATAAATATTTATGGGAAGAATGAGTAGAGAAACTCTTCCCAGAAAAACATGCATATTAACAAAGTATTGTGGCCAGATGCAGTGGCTCAGGCCTGTAATCCCAGCACTTTGGGAGGCCGAGGCGGGTGGATCACCTGAGGTCAGGAGTTCGAAACCAACCTGACCAACATGGAGAAACCCTGTCTGTACTAAAAATACAAAATTAGTGGGGTGTGGTGGCACATGCCTCTCATCCCAGCTACTCAGGAAGGCTGAGGCAGGAGAATCACTTGAACCTGGGAGGTGGAGGTTGCGGCGAGCCAAGATCGCGCCATTTCACTCCAGCCTGGGCAACAAGAGCAAAACTCCATCTCAAAAAAAAAAATTATTGCATAGTTTTCACAGGATTCATGAACTGCTGTCAAATTCATTCATAAACTTCAGGTTAAGAACATTTGGTTTTTGAAAGTCAAATTGTAAACATTGTTACATGCTTATAATTCGTAATTTCTATAAGATCTCTATGGAAATGGATGTATCCATTTAAGTGCTGAGGAGAGAGTTTTCTTGTAAGCCCATAAAACTATCTGTAATAGAAATATATTTAAGGTTAGCCTCTCTTGTTTCTTCTGGACTGTAGGTATTTTCTACCAATGACTTTAATCCAGAAAAACATCTTTTCATAACCACTTGAATGCCACATTCTGGCATATTAGAAAGAGACTCTGGGCACAGTGGCTCATGCCTGTAATCTTAGCCCTTTGGAGGCCAAGATGGGAGGATTGCTTGAGCCCAGGAGTTTGAAACCAGCCTGCACAACATAGTGAAATCCCATCTCTACAAAAATTAAAAATAATCTGGGTGTGGTGGTATGTGCCTGTAGTCCCAGCTCCTTAGGAGGCTGAGGTGGGAGTATCACTTTGGCCCTCAAGGT
The DNA here is from genome assembly GCF_008728515.1 of Papio anubis. NCBI lineage: Eukaryota > Metazoa > Chordata > Mammalia > Primates > Cercopithecidae > Papio > Papio anubis. The sequence continues at coordinate 113,109,238 of NC_044987.1, forward strand.
TGAGGCTGCAGTGATTGCATTACCACTGCACTCCATCCTGGGCAACAAAAGACAGAAGACCCTGTCTCAAAACAAAAAAAAAGGCAGCTAGGGTATTAAGATATTTGTAACCAGTTTATTAATTATGGTTTTTGGTTTTTTTTTTGAGAAGTTTTGCTCTTGTTGCCCAGACTGGAGTGCAATGGCATGATCGCAGCTCACCACAACCTCTGCCTCCCGGATTCAAGTGATTCTCCTGCCTCAGCCTCCCAGGTAGCTGGGATTACAGGCATGTGCCACCACGTCTGGCTAATTTTGTATTTTTAGTAGAGACGGGGTTTCTCCATGTTGGTCAGGCTGGTCTTGAACTCCCAACCTCAGGTGATCCTCCTGCCTTGGCCTTCTAAAGTGCTGGGATTATAGGCGTGAGCCACCGTGCCCAGCCTATTAATTTATTTTTAAGACAAGGCCTGGCTCTATCACCCAGGCTGGAGTGCAGTGGCATGATCTCAACTCACTACAACATCCATGTCCTGGGCTCAAGCCGTCCTCCCACCTCAGCCTCCCGAGTAGCTGGGACTATAGGCATGGCTATTTTTTGTATTTTTGTAGAGACGAGGTTTCACCACGTTGCCCAGGCTGATCTTGACCTCATAAGCTCAAGTGATCCCCCTACCTCAGCCTCCCAACGTGCTGGGATCACAGGAGTGAGCCACCGCACCCAACCTGTAACCAATTTCATATCTACATAGTCCATTTTGTTTCTGTCAGGCTTTCTAATTTTCTTTTGCAACAGGAGTTCTGCTTTGTTCTTCGTGTTGGATTGCATATACGTTAACTCTAATAAATAGTACAAAGAAAGCTTTCCAACTCTTTTTAGTGATATAACAAAAGAGTGGGCATCTTGGAAATTAGCACTGTTTTGACTTATATGAGAGGGAACTGCTGCCTTAGTAACTACTACATTAATAAGACGAATGTCCAGTTACTACTTACTACTCAGTCTAGTTTTGAAATAACAAGCTACATCTAAAAATCTCTTATATTGGTTTTCAGCAAACATTTATGAAGCTCCTGTAATGTTCAAGCCTCGATATTCCATGACTTCTGCTATATGCTGGTCAACCTGAAAGATACAAAGATATGTAAGAGGTCTTTAACCCTTAGGTGCTTCCAATCAGGTTGTAATTATTTTCCAACAATAAATAAATTGAATTTATTTCATTAGATATTCTGAGAACTAAGACTTTAATAATTGATTTCTTTTTTTTTTTCTTTTTTTCCCCCTGAAATTCCTGAGCTTTAACTAGTTGGTCTGTTTTTATAGTAGTTATGTTAGCTATAAATGAATAAATAAAAATCAACCTGCCAGTTTATGTAGATTCTCCCCCCTCGAGGAGGTGGAGCTTAACCCCTTCACCTCTTCAGGGTAGATGGTGAGCTTAAGACTTGTTTCCACAGAGTACAGTGTGGAAGGGTGGGGAGAAGTACTGCTTCCTCCACCCAGGTGGAGAATCCTGGCAAGCACTACCTCAGCCAGGGATCAGGTTAACATCATCAGTTGATAAGTCATGTTGAGAGTCTGTACTCTTGATATGATGTGATGAGCATGGTCCTTGGTAATCTTCCCCAGAAGCCATCACTCCAGTCTAACCATGAGAAAAACATCTGACAAACTCATATTGAGGGACATTCTGTAAAATATCTTGACCAGAGTACTTATTAAAACTGTCAAGAGAAGTCTGTGAAGCTGACAGTCCAGAAGAGGCTAAGGAAACATGATGACAAAATGTGATATGGTATCCTGTATCCTGGATGGGATCTTGGGAAGAGAAAAGGGGCGTTAGGGAAAAATTAAAGGGGATCAAGAAAGAAGGACAGAGTGAGACCTTCCTTCTCTAAAAAATAATAAATAATAAAATTACCTTTGTAATATTCTTTTTTATTAGAATACAGTGAACATCTCTTAGTGTCAATAAATTATCATCTACAACCCAATTGTTAATGACTATTATCCCATTGTTTGGATATACCAAACTTAATCAGTCTACTTATTAGACCTTTGTTAAGTTTCCTTTAAAAAAAAAAACAAAAAACTATTTTAAAGAATATTGTGATGAGGCTGGGCTCAGTGGCTCACGTCTGTAATCCTAGCACTTTGGGAGGCTTAGGTGGACAGATCTCGAGGTCAGGAGCAACATAGTGAAACCCTATCTCTACTAAAGATACAAAAATTAGCTGGGTGTGGTGGCGCACGCCTGTAATCCCAGCTACTCAGGAGGCTGAGGCAGGAGAATCACTTGAACCTGGGAGGTTGGAGGTTGCAGTGAGCCAAGATAACGCCACTGCACTCCACCCTGGGCGACAGAACAAGACTGTCTCAAAAGAAAAAAAAAAAAAAGAATATTGTGATGAAGCCAGGTGTGGTGGCTCATGCCTGTAATCCCAGCACTTGGGAGGCTAAGGTAGGAGGATGGCTTGAGCCCAGGAGTTCAAGACCAGTTTGGACAACATAGTGGGATCCTGTCACTATTTTTTTTTTTGGCATGAGCTCAGCTCTAGCACACAGGCAGGAGTATGCAGTAATCTTGGCTTAGCCACTGCAACCTCCACCTCCTGGGTTCAAGCAGTTCTCCTGCCTCAGCCTCCCGAAAGTAGCTGGGATTACAGGTGCCCGCCCACACCCATCTAATTTTGTATTTTTAGTAGTGACAGGGTTTCACTATGTTGGCCAGGCTGGTCTCGAACTCAGATGGTTCCAGCCTCCCTGCTCCCAAAAGGATTACAGGTTTGAGCCACCGTGTCTGGCCCCTGTTGCTTTTTTGAGACAGGACCTCTTCAGCCTGTTTTAGGCTGAGTGCAGTGGTAGACCTTTGGCTCACTGGTGCCTCCTCGGCTTCTCTGAGTTCACGCCAGGCCTCCCGCTTCAGCTCCTCCGAGTAGCTGGGACTGCAGGGTTCGGCCATTCTGGAGCACTTTTTGTGGTTTTTTAATGATGGACATCAGGTTAGCCAGATGGTTTCAATCTTCTGGATTCTCAGGATGTCTGCCAGCCTTTGTAGTGTTGGAGATTGCAGGTGTGAGCCACCACACCCGGCCCCCCGCTGCTATTTTAAGAAAATTTAAAAATACAGCTAAGCTCAGGCCTCACGCCTGTAATCCCAGCACCCCTGCCCAGGTATGATCACAAGTCAGGAGATCGAGATCATCCTACACACATGGTGAAACCTCATCTCTATAAAAAATACAAAAATTAGCAGGGCTGGTGGTGGGCTTTAGTCCCATGCTCGGGAGGCTGAGGCACGAGGGATGGCGTGGAACCCGGGAGGTGCAGGTTGCAGTGAGCCGAGATCCAGCCACTGCACTCCAGCCTGGGCCACTGTGAGTCTCCATCTCAAAAAATAATACACAAAATAAATAAATAAAATAATATTAGGATGAATAACTTGCAGCCGCCATGCCTGCACAAAATGACTTGGCTATTTATTGAAATTAGATTTTCAGCAGGTCCCTATGCCAATGTTTTTTTTGAGATAGCCTCCTCTGTCACTCCAGGCTGGGGTGCAGTGGTTCCATCTCTGGCTCACTGCAACCTCCACCTCCTGGATTCAAGGCAATTCCTCTCGCCTCAGCCTCCTTAAGTCAAGTGAAGCAATGCGCCACCATGCCCGCTAATTATTATTATTATTGTGTTTTTTTTTTTTTTTTTTTTTTTTTTTTTTGAGACAAAAATCTCATTCTATCCCCTGTAGCTGGAGCATCCGCTCACTGCGACGTCCGCCTCCCAGATTCAAGCGATTTCCTGCCTTGGCCCCGAGTAGCTGGGATTATAGGCACCTGCCACCATGCCCGGCTAATTTGTGTATTTTTAGTGGAGATGGGGTTTCACCATGTTGGCCGGGCTATTCTTGAACTCCTTACCTCAGGTGATCCGCCTGCCTCAGCCTTCCACAGTGCTGGGATCACAGGCGAGAGCTGCTGCACTGGCCCACTTGTGGTTTTTCAATCCCGTATCTTCTAGCAATTTTGTGGGCTTTGTTCCAGAAAAAAATTGTTTCTTTTTTATGTATTTTCAGATTTTTTTCTTCTGTTGGCTCCTTTCTGTCTCTCTCTAAATACACTTGTCATTTTCATTTCTAAAAAACTTTCCCTCAACATTGCCTCTCCCTCTAGCTGCTGCTCAGTTTTTAGTTCTTCCCTTTATCAGCCATATTTCCCATACTTTTTGTTTTCAGTGTTTTTTAAACTTACCTTCACTCCTCAGTCTTCATTGTCTGTCCCCTCCCCCTCTACCACTCTCATTTTACTCATCAATGCCAAATTAATTTCTGTGACCCTTTTCATAGTCTTTTTTTTTTTTTTTCTTTAAGACAGTATCTCACTCTGTTGCCCAGGTGCCGTGGCTCAATCTCAGCTCACTGCAGTCTCTGCCTCCTGGGCTCAAGTGATCCTTTCAGCTCAGTCCCCCAAGTAGCTGGGACGGCAGGAGCAAGCCAGCATGCCTGGTTAATTTTTGTAATTTTTTAGAGATGGGATTTCACCATGTTGCCCAGGCTGGTCTCAAACTCCTGAGGTCAAGCCATCCACCTGCTTCGGCCTCCTCCCAAAGTGCTGGGATTACAGGCATCAGCTACTGTACCTGATCGTTTTTCATAGTCTTAGCCATTCAGTGGCTTTGATTCTTGACCTTTCTCTAAAGCATTCTCCAAATGGCACCATTTTTTCCTTTATTGACTCCTTTCTGTTTTCTTCAGTGGTCCTTCTTTCTTGATCCCCTTTAAATATACATATTTTAAATTTTCTCTTCATGCCATCTGGTAAGGTCAAGTGGGCAATCTCAGCATTCCTGGGAAACTTAACATGATCTAAGATCACTGGGGGACCATTGACTCCAGATACTGCCTTGTACCTGAGGCAAGGCTGAGAGAGGTTGTTCCGACTGACTGCCAGCACCTGCTCCCAAGCTCCTACCATTGGCCCCTTTAAATATTGAGATATCTCAAGATTCTTTTGTAAAACTTCTGTATTTCTTCCTGGATGGAGGTATTAACTGCAGTTCTCACCCAAATGTTAATCCCAGATACTTATCTACAGCATTTACCTCTCTCCTGAGTGTGTCCCTGTTATTGAACTGCCTGTTCAACAATTGACACTTACATATGCCTTAGGCAAACTTTTTTTTATATTGAAAGTTAATAATATAAGGGATTCCTGGCCAGGTGCAGTGGCTCACGCCTGTAATCCAAACACTTTGGGAGGCCGAGGCAGGCAGGTCACTTTAGGTCAGGAGTTTGAGACCAGCCTGGCCAACCTGGTGAAACCCCGTCTCTACTAAAAATACAAAAATTAGCCGTGTGGGGTGGCGTGCGCCTGTAATCCCAGCTACTCAGGAGGCTGAGGCATGAGAATCACTTGAACCTGGGAGGCAGAGGTTGCACTGAGCCAAAATCATACTACTGTACTCCAACCTAGGCGACAGAGCTGAGACTCTTTGTCAAAAAAAAAAAAAAAAGAAGATTCCTTCTGTGTTCCCAACCATGGCATTTCATTTAGTCCCTCAGTGATCTTTTACTTCTCCAGTCTTCAACATCCAGGCAGATGGTCTCAAGACCTGTGTTCTGTCTTGTCAGCAGTCCTCTCATTCCCATCCTCACTGCCTTAGTGCGAGCCCTCATCTCTTGCCAAGATTATGCGGTAGCTTTTCAGTTCAGTCCATGCTGTACCCTGCTGCCGGAGTTCTTTCTAAAACGTGATATTGTCACACCCTTACCTAAAAACCTTTAGTGATTCCTTATTGCACAAAGGATATAATCCAGATTACATGGCATTTAAAGCCATTTGGAATCTGGCCAGTTGTTCCTTCTCCCCAGAATGCCTTTCCCTTCCTTGTTCACCTCATGAACTTAAATCTTTAAGACCAAGCTTACCACCTCTTCCGAAACATTCTTAATTTACTACAGTGGCTGTCTCTGCTGCATTCCCACAACTCATACAGTTTTACTGGTGCATATTTGCTTTTCAGCTACTTGTGGGCACCATATTACCAATACTAACACAGGTCCTGGACTTAGCTACTTAATGAAAATGATTTCATTAATGGAATTTGAGGGTTAAGATCATTCTGGGGTTCAGTTCCCTGTGACACAAATACAGAGTATGAATACAATGTGGTTTTGTAAGTTAGAAACCTCATGGAATATTGTTCCAACCATTACCAGTTATCTGTGTTCTGCATCTGCATAACAATTTGCATGTTGAAATTTTCCATTAGGAGGGAGTGTTAGGTGAAGGTGAAAAGGCAAACAGCTGGCATGTTCATAGGATCTTTTTTGGCATTGGGCTTGAAGCATTTGGTTTTTCAGGTTTGTTGGGATTTAAACTCATCATTGGCAGAGATTTAATGTTGATAGTAAATGCATGTAGACATGGATCCATCCGGAAACATAGAGATAGGAAAACATGCTTCTTTTTTTTTTTTTTTTTTTTTTTTTTTTGAGGTAAGGTCTCACTCTGTTGCCCAGGCTGGAGTGCAGTGGTGGGATCACAGTTCACTGCAGCCTCAGCTTCCTGGCCTCAAATAATTCTCTCACCTCAGCCTTCCAAGTAGCTGGGACTACGGGCGCATGCCACCACACCCAGCTAATTTTTTTTTTTTTTTTTTACTTTTGTGGAGACAGGATGTCACCTTGTTGCCCAGGCTGGTCTTGATCTCCTGGGCGCAAGCCGTCCACCGGCCTCAGCCTCCCAAAGTGCCGGGATTACAATCGAGAGCCACCTCGCCTGGCCTGTTTCCCCGCCCCCATCCTTTTTTTTTTTTTTTTTTTTTCAGACAGGGTCTCACTTTGTCACCCAGGCTGGAGGGCAGTGGCATGATTTCAGCTCACTGCAACCACCCTCTCCTAGGCTCAAATGGTCCTTCCACCTCAGCCTCCTGAGAAGTAAAGGATTAATTGAAATTTGTTACTTTTTTTTTTGAGACGGAGTTTTGCTCTGTCGCCCAGGCTGGAGTGCAGTGTCACGATCTTGGCTCACTGCAAGCTCCGCCTCCCGGGTTCACACCATCCTCCTGCCTCAGCGTCCCGCATAGCTGGGACTACAGGCACCCGCCAGCACGCCCGGCTAATTTTTTTCTATTTTTAGTAGAGATGGGGTTTCACCGTGTTAGCCAGGACGGTCTCGATCTCCTGACCTCGTGATCCGCCTGCCTCAGCCTCCCAAAGTGCTGGGATTACAGGCGTGAGCCTCCGTGCCCGGCCTGCACTTTGCTTTTTAATTCATATATGGACTATATCTACATATACACTTAGCCCACCTTATCTCAGGTTCTACATCTGTGGATTCAACTAATTGTGGACCAAAAATATATTTTTAAAAAACAACAATAAACACAAATTTTTAAAACAATACAGTGTAACAACTATTTACATAGCATTTACGTTGTATTAGGTGTCTAAAGAATAAAGTATAAGGGACGATGTGTGTAGGTTATATGCAAATACTATGCCATTTTATACATAGGACTTGAGCATCTTCAGATTTTGGGGAGCCGGGGGGTGGTTCTAGAACCAATCCCCCTCAGATACCAAGGTATAGCTGTACCTCATTCTTTTTCATGGCAGTAAGTATGTCACAGTAACTTAAAAAAAAATAACTTTAGGGGCCATGCTAGTCTGTGTATCCTTCCAGTTTTAGTGTATGTATTGCCAAAGCAAGTGATAGGTGTAACTTTAGTCTTCTGTTGATGGTCGTTTAGAGTATTCCTAATATTTATAACCAGAGCTTTTATGAATATCCTCATACACATATCTTTGTGCATGTATGCAAATATGGCTGTAGGATAAATTCTTAGAAGTGTAACTGTAGAGTTAGAGAATAGTGTGCAGGGGGACTGGGAGGAGAATATGTGCTTTTTAAATTTTGATACATGTTGCTGAATTTAGAAGAGTATAATTTTATTTCTTTTTGTTTTTTTTGAGAAGGAGTCTCACTCTGTTGCCCAGGCTGGAGTGCAGTGGCGCTATCTCGACTCACTGCAACCTCTGCCTCCCAGGTTCAAGTGATTCTCCTGCCTCAGCTTCCTGAGTAGCTGGGATTACAGGCGTGCGCTGCCACGCCTGGCTAATTTTTGTATTTTTAGTAGAGATGGGGTTTCACCATGTTGGCCAGGCTGGTTTTGAACTCCTGACCTCAGTTGATCAGCCTGCCTCAGCTTCCCAAAGTGCTGGTATTACAGATGTGAGCCACTGCACCCGGCCTAGAGGATTATAATTTTAGAAGATAGATTTCTCATGTAGTCCTGTTTTCCCCATGGATTGATTGTGAGTTTTAAAAAAAATTTAGGGTCAACTTTGCATATTTGCCAATTAGATATTTTTAAATGCTTTTATTAGTGATTTAACTCCTCAAAATGCATTCAGGAATGGTTAAAAGCAAATATTAATTAGTACTCAGATACTTATTTTCCCTTTTCTACAGAGTAAAAGAGCAGCATCATCTGTTCTTGAGGTTGTGCTTAATGTAAAATGCTAGGGATTCCTCTTTTCTTTTTCTGAAGGTGAGAATGTTTGACTAAAAAAAAATTGAATGGATTAACTTTTAGAAATGCATCTTGAAAGTAAAACAAGATTTTGCTATCAGGTGAGTGAAAACAATAATTGGAAATAAAGATGTGAGTTTTCCTCCTTGTTAAACCCAATGAAATTATGATGCTTGGCTCTTCCTCCCCATCAAAAAGAAAGTTAAACTTAAAATTCCTGTGTGAGGTTGTCATATTCTCATGCTGTATATTTTCTTTCAGATTCCTTTGTTTCTTCCTCTTCCTCTCAGCCTGTATCTCTATTTTCGACCTCACAAGGCAAGTCTGTAATTTTTTTGTGTGCATTGGTAAAAGAAAAATGTTGAGAAAGAGGCTGTAACTGGGGATATGAGGCACAAGTCTTCTATTGCACCCAAATCCCCTAAAATAAAAACTAATTACAAGCTGGTTCTTTCTATTTAGCAGTTTCCAGTGGGTTTCCTGTAATGGTTAATAAAATAAAATGAGGCTGGGTGGACTCTGTAACATAGCATAAACTTCAGGTGTAGTTTTGAGTATTTCTTTAAAATCAAAAACTTGCCCACCAGAATTTGGAGCAGATAGAATTGTGGCTCAGAGGCGAGGTGCAGTTGCTCACACCTGTAATCTCAGCACTTCAGGAGGCAAAGGCGGGCAGATCACTTGAACTCACGAGTTTGAGACCAGCCTGGACAACATGGTGAAACCCTGTGTCTACAAAAAAATATGCAGGCATTGGTGGTGCATGCCTATAGTCCCAGCTGCTCAGGAGGCTGAGGTGGGAGGATTGCTTGAGCCCAGGAGTTGGAGGTTGCAGTAAGTGATGATCGTGCCACTGCACTCCTGCCTGGGTGACAGAGCAAGACCTTGTGTCACCACCACCACCACCAACAGCAACAAAATTGTGGCTCAGAAAACACCCAACCCCTAGAATGCATTTAATGTATTGATTTGCAGCTATGAAACTGGTTTAGAGAGGTAGCAGATTTGGAAAAACAGTATAAAAGTGTGCTTCCACTGAACTAGAAAAATACCAACCTAGCTAGGGCATTTTAATGTGAATTTATCTGAGATACGTCATAAAAGTTAGGCTAGTTCCAAATTGCCTAGGAACATTGAACAAGTCAGTTATGTGACTTTTGGCAACCAGGGCTTCTTGTCCTAGAGATTGAGATGTGGCTTTGTTTTGTTTTGTTTTTAATCTGTCAATCTGTAGGGAAGGGAATCAGTTTGTGGAGGTGACATTGCCAAGAAGCTGAAAGAGAGGGTACTATGTGCTTCATCAATTTATACTAATAATAAAGTATTATTTCATTTGTGCTGCTGTACTAGACCCAAATACAGGTCAGTTGAGAACCTTTATTTTAAAAAAGGAAAAAGTAATTAAAATCACTAGATAGATTGTGGAGTTCTGTAGCTGCAAAAGACTTTTACCTTATAAGAATAAAAACATAATGGGATTAAAAAAAAATTAGTGAAACTTTTGCCTGGTTAAATCTGCTTCTTAGGAAACATGGTAGGGAATTTTTTTTTTTTTTTTTTAAGACAGGGTCTCACTCTGTCACCCTGGCTGAAGTGCAATGGCACATTCATAGTTCACTGCAGCCTCAATCTCCTGGGTTCAAGTGATCCCCCCACCTCAGCTTCCTGAGTAGCTGGGACTGTATACAGGCACATGCCACCATGCCCTGCTAATTTTTTAATTTTTATTTTGTAGAGACGTTTTGCTATGTTGCCCAGGCTGGTCTGGAACTCCTGGGCTCAACCAGTCCTTCCACCTCAGCCCTCCAAAGTGCTGGGATTATAAGCATGAGCCACCACCACATCTGACCAACTATTTGTTTATTTGAATTTAAACTGATGACATTAGAACCCCAATTCCTTTATAATGTGCCTTAATATGTGAATTTGGATATCTTGTGAGCCAAATAATGACCTCTGAAATTAACATGTTTATATTAAAAGATAGAAATTTTGTTAATGTTAGAAAGTAACTCAAACATATTAAGTAGTTATGTTGTTCTTGACATTTGGAACTTGACCATATTTATATTTTTAAGGGTTTTTTTTTCCTTAGGAGAATAATTTAAGCAAATAGGTATTAAATTTATTCTACTGTGGAAGAAAAATATAGTATAAATAGAACAAATAATTATTTCCTCTCTTGTATTTCAGATCTTTAAGAATACATTCTAATCTTAAGTCACTATTTTTTTTTCTTTTCTTTTATCTTTTTTTTTTTTTTTTTTTTGAGATAGAGTCTTACTCTTTTGCCCAGGCTGGAGTGCAATGGTGTGATCTCGGCTCACTGCAACCTCCACCCACCAGGTTCAAGCGATTCTCTCACCTCAGCCTCCTGAGTAGCTGGGATTACAGGCATGCACCACCACACCCAGCTAATTTTTGTATTTTTAGTAGAAACGGGGTTTCATCATGTTGGCCAGGCTGGTCTCAAACTCCTGACCTCAAGTGATTCGCCTGTCTTGGCCTCCCAAAGTGCTGGCATTACAGGCATGGGGCATGTCGCCAGGCCAAGTCACTTTTTTCATATAGAAAAGGGATAGTTAGGCCGGGCGCAGTGGCTCACACCTGTAATCTCAGTACTTTGGGAGGCTGAGACGGGCGGATCACGAGGTCAGGAGATCGAGACCATCCTGGCTAACATGGTGAAACCCCGTCTCTACTAAAATACAAAAAAAAAAAAATTAGCCAGGCGTGGTGGCGGGCGCCTGTAGTCCCAGCTACTCGGGAGGCTGAGGCAGGAGAATGGCGTGAACCCGGGAGGCGGAGCTTGTAGTGAGCCGAGATCGCGCCACTGCACTCCAGCCTGGGCGACAGAGCGAGACTCCGTCTAAAAAAATAAATAAATAAAAAGAAAAGGGATAGCTGATACTCTAAACGGTGTAACAGTGTAACCCATGGCTAACATACCTAATGTATGACATGTTGAAAAGAGAACTGTCATAGCTTTAAAAATTATTTTCATCCCTGGTTAACAGAAATTACATGTGCACTCAAGTAGAAGGGAGGTAAATAAAAAGGATTTAAATTAAAAATGAATGTTTAAATAGGTTTCAGTTTCACAGTGTATATTAGAATTTGTAAGACAGCACATATACTTATTCTTACTTTTTGCTTACAAAAAATTTTTTTTGACCAGTGTAGATTGAGAATAGCGCTATTGTAAAAAGGTAATTAAGAATGCCCTATCTGGCTGGTCGCGGTGGCTCACACCTGTAATCCTAGCACTTTAGGAGGCCAAGGCAGGCGGGTCACCTGACGTCAGAAGTTCGTGGCCAACGTGGCGAAATCCCGTCTCTACTGAAAATACAAAAATTAGCCGGGTGTGGTGGCAGGCACCTATAATACCAGCTACTCGGGAGGCTGAGGCAGGAGAATCACTTGAACCTGGGGGACAAAGTTTGCAATGATCCAAGATCGCGCCATTGCACTCCAGCCTGGACGAAAGAGCGAAACTCCATCTCAAAAACAATACAAAACAAAAAGAATGCCCTATCCTCGAATGGGTTTCATTTAACCTCTATTAGTAGCATTTTCTCCTGCAACAAACAAATAAACAAAACACATGATGGAAAAGTAGCCCAGTGGGGCCCTACGTCATTGGTGGTCTAGAGGTTAGTCTGTTCAGTTGTTTGAGGGAACACCTTGGCAGATGATTAGGTGTTTTCTAGGGTAGCCAAGACTGGTAGCTTCCAGTCTGCCTTAGTGAAAATAAGGGAAGAGGAAGCTGTTGATATAGTTGGTTAACTATATTAAAACCCTGGGTGGGAGATGAGGGCTCTGGAAACAGTCCACTTCCACACAGGCCTTTGAAAGTGACTACTGCCACCAGCATGCACCTTGAGTCCGTCACCAACACTAACCCAACTAATTTCTTTGGCTTCATATACCTTAGCTATCTAGCCTTAGGGAAATTGTGGCTATTTTTATATACTCCAATCATGTTAAGCAATATGTAGTAATAATAGGACTTAAAAAAAAATATAGAGAGAGACAAGGTCTCACTAGGTTGCCTAGGCTGAACTCCTGAACACAAGCGGCCCTCCCACCTCAGCTTCCCAAAGTGCTGGGATTACAGGCATGAGCCACCATACCTGGGCTAAATAGGACTTTTTAAGGTTTAAGAATGACATGATTTTTTTTATCCTGAAATATGTATTTATCATTATTGGGTTTCAGGTAGATGCATGTATAAAAAATGTCATTAATTCAGACTGAGTAAAGGGCAGTTAAAGTTTTTTAAAGTAAATTTTGTGATATTTACTAAGTTGTAGTGCTTTGAGAATACAGCTACATAAGCTAGGAAGTTAAACTTTTGATATGAATAGATTTCTAATTAGAATGTCAATGGAGTACCCCTGAGTAGTCCTTGTGGTCTTTTGCTTATGGCTTCCTTTTTCTATGAAGCAACATTATATTTCAGCCTAATCCCTGAGAGTTTCAAAATAGTGGATTACATTTTAATGTTTTCCTGTACTTCATAAAAACATACGAAGATATTGACAGAAGTATAGATGTAGTATGTGGCTAATTTTTATTGAAATTTTACTATGCCCAGTAAACTTTAAATGAATCATCTCATTTAATCTTCATAAGCAGTTCTATGAAGGAAAGGGACTGGCTCTTTTACCAATTGAAATGACTTGAAAATGGTGAAATCACTTGCTCAAGGTAACACAGCAAGTAAGTGGTAGATGGAGGATGCCAAAGCCATGGTCATAACTGCTCTACCTGTAATAAAGATGATCAGATAAACTAGCTATATTTTAGGGTTTAGACTTCTTTTTAGAGATGGCATTTTGAAGTTAGTATTAAAATCATGACAGCAGAAGAGGTAGATACTGTTGTTTTGACCATATTATCGCTATTAGTGATATAATTTAGTATCATCTGGGGTATATGCTCCCTCCAACAAAATCAAAATCAGACTGAAATTTTGTTTTACTTTTCAAAACCTTTGATAAGAGTGGAAGCTGGAAAATACTGTTTCTTTAGAAAGCATTGGAAGAAAAGTAGGTGAAAATGAGATTGGAAAGAGAGGATCCATCCACCATGCCACATTGGAAGCACATTTGCATTAATGAACGCTTGCATTCAATTTGACTAATGCAGTAGGCATCTGGAATAGGAAGTTACAACCCTGAACTTGGGGGCAAGCATTGAGGAAAAAAATAAATTTGCCAGTTACAGCCTTTTTAAAAAAAAAAACAGAACAAAAACAAAACAAAAGAAAAACATTTTTCTTTGTGTAAAAGAGACTTTTTGTTTAGGATCTAGCTTGGCTGCAGAGTGTCTGCTGGCTAACTTCCTATTTTGATGCTGTGGCTGAAAGTTGTTGATACTGTTTTGCACGAATTTGTCGTCTTGTTTTGTGAACATGAGAAAATTCAAGTGTAGGAAAACCTATACCTGAATATTTCAAACCTCCCTCAAATGAGTATGGATGTGAAAAAGTAAGTGGCTACTACAGGCTGGCACCCATTGTTCACTGATGTATATAGTGATTCCATGTTATAGATATCCTTTTAGTAAAAAGTAATGAATTTCTTAGGTGAGCGGGTAATTAACAACATGGTAACTATAACCTAATTTTAAACTATTTACTCTTTTTAGGAAGAACTCTTTGATATAGTATATAACATTCCTTATTCCTTAATTATAGATCACATTTTGTTTTTAGTAATGAAGTTGTAAGTACTTGAATAGATGAGTACTAAATCTTTAAGAGACACTTTGAGGAAAAAGAAGCAGAATAAATAGTATATGAAGGATTTTCAATTCAAATGTATTTACTCATAAGTACTTTTTGTTGGTTGGTTGTTTGTTTTTTAAGAGATGTGGTCTCACTGTGTTTCCCAGGATGGTGTCAAACTCCTGGACTCAAGCAATCTTCCCACCTCAGCCTCCTGAGTAGCTGGGACTACAGGCGGGCACCACTGTGCCCAGTCATAGACATTGTAGTTTTTTGTTGTTGTTGTTTTTATCATGTTATTTTAAACTCCCCATCTTGCTCTGAAGAATAAAATACTCTGGGCATAAAAGAGATAAATTTCTGCCTCAATTCCCATACCAGATTTTCTAGTCAGATGTGGTTTTTTCCTTCTTCCAATAAAAATGCAGAATTACTGTACTTTAGAATTAGTATATGGAAGTGTTTAGGCACGGGAAGACCACTCCTGCTGCATGCCTTGCTACTCTTAAGTTGTGCCCAGTTCAAGCCCATCTATGTGAGGAGAAGCCATGAGAGTGGCTCCTCCTGTGGGATTTTATGGGACTAGAGCTCTGAAGTATGACCCTTATCTTTCTGCCCTTTCAACACATACCAGATGTATTAAGGCTGTGGTTCTGAAACCAAGTTCGTTGCCTGGGAAACTTGTAATACAAATTCCTGAGCTCTGTCCTCTTTAGGAAGTTCTGAGGCAGTAAATCAGAGATAAACCCCGTGAAGAACTAGTAGTTGCTCTTAAGTTTGAGAGGGATTGTGAAAAATTGTGCCAAAGGCTGTCTCTGTGCTCGGTTATTAAATTGTTCAGCTGGTTGTACATTGAACTAAAATATACTTTGACCCTGCTGGTGGTAAAGATCATTTGCGAAACATTTTGTTCAGGAAAATTTACTGGCTGGGTGTGGTGGATCACTTGAGGTCAGGAGTTTGAGACAAGCCTGGCGGACATGGCAAACCCCCATCTCTGCTAAAAATACAAAAATTAGCTGGGTGTGGTGGTGTGTGCCTGTAGTCCCAGCTACTCGGGAGGCTGGGGCAGGGGAATCACTTGAACTGGGGAGGTGGAGGTTGCAGTGAGCTGAGATCAGGCCACTGCACTCCAGCCTGGTTGACAGAGTGAGACTGAGACTGTTTCAAAAAAAGGAAAAGTTATTTATCTTTCAATGTTGGCTTAGAATTTCTTATATGTTGAGTTCCCTTGTGGGGTTTTTGGTTTTGTTTTTTGGGTTTTTTTGGTTTGTTTTTTTTTTTTGAGACGGGATCTCACTCTGTTGCCCAGGATGAATGCAGTGGGTCAATTAGGGCTCACTGCAGTCTCGACTTCCCAGGCTCAAGCGATCCTCCCACCTTACCTTCCTGAGTAGTTGGAACCACAGGCATGTGCCACCACACCAAGCTAATTAAAAAAAAATATATATATATATATATATATTTTTTTTTTGAGACGGAGTTTTCGTTCTTGTTGCCCAGGCTGGAGTGTGATGGCCCAATCTTGGCTCACACCCAGGTTCAAGTGATTCTCCTGCCTCAGCCTCCTGAGTAGCTGGAATTACAGGCATGTGCGACCATTCCTGGCTAATTTTGTATTTTTAGTAGAGATGGGGTTTCTCCATGTTGGTCAAGCTGTTCTCAAGCTCTCAACCTCGGGTGATCTGCCTGCCTCAGCCTCCTAAAGTGCTGGGATTACAGTCGTGAGCCACTGCCCCGGGCCCTAAAATTTTTTATAGAGAAGGGGTCTGTCTCATCATTTTGCCCAGGCTCGTCTAACTTCTGGGCTCAAGCAGTCCTCCCACCTGAGCCTCCCAAAGTGTTGAGATTACAGGCATGAGCCACCATGCCAGGCTGGGCTCTCAAACATCTTTATCTGCATAGAACCTAGCACAATTCTTGGGATGCCATAGGCGTTTGGTTTGTATCAACATATTCAGACGTTGCATCACCCAAGATTTTGAAGTAAATAAAAGCTCTTTGAATTATTTCCCTTAATATGTGAATGGTAGAAGGGAAAGTGTCTAAAGCTCTACCTGAGGATTTTCTGTATTATATTATACCAGATGAAGGTGGTTACAATTTGCCAATATGCCTTTTCTCTCCCCTAATAAAAAGGCATGTGGTCTGGAGTCTCTATGTCAAGAGAGTTTTTTGAGAATGTGGTGTTTGGGGACATTTATTGGGGATTTACTAAGTGGCAGATACTGCTGTGAACATATATTAATTCATTTAATCCTCGCAGCAGTTCTAAAGTTAGGTGCTTTAATTTTCCCATTTTGATGAAATTTTGATGAGATGGGATTAAGCAGTTTACTCAGGGCCACACGATTAGTAATTGTGATGAAAGGACTTGGAATTTTTTTTTTTTTTTTTTTTTTTTTTTGAGATGGAGTCTCACACTGTTGCCTGGGCTGGAATGCAATGGCGTGATCTTGGCTCACTGCAACCTCCACCTCCTGGGTTCAAGTGATTCTCCTGCCTCAGCCTCCTGAGTAGCTGGGATTATAGGCATGCGCCACCACATTCAGCTAATTTTTTCTATTTTTAGTAGAGACAGGGTTCTCCATGTTGGTCAGGCTGGTCTCGAACTCCTGACCTCATGATCTGCCCAGCTCGGCCCCCAAAGTGCTGGGATTACAAGCGTGAGCCACCGTACCTGGCTGACTTTGAATTTTTTAATAAGAATTTTTTGGCTGGGCGCGGTGGCTCACGCCTGTAATCCCAGCACTTTCTGAGAGGCCAAGGTGGGCAGATCACCTGAGGTTGGGAGTTCCAAACCACCCTGACCAACATGGAGAAACCCCATCTCTACTAAAAATACAAAATTAGCTGGGCATGGTGGTGCATGCCTGTAATCCCAGCTACTCCAGAGACTGAAGCAGGAGAATTGCTTGAATGCAGGAGGCAGAGGTTGCAGTGAGCCGAGATCACACCATTGCACTCCAGCCCGGACTAAAACAGTGAAATTCCATCTCAAAAAAAAAAAAATTTATTTGGGTCTAAAAATTTAGAATTTAGAATATGACTACCAACTTAATTTCCTAGTCTTTGTTTCAGATAATATATCTCAGTGGGGTATTTAGAGTTTAAGAAGATGAGTAATCATGCAGCTGAGTACTTGATAAGTTTGAGAACATGTTCATGATCACTGTGGGGATATGACATTTTTTACCTCTTACCGTATATTGATTCTCACCCACCCCCCTTTTTTTGAGACAAGGTCTTGCTGTGTCACCCAGGGTGGAGTGCATGGCTCACTGCAGCCTCGACCTCCTGGGCTCAAGCAGTCCTCCCACTTCAGCCTCCCAAGTAGTCAGGACCACAGGTGCATACCACCGTGCCTGGCTAATTGTTTAATTTTTTTGTAGAGATGGGGTCGCACTGTGTTGCCCAGGTGGGTCTCAAACTCCTAGGCTCAAGCCATCTCCCTACCTTGGCCTCTCAAAGTGCTAGGATTACAGGCATGAGCCACTACACCCAGCTGATTACCTTTTTAGTAAATCTACTAGATCTATGACCTTATTTGTTAATAATTAGAGTAGCACCATGTTTTTAAGTGATTAGAACTCTTGAAAATGAATATCCACATTAAATTCCGTTATAGCAAAGAACTAATTTAGAAAATGTTCATAATGAGTTTTGATGGCGATTTGTTTTGAGTAATGTTGGAAGGCTCTTGGAGTGCATGTGAAGGGATGAATCTTTTGAAAAAAGAAAGGTGGTAGACATTTTCTGAGACATAAAATAATCCAGATTTATTCCACCAGACAGTTTTACAGTGTTTAGTATTTTAGGAGCTAACTGCCTTCAGATTCACTGGACTATTCTGTCCTTTTGCCATGTACTGACCTGGGCAACACCAGTGACTACAAGTGCCATGCTGACCAGTTGGAAGAGTCTTTGCTTATCGGAGCTGTTCTAAAAGGCTTATTAGTTTTTGGTCTTCATTCTATTTAATGTTTTCATGCCTTTATACGCTTTTTACTTCCAGCCCAATTTTTCCCATTGTCTTGGTACAGGTCAGCTCTGTCCACATTTGTTAGGGTTTCAGCTAGCCAAAAATGGTCTTTTCATTTGCTGAAATTCTAAACAAAATAATTAAAGTTAAAGCTCAGATGATGATGCTACCTTATTTTTCTACACGTGGGAAAGCTTGACTGACAATAATGATTAGCGCCTGCATCTCACAATCACTGAGAAATGAAGGCAGCACTGACCTCTGTTTACCCTCTGAGCTTGCCCCCAGAAAATAATATACACCCTGAATGGTAAGTTATAATATTTTTATTAGGGAACATTATTAGAGGTTTTTTTATATATCTAGTAACCATGTCATATTAAGTAATCTTTTTTCTTTTTCTTTTTTCCTTTTGTTTTTCTTTTTTTCTTTTCCTTTCTTTTCTTTTCTTTTTTTTCTCCACTCTTGTCACCCAAGCTGGAGTGCAGTGGCATGACCGTGGCTCACTGCAGCCTTGACCTCCCAAACTCAAGCAATCCTCCCACTCCAGCCTCCCAAGTGACTGGGACTACAGGCACGTGCCACCATGCACAGCTAATTTTTCTGTTTTTTGTAGGGGCAGGGTCTCACCATGTTGCCCGGGCTGATCTTGACCTCTTGGACTCAAGCAGTCTTCCCTCCTCTGCCTCCCAAAGTTCTGAGATATAGGCATGAGCCACCACACCCAGCCTAAATAATCTTTAATGTTTGAAGTCTGTCAGGCCATTATGGTACTCAGTAGAGGACTTCTTAGTATTCTGAATATAGGACTTCTAACTTTATCTTTAGTTTTACCTAAGATTATTCTACACCTAACTTGAAACTTTTGGAGTACTAAAAGTTCAAGAAAGTTAAGAGAAAAGCAAAACTGGTAAACTGACCAGTTTGTGTCCTGCTAAAGCATAGATAGTTTTGCCGTGCTCTTCCCAGTGATGTGAATATTCTTTGGTTAGCATTCAATTTGGTTGCTTTCTTTTTAGTTTAATCAAGCACCATCACCACGATATCATTGTCATCATCATTTTACTTATTGATTTTGCTTATTGTCTGCCTTCCCCTCTGTGTTGTAAGCTCCATAAAGGCAAGAAATTTTTTCTGTTTTATTCACTGCTTTAAGCCCAGTTTCTAAAACAATGTCTGGCATGTGGTAGGCACTCAATAAATACCTCTTGAATTATTGCTAATTCATTTTGTAGACTTTCATCTGTAAGATGACAGATCTGAATCATCTGAAATCTCCATCTCCATAAGCTGGCTGGGCGCAGTGGGTCATGCCTGTAATCCTAGTACTTTGGGAGGCTGAGGCGAGCGGACTGCTTGAGCTCAGGTGTTCGAGACCAGCCTGGGCAGTGTGGTAAAACCACATCTCTACTAAAAATACAAAAAATTAGCCAGGTGTGGTGGTGCACGCCTGTAATCCCAGATACTCGGGAGGCTGAGGCAGGAAAATTGCTTGAATCTGGGAGGCGGAGGTTGCAGTGAGCCGAGATTACACCATTGCACTCCAGCCTGGGCGACAGAACTAGACTCTGTCTTAAAAAAGCACACAAAAAACACATAAAAAAACATATAAGCTGAACCTTCCCTGTGGGGTGGAGTCAGTTTGACTTACCTCAGAGTTGTTTGAAGAGAGAGGTTTCCAAACAGTTTTACAATAACCGTAGTTCACTGAATGCTTTCTGGTAGAAACACTGACTAGTAGCTTCAGTAACAATGCATGGCTCAGATTGTGGAATATTTCTGATTTAAATGTAATCTGTAGTACTTTACACTTCAGATGTTTGAACCTTTTAACTTACAGTGCTGGGCTTCATTTCTGTTGTGCCCTAATCTAGTCATGCTGAATATCCATACTATATAATGGCAGATGCAAACCATGTTTTACTAAATTAGAACTGCATATGAGTTATAGTTTACTTCAAGTGTTTTGTTTTGGTAATATAGCTTTGCCACCAAGCTTTAACTGTTTTCCTTAATGTACAAAGACTTTTTATTCTAATAACCAGTTTTCAGTTATACTATTTCTAAAGCTCAGCTCTTATTACATCAAATTTCAGTGATGTGTTGAAGTAGGGGAACTTTATATGGCATTTCAAAACATTTTTATAATAGTGGAATTTTATTTATTGAAAAATATTTTTGTCTTTAATAAAATAATTTTGAATGACGTCATAATTTTGCTTTTATCTGGTATTCGGATGTTTACATGAAAAAGAGAATATAGACTGAATAAAGATAATCCTAAAAGAACTTCTCTGTCACATTTTCCCAGTTATTCATGCTCAAGGCATTGCTGTCCTGAGCCTACTTAGGTCTCAGCTGACCAAGCTGAATCTTTGATTCACTTATTTGGGGCTATTTATTTAAGACCCACTTTGTTCCAGCTCCAAAGATACAACAATATGCAAGAAAGACAGCGCCCAGGGCTGGGCTTGGTGGCTAATGCCTATAATCCCAGCGCTTTGGGAGGCCAAGGTGGGCAGGTTGCTTGAACCCAATAGTTTGAGACCAACCTGGCAATGTAGCGAGGCACCATGTCTGTAGAAAGTTTAAAAATTAGCCAGGTGTGGTGGCATGTGCCTGTGGTCCCAGCTACTTGGGAGGCTGAGGTGGGAGGATAGCTCGAGGCCAGGAGGTCAAGGCTGCAATGAGCCACAATTGCACCACTTGCACTCTGGCCTGGAGGACAGAGGAAGACCCTGTCTCAAATACAAACAAATAAGTGAAGTAAGAAAGCACCAGCCCTTGGGATATTTGTTTTGATCCTTTTCCCCAGTAAAAACTTGTTAGAGTAGGAAGTTAGAAAACAGCGTGGTAGATTGATGGCTTATTAACTGCTAAGACAACATATTAATTTGAGAAGGATATTTTCTATTTTAAAAGTAATTCTGGAGTTAACTCTTTTTTTTTTTTGGAGACGGAGTTTCACTTTTGTTATTCAGGCTGGGGTGCAATGGCACGACCTCAGCTCACTGCAGTGTCTGCCTCCCAGGTTCAGAGGATTCTCCTGCCTCAGCCTCCTGAGTAGGTGGGATTACAGGTGCCTGCCACTACGCCTGGCTAATTTTTTTATATTTTTAGTAGAGACGAGGTTTCACCATTTTGGTCAGGCTGGTCTCAAACTCCTGACCTCAGGTGAGCCACTGCACCCGGCCCAGTTAACTCTGTCTTAACCAAAGAAATCAATTTGCACAGTACAATATTGATTTCAATGACAAGTTAGTACAAGAGATTTTGGAGGGGCCATGCGTGGCAGCTCACGCCTGTAATCCCAGCACTTAGGGAGGCCAAGGTGGGTAGATCACTTGAGGTTGGGAGTTCAAAACCAGCCTGGCCAACATGGTGAAACACCGTCTCTTCTAAAAATACAAAAATTAGCCAGGCTTGATGGTACTTGCCTGTAATCCCAGCTACTTGAGAGACTGAGGCAGGAGAATCACTTGAACCTGGGAGGTGGAGGTTGCAGTGAGCTGAGATTATGCGATTACACTCCAGCCTGGGCGACAAGAAAAAGACTCTGTATTTAAATAAAAAAAAAAAAAAGATTTTGGAGGGAGTCCACCTTTTTCAGTACGCTTTAGTTTAGAACATCACAGCTATTTATTTGTACATGGGACAGATTCTTCCTGTGGATAGAATAGAATAATTCTAGTCTCATTTTCAGGTTCAGGGAGGGTCTACTGCATCTCCTAAAAATCAAAAACAAGTCTGGCCACTTGTTTTTTTCCTTCTCAGATTGTGAGACTATAATAGTGGATTTATAGAGGCAGTCTGTGCTCTGAATTGTTCAGCTTACAGATTGAAGTCTATCAACTCTTTATAGTATCAGGTTATTTATTTTGTATCAATTATTTGCTTTTGTTGATTAGCTCTACCAAAATAATAAAAAACCTCCCAAGATTTCTCAATCTTTCCGCCCTTCTTTATGCTTTCTCTTTACAATGGAAAAGTAGTCCAAAAAGTATTTGTTAGGAAATTTTTTTGTTATTTGCAGTTCGTGGCATGATATGGCTTTTCTGTTTCACTGTTGGCAGCTTTATGCATGTCCTGTAGGATAACTTGATCATTTTGTTACATATTTATGTGTGTATATATACATCCTGTGTGTGTGTATATATATATATTTATGTAATTTAAAAAATAAAAAGCATGCTGCTTGGCTTGGCTAGCTACTGTGTAATTGTACCTGGTAAACAATTATTTTCTTTGAAATTCTGATCATAGAGGGATTGAGCTCTCTTTGTTCTGATGAGCCATCTTCAGAAATTATGACATCTTCCTTTCTTTCATCTTCTGAAATACATAACAATGGCCTTACAATACTACATGGAGAAAAAAGCAATGTGTTAGGGAGCCAGCCTATTTTAGCCAAAGAAGGAAAAGACCACTTGGATCTTCTGGATATGAAAAAGATGGAAAAGCCTCAGGGGATCAGCAACAACATATCAGACTCTCCAGTTTCTCTTGCAGCAGGAGTTCATTGTGACCGTCCTTCTATTCCAGCCAGTTTCCCAGAGCATCCTGCTTTGCTTTCAAAGAAAATTGGTCAAGTGGAAGAGCAAATAGATAAAGAGACCAAGAACCCAAATGAGGTATCAAGTAGGGAAACTAAAACTGCATTGGATGCTGATGACAGATTCACTTTGCTAACAGCCCAGAAACCACCTACTGAATACTCTAAGGTAGAAGGCATTTATACATACTCTTTGTCCCCATCCAAAGTTTCAGGAGATGGTGTTATTGAAAAGGATTCCCCTGAATCACCATTTGAAGTAATTATTGACAAAGCAGCATTTGACAAAGAATTTAAAGACTCGTATAAGGAGAGCACAGATGATTTTGGTAGCTGGTCTATGCACACTGATAGAGAATCATCTGAAGACATTTCAGAGACTAATGACAAGCTTTTTCCACTGAGAAATAAAGAGGCAGGACGTTACCAAATGTCTGCATTGCTCAGTAGGCAGTTTTCACACACAAATGCAGCACTGGAAGAGGTGTCTAGATGCGTGAATGATATGCATAACTTTACTAACGAAATACTGACTTGGGATCTGGTTCCCCAAGTGAAACAACAGACTGATAAATCTTCTGACTGCATCACAAAAACTACAGGACTTGACATGAGTGAATATAATTCTGAAATTCCAGTTGTAAATCTTAAAGTTAACACTCATCAGAAAATTCCTGTATGTTCTATTAATGGGAGCACTCCCATCACTGAATCAACAGGTGATTGGACAGAAGCATCTCTCCTACAAGAAAATGCTATCACTGGAAAACCTATACCCGACTCTTTCAATTCCACAAAAGAATTCAGTATCAAAGGTGTGCAAGGCAATATGCAGAAACAGGGTGACACACTTGCAGAATTACCTGGATCTCCACCTGAGAAATGTGACTCTTTGGGTTCTGGAGTGGCCACAGTGAAAGTGGTTTTACCTGATGACCACCTGAAAGATGAAATGAACTGGCAGAGCTCTGCATTGGGAGAAATCACAGAAGCTGATAGTTCTGGTGAGTCTGATGACACAGTAATAGAGGACATCACAGCAGATCTATCATTTGAAAATAAGAAAATTCAAGCCGAAAAACCTGTTTCCATTCCAAGTGCTGTTGTAAAAACAGGTGAAAGAGAAATCAAAGAGATTCGCAGTTGTAAGAGAGTAGAAAAAACATCTAAAAACTTTCAAGAGTTGGTCAGTGACTCTGAGCTGCATCAAGAGCAACCTGATACTCTTGGAAGGAGTCCAGCTAGTGAGGCAGCAAAAGTACCCAATATAAATGTCTGCTTAGAAGATGTGAGTGAAGTTGCTCCTGAAAAGCCTGTTACTACTGAGAACCCCAAACTTCCTTCAACAGTGTCTCCAAATGTTTTTAATGAGATAGAATTCTCATTAAATGTGACAACATCTGCCTACTTGGAGTCATTACATGGGAAAAATGTTAAACATATAGATGATTCCTCCCCAGAGGACCTGATAGCAGCCTTTACAGAAACCAGAGATAAAGGAATAGTAGATAGTGAAGGAAATGCCTTTAAAGCAATATCAGAGAAGATGACAGACTTTAAAACAACTCCTCCTGTAGAAGTCTTACATGAAAGTGAGTCCAGTGGTTCTGAAATTAAAGGCATTGGAACCAAATACAGTGAACAAAACAAAGAAACAAATGGAAGTGAGCCTCTAAGTGTTTTCCCGACCCAAGGTACTCCAGTAGCATCTCTTGACTTAGAACAAGAACAGCTCACAATTAAGGCTCTTAAAGAATTAGGTGAAAGACAGGTTGAGAAGTCAGCTTCTGCACAGCATGACACAGAATTGCCTTCTGAAGAAGTACTGAAGCAAGCTTTCACATTTGCTCCAGAATCTTGGCCACAGAGATCATATGACATCCTAGAACATAATGTCAAGAATGGATCCGATCTTGGGATTTCCCAAAAACCCACTACTATCAGAGAAACTTCTAGGGTAGATGCTGTTTCCAGCCTTAGCAAGACTGAATTGTTAAAAAAGCATGTCCTAGCAAGACTTCTGACAGACTTCTCAGGTAACCATTTATATTAGAATACTGCATGTGGTTAATTCTGTGATTGATTACTTATCAGCGTGCCGTTTATGTTAGAGTCTGATTTATACCTACAAAATTATGGCTAGAATACAAATATAATATACTGTATGATGGGAAAGGCAGATTCATCTCTCGTCTTTTTTTAAATGATTGCTTGATTTGGTTTCCTTAATACCAATATTTCCCAAAGCAGTAGACCACTTTGTAACATTAGTCTTCCCCTAAAAATTTTTTCTATGCTCCAGTTATATTTCAAGGTACTTTTCTTTTCTTTCTTTCTTTTTTTTTTTTTTTTTTTTTTTTTTTTTGAGACAGAGTCTTGCTCTGTCGCCCAGGCTGGAATGCAGTGGCGAGATCTTGGCTCACCGCAACCTCCACCTCCCGGGTTCAAGCAATTCTCCTGCTTTAGCCTCCTGAGTAACTGGGACTACAGGTGTCAGCCACCATGCCAGGCTAATTTTTGTATTTTTAGTAGAGACAGGGTTTCACCATATTGGCCAGGCTGGTCTCGAACTCCTGACCTTGTGATCTGCCCACTTGGCCTCCCAGAGTGCTGGGATTACAGGCGTGAGCCACTGCGTCTGGCCAGTTACTACTTTTTTTTTTTTTTTTTTTGAGACGGAGTCTCACAAGGCCCCCAGGCTGGGAGTGCAGGGCGCTGACCTCGCTCACTGTAAAGCTTGCTTCCCCGGTTCACGCCATTCTCCTGCCTCTCAGCCTTCTTGAGTAGCTTGACTACAGGCACCCACTACCGCCTAGCCAATTTTTGTATTTTTAGTACAGATCGGGTTTCCACTGCAGTCTTGATTCTCCTGACTCCTTGTGATCCCACTGCCTCCTAAAGTGTTGGGATTACAGGTGTGATCCACTGCTCCCGGTCTACTTCTTTTCTTATAGGTTGGCCCTAGGGTGATATTAGTTGAGAACCTACTATCATCAGGTTCTTACTTATGTACAAAGCTTATTTTTAAATCTCCACAATAGTCACACTTTTTAGCACTTGAGTTTTTTGATATGTGCCTTGTGGAATCTTAGCAATCAAAGATAAAGGAATTCCTGCTGGGAAAGATAGTAAATGAAACTTTTAATTAATGTGATCATATACTATAGAGATTTTATGCCCTGAAAGTAGGTAGCCAGTATTGTAGTACTATTTTGTGAGTAATACTTAGGAGAACTCATGCGTTCTTCTACTTTCTATCTTATTTAATATTCTTCAGGCCAAAACTCATTATTGGATGGTACTAGAAACCCCTTCTCTTGTCTTTTATCTATTTCAAATGATCACTTTTCTATCAAGTGGCTTTCAGTTAGATTACTGCAAATGCTGTCCTGGGGTCTTGGAAAGTACAAGAAAAAAAAAAGGATCTTTCAAGCCCCTCTACAAGGGACCCCCATCCTTTAATGTAATACCAAGTTTTACATCTACTATATGGTCAGTGTTAGGTGCCATGTAGAGGTCTGTGGTTTTTAAACTATTTGATTATAGATCCTTTTTCAAATGAAATCATACACAGAGTTGTAATATTTATAAGAAAATTAGATTTTTGTTAGGCTAAATGTATTTTGTGTTTGATTATACTATTTACTTTTTATAAGGGCATTTCCTTACTGGAGACTGTAGGTAGATTTATCTTCTTAAGTTTTAATATTTAAAATAGATAAATTGTACTTAACCTTGTAATGGTATTGTGAGGATTAAATATGAAAATGCAGGTAATGCAGTGCCTAGCACATAGTAAATATTCAGTCAGATTTAGCACCAAATACAGGGCCTGCTACATAATAAGTACTGGACAATTATTTGTTGAATGAATGATAGGAATTATTTCACTAATAATTATCAGTGAAGACATTGAGGCTTTTTGATAAACCAAAAATTTTGAGTTACCAATTAAGGATAGCTCTTATACTCTAGTATTTGAAGCTCACTGAATTTGGATTAAAGAGTGCTAGGTTCTAATTCTTGCTGTGCTGTGCCTAGAAGTATGACTTTGAACAATTACATAACCTTTCGGGGGCCTCAGATTTATTATCTGTAAAGTGAGGATGTAAAGTGAAGTAGATGGTCTTCAATTATCATTTCAGTAATATGATTCTCTGGCTCTGGTACATTCTAGATTTCTTCCTGAGTTGTCATAAGTCTTATAGGTAGTAACTTTTGAGTATTAAGGCACATAGGAATTATACTACAAAAACTCCAGTGTCTAATTCTGGCAAATTCTTGTTTTAGCGTGACCTTAGATGACTAGTCTAATTGGTTCAGCATCTTCCTTTGTTAATGTGATGATCATTATTTTGCCCTGCTTTGTATGTTGCAGTAAATAAAGTGCTGTGTAAATGCTAATTATTAGTAATTATCAACTGAATTATTTAATCTAGCGTGAGAGATGAAAAGGGCTATGGAAGTTCAGGATATTTGTCACTGACCAAATTCTATGATTAGTGTATATTTTTAGATGATAATTAAAGAAGACTGGTATAGTTAGACCAAGAAGTTTAAAGGTCTTTCTTGCAGCTTTCAAAAGTGAAAACCTTTTAAAATTGTCTTATGTATGACTAAATCTTTAAAAATATAATCCATTTCATTGCAGTGAACCAAGATTGCACCACTGAACTCCACTCTGGGTGACAGAGCAAGACTCTGTCTAAATAAATAAATAAATTTAATTAAATTAAAATATCAACCATTTCAATAAAATGCATCAGTGTCTAGTTTTATTTATCTTTTTTTTTTTTTTTAAATTTTTTTTGAGACAGAGTCTCACTCTGTTGCCCAGGCTGGAGTGCAGTGGCGCAATCTCAGCTCACTGCAACCTCCGCCTCCAGAGTTCAAGCAACTCTCCTGCCTCAGCCTCCTGAGTAGCGGGGATTACGGGCGTGTGCCACCACACCCAGCTAATTTTTTGTATTTTTACCAGAGATGGGGTTTCACCATGTTGGCCAGGCTGGTCTCTCAAACTCCTGGCCTCAAGTGATCCGTCTGCCTTGGCCTCCCAAAGTGCTGGGATTTACAGGCCTGAGCCACCACACGCAACCAATTGTTTAGTTTTAAATACGTGTATCTGCATATTCTTCCTTTCTAAGATAAAGTTGTTTGGGAAAATAGGCAAAAGAAACAATGAAAGAATTAGTGGTTTGTTTTCTGTTTTTGCTATTTTATGTTATATTACGTAACAGTTTGTAATGAAGCCTTTATGATATTATAGTTGGTTGCTCAGTAATTACATTATGATAGACTCTCATAGTTTGGGGAAGAAAATCAGATCCCTGCCTGTCACATACCTAGTATAGTGAAGATAAGTTTTTTGTGTTTTAGTATCCAGATTGGCAAGGTGCAGAGAAATAGCATATAGTTTGGTGAGTACATGTAAATTGTTATAGCCTTTCTGGAAGGCGGTTGGCAATATGTAACAGACCTAGAATTGCCCTAGCAATCTTGTTTTTAGGAATTTATCCTTTTTAAAAACAAAAAAAGCCCAGGCTGGAGTGCAATGGCACGATCTCAGGTCACTGCAACCTCCACTTCCCGGGTTCAAGCAATTCTACTGCCTCAGCCTACTGAGTAGCTGGGATTACAGGCGCCTGCCACCATGCCCAGCTAATTTTTTGTATTTTTAGTAAAGATGGGGTTTCACTATATTGGCCAAGTAAAGATGGGGTTTCACTATATTGGCCAGGCTGGTCTTGAACTCCTGACCTCATGATCCGCCCGCCTCTGCTTCCCAAAGTGCTGGGATTACAGGTGTGAGCCACGGCGCCCAGCCGGAATTTATCCTTTTTTTAAAATGTGCAAAAATAACTACACAGATGTTCATAGTAGCACTGTTTATGATAGTGGCAGATATCTCAGTGTCTTAACAATTCGAGATTGGTTGAGTATATTATGGTGTAATTGTGCAATCGAATGTTACACAGTCATTGAAGTTGTTAAAGTTTTTTTTTTTTTTTAAGAAATGGAAAAATATAGAAAAGTACAAAGGCAGCATACACCCATATCTTCTCTATATGTAGAATTAACTTATATTGTTAGCATTGGTAGTCATATTTGCTTCCAAACTAAAGGATTCTTTCATTACCACCTGGCCACTCCCCTTCCCCAGACGTAACACCATTAGGGGCCTGGTACATCTTTCCAGTTTATTTTAAATAAATGTGTTTGTATTGTTTTATGCTTTTTAACCATTCATTCATATTATTATGTTTGTTGTATAACTTTTTCCATTCAACATTAGGTTTTTAAACTTTCTTCATGTTGGAATATATATAATTTATTCATTTTAACAGCTATAAAGTAATCCATTTTATGAATATATTATTTTCTTTTGATAAGGGTTTAGATTCTTTTCTGTTTTTTACTATTATACACAGTGCTGAAGTTAACATTCTTTTTTTTTTTTCTTTTTTGAGATGGAGTCTCGCTCTGTCACCCAGGCTGGAGTGCAGTGGTGCAGTCTCTGCTCACTGCAAGCTCTGCCTCCCGGGTTCACGCCATTCTCCCGCCTCAGCCTTCTGAGTAGCTGGGACTACAGGCGCCTGTCACCACGCCCGGCTAATTTTATTTTTGTATTTTTAGTAGAGTCGGGGTTTCACCGTGTTAGCCAGGATGGTCTCAATCTCCTGACCGTGTGATCCACCCACCTTGGACTCCCAAAGTGCTGGGATTACAGACATGAGCCACCATGCCCAGCCTGAAGTTAACATTCTTATACTTGTCTGTTTTTACACATATGTGAATATTTCCCCCGTGTTAGGGTGCTACTGCTTATCAGTTTCACTTCTAGCTTTGTGCATTACTTCTCTAGTTATTGTCAAAATTAGTGTCTTCTGTTATATAAAAATGTAATTTATTAGTAAAAACTACATTGTTGAGCACCCAGCAGATGGTGGATGCTAAAGTGGAACGAAAAGAGTTACAAAACAAGAGATACGAAATAATTCCTATCTTGGTATCATTTAAAGTGAATCTATGGCTGGAAAGATTCCATAAAGAAAAAAAAAATGAACCTATATACCTACATATATAAGGAATCTGAAGTAATTTTTAAAAGCAACGTCAGATTGGTTTTCTTTTCTTGTGGCCAAGTAGGTTTTTATTGGACCTGACCTTCCTGCATATAACTGGACCAAATTTTTAAAAAACAAAGACTTGAAGGCACTGGAGAATGAACGGGAGCAGTCAGATTCTGAAAGAGAGTTGATACATGTAAGAAGAGACAGCATGAAATTAGTTTTTTATTTTTACTGCTTTTAGCTAGAGGACAGGCTGAAGTGGGTACCTGACAGGTTGGCTCAAACCTTCATAGAAAACCTAAGCAGTGGACAGAATTTGGGTCAGCCACAACCATTGAGTCAGTGGAATGTAAGGGGAGGAGGAATCTTGGAAAGGAGAGATCCAGAGAGTGACAACCTAAAATTCTGTAGACAAACTGTGTTTAAGCCTCTGTTTAATCGTGAACCACACTTAACACACAAAAGATTATAAGCAGCACAACTAGAGATGAAAGAAGTGAACTGGACCGGGCACGATGGCCCATGCCTATAATCCCAGCACTTTGGGAGGCCGTGGCGGGTGGATCACGAGTTCAAGACCAGCCTAGCCAAGCTGGTGAAACCCCGTCTCTACTAAAAATACAAAAATTAGCCGGGCACAGTGGCAGGCGCCTATAATCCCATCTACTCGGGTGGCTGAGGCAGGAGAATCGCTTGAACCCGGGGGGTGGAGGTTGCAGTGAGCCAAGATCATGCCATTGCACTACAGCCTGGGTGACAGAGTGAGACTCCGTCTCAAAAAAAAAAAAAAGAAGTGAACTCAGTTTGTAGTTTGAAGGCCGGGCACAGTGGCTCATGCCTGTAATCCCAGCACTTCAGGAGACTGAAGCAGGTGGACCACTCGAGCCCAAGAGTTCAAGGCCAGCCTGGGCAACATGGTGAAACCTCTACTAAAAATACAAAAGTTAGCTGGGCATGGTGGCGCACGCCTGTAATCCCAGCTACTCAGGAGGCTGAGGCAGGATAATTGCTTAAACCCAAGAGGCGGAGATTGCAATGAACTGAGTTCACACTACTGCACTCCAGCCTGGGTGACAGAGGGAGACTCTGTCTTAAAACACACACATGCAAACACACACACACACACACACACGCATCATACTGGAGGTCCTAGCCACTGAATTACGACAATAAATGGAAATACAAGAAATCAGGATTGGAAAGGAAGAAGTTAAACTTTCTTCATTTACAGATGACATGATTGTTTACGTAGAAAATCCTAAGAAATCCACAAAACAACTATTAGGATTAATAAGTAGGATTATTAATTAGCAGGATTGCAGGATAGATATTAGGTTAATACACAAAACTCAATTTTGTTGTTACATATTAATAGCAAAATTCGACAATTTTAAAGAAAACCTTTTTTTGAGACAGTCTCTCTATGTTGCCCAGGCTGGAGTGCAGTGACGCAATCTCTGCTCACTGTAACCTCCGCCTCTAGCTGAGATTGCAAGTGTGCACCACCATACTTAGCTAATTTTTGTAATTTTAGTAGAGACAGGGTTTCACTGTGTTGCCCAGGTTGGTCTCAAACTCCCGACATCAAGTGATCTGCCCACCTCAGCCTCCCAAAGTGCTGGGTTTACAAGGTGTGAGCCACAATGCCCAGCCTAGAAAATTAAATTTTTTAAACAAGTAGTTCCATTTACAATAGCACCAAAAGCATAAAATACTTGGAATAAATTTAACCAAAAAAGTACTTAAGACCACAATACTAAAAGCTACCAAGCACTGCAGAGAGAAGATAAAGAATGACTAAGAGGAGAGAAGTTCATGAATTGGAAGACTCAATGTTGTTAAGATGTCAGTCTTACTCACACTGCTGATCTATGGATTCAAGACAATTCAAAGTCCCAGAGTTTAACATTTCTCTCTCTCTCTCTTTTTCTTTTTCTTTCAAGACAAGGTCTGCCTCTGTGACCCAGGCTGGAGTGGCATGGGGTGCGATCTCAGCTCACTGCAACCCCTGCTTCCTGGGCTCAAGCCATCCTCCCACCTCAGCCTCCTGAGTAGCTAGGATTGCAGGCATATGCCATCACACCGAGCTAATTTTTGTATTTTTAGTAAAGATGGAGTTTTGCCATGTTGCCCAGGCTGGTCTTGAACTCATGAGCCCAAGCATTCTGCCCAATTTGGCCTCCCAAAGTGCTGGGATTACAAGTGTGAGCTAAAGCGCCTGGTCAGTTCTAACATTTCTATGGAAACACACAGAGCCTAGCAAATCTAAAGTAACCTTTTAAAAATAACAAAATTGGAAAACTTGGAACATTTACTTAAAGACATTATAAAACTCCAGTAATAAAGACAGTATGGTACTGACAAGTTGACAAGTAAAGAAACAGAGAACCCAGAAATAACAAATTAGCACAAATTTAGCAACTTAAATTTATTATCTCACAGTTTTCATGGATCAGCATTCTAGGCATGGGCTAGCTGATCCTCCTGCTCAGGGCCTCACCAGGGTTGTGATATCATGAGACTCAGGGACCTCTTTCTTTCCAAGCTGGCTGGTTGTTGACAGAATTCAGTTCCTGGAAGTTATAGAATGAGAAACCCACTTTCTTTCTCCCTGGATATCAGCTGGGGAGATCATGCTCAGCTACTAGAAGCTGCCTGCAGGTCCTGACCTCATGGCCCTCTCACAACATGGTAGCTTGCTTCTTTGAAGCTATCAGGAGAATCTTATACAGTTAGTCCTCTGCATCCGCAGGTTCTGCATCCTTGGGTTCAACCAACCTCGGATTGAAAATACAAAAGAAAAACCAATAAAAAATAATATAAGGACTGGGTGTGGTGGCTCATGCCTGTAATCCCAGCACTTCAGGAGGCTGAGGCAGGCGGATCACCTGAGGTCAGGAGTTCAAGACCAGCCTGGCCAACATGGTGAAACCCCGTCTCTACTAAAAATACAAAAAATTAGCTGGACGTGGTGGCACACGCCTGTAGTCCCAGCTACTCAGGAGGCTGAGGTAGTAGAATCGCTTGAATCCGGGAGGCGGAGGCAGTGAGCCAAGATTGTGCCACTGCACTCCAGCCTGGACAACAGAGACTCCGTCTCAAAAAAATTAAAAAACATAAAAAATAAAGCATACAAACGGATATGCCTAGGTTACATGCAAATACCATGCTATTTTATATAAGGGACTTGAGCTTCCATGGATTTTTATATCCTTGGGACTCCTGGAACCAATCCCCTTCAGATACTGAGGAATGACTGTATAACTCAAATGCAAAAACTAGAATGACTATTCCATTATATTCACAGGTCTGCCCACATTTAGGGGCAGGGGAAAGTGTTATACAAGGCATGTACAACAAGGGGCAAGAGTCTTGGAAGCCATCATAGAATCCTTTTTTTTTTTTTTTTCCTGCGATAGGGGCTTGCTCTGTTGCCCAGGCCAGAGTGCAGTGTTGCAGCCCTAGCTCACTGCTGCCTCCTGGGCTCAAGGGATCCTCCCACCTCAGCCTCCCGAATAACTGGGACTATGGGTATATGCCACCATGCCCAGCTCCATCTTAGAATTCCACCTGCCACAATTCTAACTTCACATGATATGCAAAAATTAAAATGAATTAGAACTCTGAACATAAAAACTAAAACCAAAACGTTTTTCCAGGAATGCATAGGAAAATATTTTCATGACATAGGGTAGGCAAAGATTTCTTAGGTAAAATGCACTAACCATAAAATTAAAGATGGATGGCCAGGCACAGTGGCTCATGCCTGTAATTCCAGCGATTTGGGAGGTCGAGGTGGGTGGATCACTTGAGGCCAGGAGTTCGAGACGAGCCTGGCCAACATGGTCAAACCCAATCTCTACTAAAAATAGAAAAATTAACCAGGTTTGGTGACGGGCGCCCGTAGCCCCAGCTGCTAAGGAGACTGAGGCAAGAAAATCACTTGAACCCAGGAGGTGGAGGTTGCAGTGAGTTACGATCATGCTACTGCACTCCAGCCTGCTCAACAGAATGAGACTCTGTCTCCAAAAAAAAAAAAAGAAAGAAAGAAAAAAAGAAAAATACTCTTTAGGTAACTAAGGTCAAAAGTTCACATTTTTAGATCCATACTGTTCACCTGGGGAGGGGTAGACAATGCCATTTTGTTTCCTGTTTTATAAATCTGAAATTGAGGGCAGAGGGGATGGTAGGTTATTTTAATGAACAAACAACTATTTTTTCTGAGTGTGTGAGATGAACGTTAGTTTGAAAGGGGTTCCTACATATTTCTCTGGCCTACTGCCAGACTTATCTGTGGCCAAAAGTATGTGTGTCTGTCTTTGACAGTGACAGCTTTGTATTCTGTCAGTGATCTTTCTGTGCCTTTTGAGGGGGTGGATTTCTTTGGTTAATAATAAATCTGTAGCAGAGCAGACTGTTAACCCATTTCAGCAGCCACAGAATTTGGGCCTAAGTTTACAAACACGTCACCTGATGTCTCTTTTGCAACTTAAAAGTGGCTTCATTTATTATAACTATTAATGTGAAAGTAACCAAAGAAAAGAAATCATCTATGTAAAAATGTCTGCATCTGTCTTTACATAAATTGTTCATATTAAAAAGCTTAACTGTTTCCCCTTTATTAACAGTTTCCTTTTTGAGGTTATAAAGCATGGCCTTTTTTTTTCCTTTTAGTCGTTTCAGGCATGTTTGAGTGTTCTTAGAGATGTGTTATAGACAGATTTTAAGCAACTTTTGCAAGGAAGGTGGAATGAATTGGAGATTTATTTGTTCTTAAAAAATGAAGTAGCTGGGTGCAATGATTCACGCCTGTAATTCCAGCACTTTGGGAGGCCAAGGAGGGCAGATCGCTTGAGCTCAAGAATTTAAGACCAGAGTGGGCAACAAAAAAATTTAGCCAGGCATGCTGGCATGCACCTGTAGCCTTGGGAGGCTGAGGCAAGAGGATCACCTGAGCTCAGGAAGTCGAGGCTACAGTGAGCTGTAGTCACACCACTGCACTCCAGCCTGGGTGACAGAGTGAGACCCTGTCTTTAAAAAAAAAAAAAAGAAGAAGAAGAAGAAGAAAGTAAAACTAACAGACTACTAAACCTTGAAATTTCTTTCACATTTGTTCCTTTTCAGAATAAGTATTTGAACAGCTCTTCTTTTCTACCTTTGAGGTGTATACTTGGGAGAGTAAAGTCAATTGACTTTTGGAAATGGCTATTTAGAATCAAAACAAGAGCTTTCCCCAAATTCGGTAATAAAATTAACGGATTGGGAATCAGTAAGGTTTACTGCTGTTCCTGCTGGAAATGGCGCAAGACTGATTTCCTTTTTTCTTAGCCTGAGATTACCATTGGATGTGTTAGTGCCCTCTTCAGGTGTAACATGGGTACTGCAGCCAGCATCCTTAAATACCACGGGCAAGAAATACTTTAATAAAATAAAAGTAATATGGCCACATTACAAAAGATTTGGAAAATAAAAAGAAGGAATCACTCGTAATTCCACCAGCAATATAAACACTCTTGGTACAGACATTCCTTGTCAGATGTTTCATCTGTCATTAGCAAAATAACATAACTGAGAAATTAGTGATTTTACTTATGTAATGAATCATGAAAAGAGAAGAAAGTAAGGTCCTTTAAATGAAAAAAGAAATTAAGTGGTATTATATTAAAGATAAAGTTATAACCTGAAAAGTAAGGGAACATTGACTTCATTCTTTTGAGAGCTTTTGGCTTTTTATTTTTCCAGTACCTTTTGAACTAGATTGGGTCACTTCCCTGTAGGACTTTAGGAAGAGACTAGCCAAGGCTTCGATCTGTCTCTATAAGGTTGCGTACTAGTGTAGCAGTTTGTTAGCCCATTGCCTCACAATTCTCTTCTGTTTTAGAACACCCAAGATACACATAGCACACCCAAAGAAAAGGACATTCCCTGTCTGTGTCAGTGGCTCTCTCCAGTAGTGATTCTCTACCTGACACATATCAGAATCAAGCAATAATTTGCCCATAGCTTGAAAAAGGTGATATGCGCCATCAGGAGTCAGGATCTACTCCCCATCCCACAACCTTTGTCCCATCTCACACGCAGCTGAGAGTCACTGACTTGGACAGTCTTCTCTAGAGTCTGCTCATAGAAAGTAAATTTAAGACATAAAAATGTTTAAGACTCTTCACTTAATCAAAAGATTTTATTTTTTTCTGATAGATTCAAAAAGACTGCAACCAGTCCTGATATTTGAGTGTAGTTGATGAGGGAGAAGGAAGAGTGAACCCTATTTCTGTATTTGTCTTGGGTTTCTGGGTGGATGGTAGAACTATTTTCTGATCAGGGAAGAGTGTCAGTCAAAAATGATGTTTTCTTTGATATGTGGAATTTGAGGGGTTGAGATGCCTCAAAGTGATCTCTTCTTTTTCTGTAGCTTCAAATTACCACCTACAAATCTATACTCTGTGTTGGTCTGGTCTGCCCCATAGGTGATGTATTATACTGCCTTTATCTCCTGGTTCTCTGTCTCTGTATATCATTTACAGACCACTCTATTTCATCATAGTTCTGATAGTGCAGCACTTTTTCATAGAAAGGTTTATATGGAAATTTGATACATAAAATAGATTTGGCTAATAAGGCCCCTTCTAACCTCCCCATCTTAGTTTCTTTTTTTTTTTTTTTTTTTTTGAGACGGATTCTCACTCTCACCCAGGCTAGAGTGCAGCAGCGTAATCTCGGCTCACTGCAGCCTCCACTCGCCAGGTTCAAGTGATTCTCCTGCCTCAGCCTCCCAAGTAGCTGGGACTAAGGTGCCCGCCACCATGCCCGGCTAATTTTTTTTGTGTGTGTGTATTTTTAGTAGAGACGGGGTTTCACTATGTTGGCCTGGCTGGTCTCAAACTCCTGACCTCGTGATCCATCCACCTTGGCTTCCTAAAGTGCTGGGATAACAGGCATGAGCCACCGCGCCTGGCCTTTTTTTTTTTTTCTTTTAATAGAGATAGGGTCTCACTATGTTGCCCAGGCTGGTCTCAAACTCTTGGAATTCAAGCGATCTTCCAACCTCCACTTCCCAAAGTGCTGGGATTACAGTCATGAGCCACCTTTAATTTCTTTGTATCTTACTGGCAACAAAGAGGAAAGGAAAAAATCTTGTTGCTCTGTAGCTGACTTTAACTTCAATTTTTAAATTTTCTGTTACAATTGTAGCAGAGGTTGGCAGTCAAATGAATAATAATAGCTAACATTGTGTTACTATCTAATCAACAGTATTCTGAGCACTTCTACACATTAATCCACTTAATCCTGGCAACATCCCTATGAAGTTGATATTGTATTATCCTATTTTACAAATGAGGAATCTGATGCACAGAGAGATTGAGTGTCTTGTCCAAAATCACAGAGCTAGCAAATGGAAGAGGATACAAACCCAGGCGTTCTAGAGCCAGAGTCATTTCTATGCTATACTAACTCTAAAGCTGGGGATAAAGTGTTTTACTAGATAGGGATCCATGGCCAAGTGGAAACTAGGAAGCATTAAGGGGTGAAATAATCTTTATTATATTTTATTTTATTTTTATTTATTAGTAGTATTATTCTTGAGATAGAGTTTCGCTCTTGTCACCCAGGCTGCAGTGTGGTGGCTTGATCTTGACTCACTGCAACCTCCGCCTCCTGGGTTCAATCGATTTTCGTGCCTCAGCCTCCTGAGTAGCTAGGGCTACAGGCCTGTGCCACCACGCCTGGCTAATTTTGTATTTTTAGTAGAGAGGGGGTTTCATCATGTTAGCCAGGCTGGTCCCAAATTCCTGACCTTAAGTGATCCACCCGCCCCAGCTTCCCAAAGTGCTGGAATTCAGGCGTGAGCCACCATGCCCAGCATTTATTTATTTTTTTTGAAACAGCTTCTCGTTCTGTTGCCCAGGCTGGAATGCAGTGGCATGATCTCAGCTCACTGCAACCTCCGCCTCCCGGGTTCAAGTGATTCTACTGCCTCAGCCTCCCCAGTAGCTGAAACTACAGGTATACACCACCATGCCCAGCTAACTTTTGTATTTTTAGTAGAGATGGGGTTTTGCTATGTTGGCCAGGCTGGTCTCGAACTTGTGACCTCAGGTGATCTTCCCGCCTCAGCCTCCCAAAGTGCTGGGATTACAGGCATGAGCCACTGCACCCGGTCTGAAATAATCTTTAAACATCTCTTAATGCACAAATGTCTATTTCTGGATTTTCTGTACCATTCTATTGTTCTATTATCTTTTGGCCAGTACTACAGCATATTGATAATGGTAGCTTTATATTTAAAATCAGGTTGTGTGAATCTTCCAACTTTATTTTTCAAAGTTGTTTTGGCTCTTCTAGGTTTTTTTTGTTTTGTTTTGTTTTTTTGTTTTTTTGTTTTAGACGGAGTCTTGCTCTGTCACCCAGGCTTGAGCGCAGTGGTGTATCTCAGCTCACTGCAAGCTCCACCTCCCAGGTTCACGCCATTCTCCTGCCTCAGCCTACCAAGTAGCTGGGACTACAGGTGCCCACCCCCACACCCGGCTAATTTTTTGTATTTTTAGTAAAGACGGGGTTTCACTGTGTTAGCCAGGATGGTCTCGATCTCCTGACCTTGTGATCCACCCGCCTCGGCCTCCCAAAGTGTTGGGATTACAGGTGTGAGCCACCGTACCCGGCCAGTATTTTATATTTTTATACTATTTAATTTGTTTTTTACACTATTTTAAATGTTATTTTTAAATTCAGTTTCTGACTGGTTAATACTAATATATGGAAATAAGATTGATTTTGTATGTTAGCTTTGTATTATGCAATCTTCCTAAACTCATTTATTAGTTCTAGTAGTTTTTTGTTTGTTTGTTTTGAGACGGAGTCTCACTCTGTCACCCGGGCTGGAGTGTAGTGGCAGGATCTCAGCTCACTGCAAGCTCTGCCTCCTGGGTTCACGCCATTCTCCCATCTCAGTCTCCTGAGTAGCTGGAACTACAGGTGCCCGTCACCACACCCAGCTAATTTTGTTTTTATATTTTTAGTAGAGATGGGGTTTCACCGTGTTAGCCAGGATGGTCTTGATCTCCTGACCTCGTGATCCACCCACCTCAGCCTCCCAAAGTGCTGGGATTACAGTCATGAGCCACCGCGCCTGGTCCTAATAGCTTTTTTTTTTATGGATTCCATCAGATTTTCCGCATAGGCAATCATGCCATTCGTGAATGACAGTTTTACTACTTTCCTATCTGAATGCCTATTTGTTTTTGTTTTTGTTTTTGTTTTTGACAGAGTTTCGCTCTTTTGCCCAGGCTGGAGTGAAGTGGCGTGACCTCAGCTCACTGCAACCTCCGCCTCCTGGTTTCAAGCAATTCTCCTGCCTCAGGCTCCCTAGCAGCTGGGATTACAGTAGCATGCCATGACGCCCAGCTAATTTTTTTTTTCCCCCGATATGGAGTCTTACTCTGTCGTCCAGGTTGGAGTGCAGTGGCGTGATCTCAGGTCACTGCAGCCACGCCTTCTGGGTTCAAGTGATGCTTCTGCCTCAGCCTCCTGAGTAGCTGGGATTACAGGCGCCCAGCACCACGCCCGGCAATATTTGTTTGTTTGTTTTAGATGGAGTCTTGCTCTGTTGCTCAGGCTGGAGTGTTGTGGCACGATCTTGGCTCACTGCAACCTTCGCCTCCCAGGTTCAAGTGATCCTCCTGCCTCAGCCCCACTAGTAGCTGGGATTACAGGCACATGCCACCATGCCCAGCTAATTTTTATATTTTTAGTAGAGACAGGGATTCGCCATGTTGGCCAGGCTGGTCTTGAACTCCTGACCTCAGGTGATCCACTCACCTCAGCCTCCCAAAGTGCTGGGATTACCAGCGTGAGCCACCGCACCTGGCCTTTGTTTTGTATTTTCAGTAGAGACGGTGTTTCACCATGTTGGCCAGGCAGGTCTTGAACTCCTAACCTAAGGTGATCCACCCACCTCAGCCTCCCAAAGTGCTGGGATTGCAGTCGTAAGCCATCGCGCCTAGCCCTACACCCAGCTAATTTTTTATTTATTTATTTATTTATTTGTATTTTTAGTAGAGACAGGGTTTCACCATGTTGGTCAGGCTAGTCTCAAACCCCTGACCTCAGGTGATCCATCTGCCTCGGCCTCCCAAAATGCTAGGATTACAGGCGTGAGCTGCCGCGCCCAGGCTGTTTTTCTTGACTTACTGAACTGGCTAGAACCTTTAATACAGTGTTAAACAGGAGTAGTGGCAGAGAGAACTTCTTGCCTTCTTTCAGTGAGCATGATGTTTGCTGTAAGTTACCGGTAGATTCCCTTTTTCAAGTTGAGGGATTTCCCTTCCCTAGTTTCCTGAGATTTTAAAATCAAGAATGAATGTTGGATTTTCTCAAATGCTTTTTTTCTGTATCTTTTGAGATGATCATATGGTTTTTCTTTTTTAGTTGTTAATATGGTGAATTATGGAATTCTTCCTTGGTGGAATTCTTTAAAATGGAGAATATTTTGATTATTGAATGTTAAGCCAATCCTGTATTTTTTCAAAAGAAACACCTCAGTCATGATGTAGTAGTATTGTGTTTATTGTTGTGTTTGGTTTGCTAAATTTTTGTTAAGAATTTTCGCAAGCTGGGCACAAATGTCAAGGGGCTCGTGCCTACAATCCCAGCACTTTGGGAGGCTGAGGCGGGCAGATCATCTGAGGTCCGAAGTTCGAGACCAGCCTGGCCAACATGGTGAAACCCCATCTCTACTAAAAATACAAAAAATTATCTGGGCGTGGTGGTGCGCGCCTGTAATCCCAGCTACTCGGGAAGCTGAGGCAGGAGAATTACTTGAACTCGGGAGGCAGAGGTTGTAGTGAGCCGAGATCTCGCCATTGCACTCCAGCCTGAGCAACAGACTGAGACTCTGTCTCAAAAAAACAAACAAAAACTTGATGAAGGAAGGTAAAGGTGGGAAAGGGGCCGGGTACGGTGGCTCATGCCTG
The DNA here is from genome assembly GCF_008728515.1 of Papio anubis. Lineage (NCBI taxonomy): Eukaryota > Metazoa > Chordata > Mammalia > Primates > Cercopithecidae > Papio > Papio anubis. Next base: position 113,150,058 of record NC_044987.1, read on the forward strand.
TAATTTCAGTGCTTTGGGAGGCCAAGGCAGGCGGATCACGAGGTCAGGAGTTCGAGAGCAGCCTGGCCAACATGGTGAAACGCTGTCCCTAATAAAAATACAAAAAATTCGCCGGGCGTGGTGGCAGGCGCCTGTAATGTCAGCCGGTCAAAGGCTGAGGCAGGAGAATCGCTTGAACCCGGGAGGTGGAGGTTGCAGTGAGCCGAGACCATGCCATTGCACTCCAACCTGGCGACAAGGTGAGACTCTGTCTCAAAAAAAAAAAAAAAAAGGTGGGAAAGGAAGGAAAGATAACACATTAAAAGATCAATAATTTCCTGTTTTAAAAAGTAGTTATGGGCCAGGCACGGTGGCTCAAGCCTGTAATCCCAGCACTTTGGGAGGCCAAGACGGGCGGACCGCGAGGTCGGGAGATCGAGACCATCCTGGCTAACACGGTGAAACCCCGTCTCTACTAAAAAATACAAAAAAACTAGCCGGGCGAGGTGGCGGGCGCCTGTAGTCCCAGCTACTCGGGAGACTGAGGCAGGAGAATGGTGTGAACCTGGGAGGCAGAGCTTGCAGTGAGTAGAGATCGCGCCACTGCACTCCAGCCTGGGCGACAGAGTGAGACTCCGTCTCAAAAATAAAAATAAAAAGAAAATAAAAGAGAATGAAAAGAAAGTTTCTGCCAGTCGCTGTGACTCACGCCTGTAATCCCAGCACTTTGGGAGGCCAAGGCCAGTGCATTGTTTGAGTCCATGAGTTTGACACCAACATGGGCAACATGACAAAACCCCATCTCTACAAAAAACAGAAAAATCAACTGGGCATGGTGGTGCATGCCTATAGTCCTAGCTACTTGGGAGGCTGAGATGGGAGGATAGCTTGAGTCCAGGAGGCAGAGGTTGCAATGGGCCAAGATTGTGCCACTTCTCTCCAGCCTGGGCGATACAGCCAGACCTTGTCTAAAAAAAGAAAAGAAAAGAAAATTTCATGGACACAAGCCATGCAGCCTCTTGCTGGTTATGAAATACACACTAGAACTAGTGTAAGTCTAGTGGCTTCATATTTTAAACTATTAGCAACTGCCTCGTTTCTCACTTTTTTTCGTATTTTTCATCTTCCTCTCCCCCAAGGTATTATAGAGGGAAATGTTTCCAAAAACCATGCCAGTTTCCTTCCTTTGGTGTTCTATACTTGGAATCCTTAGTCTTCTGTGGTCAATAGAGTCATGTGCAAAAACTTGACTAGTTTAAGGGGAATTATTAGGAAATAAATGGTTTTGTTGTCTTTTGGTCATTAGCTTGGCCCCATGTTTAAGCATTCAGTAACAGCTGTGAAGAGCCTGCTACAAATCAAGTGGTTGTTAGGCTGGGCAGTGTCTGAGGAAGTAGCCCTGCACTAAGACCTGAAAAGTAAAGAAGCAAGCAATGGGGAGTTGGGGAAGAGCATTCCAGACAGAGGCTTAATGTGTTGAACCATCTTTTCCAAACTCTTCCTCTGTTATCCTCTCTTCAGTGACTATGTCCCCTTTCTATCCCAGACCATAATTCCACCATTTATCTTAAGACTGAGCCCAGGGCCTATACTATTATACAGGTTGTTTACTGTACACATCTAGGGGCACTATTTACCTTTGTTATCTTTGTAGGTTTGAATATTTCTTATGAGTTTTCCAGCAGATGGCAGTAACATGCATGAGGACAGGGTGACTTTTTCTAATTTGCACAAAGGTTTTTTTTGAGACAGAGTCTCACTCTTTCACCCAGGCTGGAATGCAATGGTGCGATCTCAGCTCACTGCAACCTCTGCCTCCCAGGTTCAAGCGATTCTCCTGCCTCAACCTTCTGAGTAGCTGGGAGTACAGGCACGCGCCACGACGCCTGGCTAATTTTTGTATTTTTAGTAGAGATGGAGTTTCGCCATGTTGGCCAGGCTGGTTTCGAACTCCTAACCGCAAATGATCCACCCACCTTGGCCTCCCAAAGTGCTGGGTTTACAAGCATGACCCACCGCACCCGGCCTAAAGGTAGACACTTCTGATTTACATCTAGGCACGTGTCGTCTTTATCCCTTTTCCTTCTCTGACACATCCTTTTCTCTCTGGGTCCCAGCCTTATTCTCTAAGCTTTCTCTTCCTGTCTTTCGAATATTTTGAATGTGTAGAAGAATTACAATTGTGCTACAAGGAAATCCTGTATAATCTTCACTCTGGTTCACCAATTGTTAACATTTGGCCACATGTGCATTATCCCCCCCTCCCTCTCAGTATAGATAGATGTTTTTTTCCTGAACCATTTGAGAGCTGATTGCAAACGTTCTGCTTCTTTACCCCTGCTTTGGAGTGTGTTTCCTTTGAACAAAACATCTTTGTTTTACATAATCAACGGAAGTTATTAAGGAAATTTAACAGTAATTAGGAAATTAAACATTGATAACAGTACTTTTATCAATTACATAGTCCACATTTAAATTTTGTCAGTTATACCAATGATATATTTATAGCTGTATTTACCCCTTTTCCAGAGTCCAGTCTAGGATCACACTTTGTGCCTCGTCCCATCTCCTTACTCTCCTTTAATCTGAGAATTAAGATTAAAAGAAGTTCCTCAGTCTTTCTCTGTCTTTCACACCATTGACATTTTTGAAGACTACGGGCCAGTTTTGTAGAATATTTCTCAATCTGGGTTTGTCTGGTGTTTTCTTATTAGATGCAGGTTACGTATTTTGGGCGGGAATACCATAGAAGTGATGTTGTGTCTTTCTCAGTGCACGCACTATGTCCGGAGGCATATGGTATCGGTTTGTTCTACTACTGATGACGTTGGCCCTTTAAGCCTTCTATGTTGAAACTGTTCCTGTAGTTATATGAGCTCTAACATGTATATACTTGAACTCTGATTATAGGAATTCTCCTGCTTATAGGAATTCACTTTTAAGTAGGCAGCATTCTATTAAGTTCTTCTGTTCAATCTCTTAGTTCAATCAAGTGAGCCTGAGTTGCCTCCCAATTCTTTCTCTCCTTTGCAGCATCACTATCTGGGCCTCTCATGTTCCATCAGGAGTCATAATACCTTCTCTTTCTCCTAGTACGTTGCATCCCTTAGCCAGACTCTTTGAACCAGTGATTACTTCTTATATACAACAGCATATTTTTAGTGTTTTATTGGTTTCAAGTTAAGGTTCTTTGGCTCTAGGAAGGTTAGTCTTCAAAGAAATGGTTTCAGAAGAGAGCTGTATAGCTGAATGTGGGGAAGAACTAGGTACCCACAAGACAACTTGAATCACACCCAGGTTCGTTTTATCCCAAATCAGTCTTTTCAGCTAACCTTATTTGGATTATGGTTAAAGTATTTACTGCATGTCATTTACAGTGTCTTAGCCTTCTTTATTCCTTAAACTCTAGGAAGTAGATTTCATTTTCTTCATTTTTCAGATGAGGAAATGGAGGCTTGGAAAGGTTAAAGTAATATAGTGAGAAATTACCAGGACTCAAACTCATGTCGCTCCAGCTCCAAAGCCCTTGCTCTTTTTGAGAGCAGGTAGTGGCTGGGAGGAAAGTCCTCTAGCTATTCATGGTGAAATTAGCCTTCATAGACAAATACGCAAAAGGTAATGGCCACCACATGCAGAGGCTCATGCCTATAATCCCAACACTTTGGGATACCGAGGCGGGCAGATCACTAGAAGTCAGGAGTTCGAGACCAGCCTGGCCAATATGGTGAAACCCTGACTCTGTCTCAAAAAAAAAAATAAATAAAAGTAATGTCACTGCTAGATTGGAGGTGATTGCTGGCAGCTGCCACTCAGAGATTTAGAGGTGTCTTTAAACCAGGACCATCCTGGGCAACTGGATCTTACAGTTGGGGACTTCCAAACTGGGAAAATCGAAATACTTCCACTTAAACTCATTTCCTGACATAATTATTAATAGTGCCCCACTCACTTTTTTTTTTTTTTTTTTTTTTGAAAGAGTCTCATTCTGTCACCCAGGCTGGAGTACAGTGGCACGATGTTGGCTCACTGCAACCTCCACCTCCCAGGTTCAAGTGATTTCTCGTGCCTCAGCCTCCCAAGTAGCTGAGATTACAAGCGTGCACCACTACGCCCAGGTATTTTTTTGTATTTTCAGTAGAGACAGGGGTCTCACCATGTTGGCCAGTCTGGTCTTGAACTCCTGGCCTCAAGTGATCTGCTTGCCTCGGCCTCCCAAAGTGCTGGGATCACAGGTGTGAACCACTGCACCCTGCCAGCCCCACTCACTTTTTTTCTTTTTTTTTTTTTTTGAGACAAAGTTTTATTCTGTCACCTAGGCTGGAATGTAATGGCGCGATCTCAGCTGACTACAGCCTCCGCTTCCCGGGTTCAAGTGATTCTCCCACCTCAGCCTCCTGAGTAGCTGGGACTGCAGGCACGTACCACCATGCTCAGCTAGTTTTTGTATTTTTAGTAGAGACTGGCTTTTCGCCATGTTGGCCAGGTTGGTCTTGAGCTCCTGACCTCAGGTGATCTGCCCGCCTTGGCCTCCCAAAGTGCTAGAATTACAGGCATGAGCCACCATGCCCGGCCCCCACTCACTTTTTTTAAGAGTACTGCAGCTTGGCCAGGCATGGTGGCTCATGCCTATAATCACAGCACTGTGGGAGGCCACAGCAGGAGGATTGCTTGAAGCCAGGAGTTTGAGACTAGCCTGGGCAACATATTGAGACCCTGTCTCTACAAAAAAGATAAAATGTACCTGGACATGGTGGCACATACCTGTAGTCCTAGCTGCTCGGAGGCTGAGGTAGGAGGTTTGCTTGAACCCAAGAGTTAAAGGCTGCACTGAGAAATGATAGTGCCACTGCTCTCCAGCCCGGGTGACAGAGTGAGACGCTGCCTCGAAAAAGGGAGGAGCGGGTATTGTGGCTTAGATAATTATATGGTCCCCTATACATAATCCTTCCTGAATTCTTTTCAGATTAACATCAAGATTGGTGTTTCTTTGTAACTGGCACTAGTAGTGCTTGGTCTATTTTTATTTACCACTTTCTTTGCCCCGCCCCAATTTATACACTGGGGCAAAATTAGCTTTGGTTTTATAGTCTGTTCACCCAACTAATTTATAGGTCTGGTTTGCATAATTTAGTTAACAGCAAGATTTTGCCACACCTGCTTTATCATCCTTTCTGCCAAAATATTTAAGGTAAATGGCACTTTACCCCAGTGTATTTCCATAGCTGAAATAAGCTCTTAAATTTTTATAATCCTATCCTGAAAACTAATCAGTGTAGCAGAAGAACCTTTTGCCTTGTGAGTTACCACCCCTGACATAATTTGATTTTCATTTATAAGATTCTCTTAGAACCAAGTACAGTAGCACACACCTGTAGTTCCAGCTACTCAGGAAGTGAAGGCAGGAGGATCACTTGAGCCCAGAGTTCCAGGCCAGCCTGGGCGACATAGTGAGACCACCATCTGTTTAAAAAAACAAAGCCAGATTATCTTAAAGTGGGGCATACCTGTATTTGTGTGCTAATGTGAGGCTCCACAGGTATGCAAGATATAGTAGCTGTGGGCATTTCCTATAATTTATATTCCCTTTTCTTTTGTCAGTGCACGATCTGATTTTCTGGAGAGATGTGAAGAAGACTGGGTTTGTCTTTGGCACCACGCTGATCATGCTGCTTTCCCTGGCAGCTTTCAGTGTCATCAGTGTGGTTTCTTACCTCATCCTGGCTCTTCTCTCTGTCACCATCAGCTTCAGGATCTACAAGTCCGTCATCCAAGCTGTACAGAAGTCAGAAGAAGGCCATCCATTCAAGTGAGTTGAAGTCTTAAAAGTGACATTCTGCATTTTAGTGGAAGGGTTCACTGAAGCTGATAGTTCTAAAACTCAGACCTGACTAAAAAGCAAGAATTATGGGGCCTGATGCAGCTGGTGGGTGGCATGAAGCATCCCCTAGAGACCTTGAAATCACCTTAAGAAGTGGCCAAGGTAGGAGCCAAGAATTTTTTGACAAATTAGAGGCTCTACTTGAAGTTCAAAGAGGGAGTCCCTGAAGGGAGTCCTTCAAAGAAGACTCTAAATTCTTTTTTTTGAGACGGATATTCCTTTTGTTACCCAGGCTGGAGTACAATGGCGCGATATCAGCTTACTGCAACCTCTGCCTCCCAGGTTCAAGCAATTCTCCTGCCTCAGCCTCCTGAGTAGCTGGGATTACAGGCGTGTGCCACTACGCCCAGCTAATTTTGTATTTTTAGTAGAGATGGGGTTTCTCCATGTTGGTCAGGCTGGTCTTGAACTTCTGACCTCGAACTTCCGCCTGCCCAAAGTGCTGTTTTTTTGTGTGTTTTTGTTTTGTTTTGTTTTGTTTTGTTTTTGAGACAGTCTCTCAAAAACAGGCTGGATCACGGCAACCTCTGCCGTCCTGGTTCAAGCAATTCTCCTGCCTCGGCCTCCTGAGCTGGGATTACAGGCACACGTCACCAAGCCTGGCTAATTTTTGTAGTTTTAGTAGAGACAGGGTTTCACCATGTTGGTCAGGCTGGTCTTGAACTCCTGACCTCGTGATCCGCCCGCCTCGGCCTCCCAAAGTGCGGGGATTACAGGCGTGAGCCACTGCGCCTGGCGACTCTAAATTCTTGAGCAGGGCAGGGAAAGCAGAGCACCTAGAGCAGCGCTCAGTTAGATGGGGTTCTGAGTGCATGTTTAAACCCCCACATGGGTAAGACTTGAAATGACTTTCAAATCTTATTGAGTGTGTGCTGTTGGTAATATCAGAACTCAGTGTTTTTATTCTTGGTTTATTACTGATTTCCTCCTTATCTCTTACTAGTTTTCTTAACACTGGAGTCTTAATGAAGTCAGTAGATCTTCTAACTACATTTCTAGTATACAATTTCTAGCTTTTCTGATTGTGCTGTAACTTTAACAAATGTTTTCTTCACACTTTCCTCTTGAAAATCTTACCCCATAAATAATGTTGACTTTAACATGAGCAAATGACAGTTTTTTGAAAGCTCTTTTTTCATAGAGAAGGAGACCCTGCTGTGACCTCTCAGGACTACAACAGAATAGGTTTCTGGCCACACCTATGCTCATTGTATTTTCTCTTGGTGAAAATAGAAGGAATAGCTTACAACTATATGTGGCATTAAAACATTTATTGCAGTTCAGCCACGGTGACTTACGCCTGTAATCCCAGCACTTTGGGAGGTTGAGGCAGGCAGATTACTTGAGGTCAGAAGTTCAAGACCAGCCTGGCCAACATGGTGAAATCTCATCTCTACTGAAACTACAAAAATGAGCCAGACACTGTTGCAGGCACTTGTAATCCCATCTACTCGGGAGGCTGAGACAGGAGAATTGCTTGAACCCAGAGGCAGAGGTTGCAGTGAACGGAGATCCCACCACTGCACTCTAGCCTAGGTGACAGAGTGAGACTCTGTCTCAAAGTATAATAATAATTGCAAATTATGTTTTTTGTTTTTTTCTTTTTATTTTACTTTATTTTATTGTGTTTTATTTATTTATTTATTTTGAGACAGTATCTTGCTGTGTTGCCTGGGCTGGTCACCAGCTCCTGGGCTCAAGCAATCCTTACATTTCAGCCTCCCAAAGTGCTGGAATTACAGGCATGAGCCACTGCACTGGCATGTTTTTTCTTTTTTCTTTTTTTTCCCCCGAGATGGAGTTTCATTCTTGTTGCCCAGCCTGGAGTGCAGTGGCACGATCTCGGCTCACTACTACCTCCGACTCATGGTTCAGCCTCAGCCTTCTGCCTCAACCTCCCTAGTAGCTGGGATTACAGGTGCCTGCCACCACACTTGGCTAATTTTTGCATTTTTAGTAGAGACAGGGTTTCACCATGTTGGTCAGGCTGTTCTCCTGACCTCAAGTGATCCGCCCACCTCGGCCTCCCAAAGTGCTGGGATTACAGGCGTGAGCCACAGCTCCCGGCCCTGTTTTTTCTTTTTCTTTTTCTTTTTTTTTTTTTTTTTGAGACGGAGCCTCACTCTGTCGCCCAGGCTAGAGTGCAATGGCCGGATCTCAGCTCACTGCAAGCTCCGCCTCCCGGGTTCACACCATTCTCCTGCTTCAGCCTCCTGAGTAGCTGGGACTACAGGCGCCAGCCACCTCACCCAGCTAGTTTTTTGTATTTTTTAGTAGAGACGAGGTTTCACCGTGTTAGCCAGGATGGTCTCGATCTCCCGACCTCGCGATCCACCCGTCTCAGCCTCCCAAAGTGCTGGGATTACAGGCTTGAGCCACCGTGCCCGGCCGTTTTTTCTTTTTTAAGTAAAGGTCTTGTTCTGTCACCCAGGCTGTAGTGCAGTGGTGTGATCATGGCTCACTGCAGCCTTGAACTTCCAGACTCAGATGATCCTCCTGCCTCAGCCCACCACCCCACCCCAGGTAGTTGGGACAACAGGCATGTACCACCACACCAAGCTATTTTTTTTTAATTTTTTATTAAAATGGAGTTTCACTATGTCACCCAGGCTGGTCTCAAACTCTGGGCTCAACGATCCTCCTGCCTCAGCCTCCCAAAGTACTGGGGAGTACAGGCGTGAGCTGCAAATTAGTTTTAACAAGTCAATATTGTTGAATGAGTAGATAAATGTTACTATTTTGCAACAAGCTCTGGTGTCTTAGTTTTTTTTTCTTTTTTTACCCCCTTATTTTGCTTGATACTGTTGTAGATTTGTAGTGTTTTGTTTGCCAAGGATGGTAGTTCATGCCTGTAATCCTACCACTTTGGGAGGACAAGGCAGGAGGATTGTTTGAGGCCAGGAGCTGGAGACCAGCCTTGGCAACATCAAACGACCCCATCTCTAAAAAAATATTTTTCTTTTTTTGAGATGGAGCCTTGTTCTGTCACCCAGGCTGGAGTGCAGTGGCATGATCTCTGCTCACTGCAACCTCCACCTCCCAGGTTCAAGCAATTCTCCTGCCTCAGGCTCCCAAGTAGCTGAGGTTACAGGCACCTCCCATCATGCCCGGCTAATTTTTGTATTTTTGTAGAGACAGGGTTTCACCATGTTGGCCAGGCTGGTCTTGAGCTCCTGACCTTAGGTGACCTGTCCACTCAGCCTCCCAAAGTTTTGGGATTACAGGTGTGAACCACCATGCCCAGCCCAAAAACTGTTTTTTATTTATTTACTTATTTTAACATAGACTCTTGCTCTGTTGCCCAAGCTGGAGTGCAGTGGCATGTAATTTCTTTTAATTTTTAAAAATAGATTCCGGCTGGGTACAGTGGCTAACATCTGTAATCCCTGCACTTTGGGAGGCCGAGGTGGGTGGATCACGAGGTGAAAAGATTGAGACCACCCTGGCCAACATGATGAAACCCTGTCTCTACTAAAAGTACAAAAATTAGCTGGGCATGGTGGCACATGCCAGTAGTCCCAGCTACTTGGGAGGCTGAGGCAGGAGAATCGCTTCGACCCAGGAGGTGGAGGTTGCAGTGAGCCAAGATCTTGCCACTGCACTCCAGCCTGGCGACAGAGCAAGACTCTGTCTCAAAAAAAAAAAAAAAAAAAGATTCTAATTGTGATATAAAGGTGTGTGAAAATAGCCATTTATAATAAAAGAATATGTCTGTCAGCATTTAATTGCTCAGACATGACTACAGCAAAGAAACATAAGATGTCAGATACTTGGCCGGGCACAGTGACTCACGCCGGTAATCCCAGCACTTTGGGAAGCAGAGGCAGCAGATCACAAGGTCAGGAGATCGAGACCATCCTGGCTAACACAGTGAAACCCCGTCTCTACTAAAAAATACAAAAAATTAGCTGGGCGTGGTGGCGGGCACCTGTAGTCCCAGCTACTCTGAAGGCTGAGGTAGGAGAATGGCTTGAACCCGGGAGGCGGAGCTTGCAGTGAGCCAAGATCGCGCCACTGCACTCCAGCCTGGGTGACAGAGCAAGACTCCGTCTCAGAAAAAAAAAAAGAAAAAAAAAAAGAAAAAATCAGATACTTGCACCTGCCTGTATAATCGCCAATACAAATGTGATTTCCCAAAATGTTTTTTAAAAAATAAAACAGTAAAGTTTTAGCATAAACAAAATAAGTTTTGGAATCTTTGGGATATTTAAAACTGCTAGACTGGGCGTGGTGGCTCACATCTGTAATGCCAGCACTTTGGGAGGCTGAGGTGGGTGGATCACCTGAGGTCAGAGGTTCAAGACCAGCCGGCCAACATGGTGAAACCTCAGCTTTACTAAAAATACGAAAATTAGCCATGCAAGGTGGCAGGTGCCTGTAATCCCAGCTACTCGGGAGGTTTAGGTGGGAGAATATCTTGAACCCGGGAGGCGGAGTTTGCAGTGAGCCAAGATTGTACCATTGCACTCCAGCCTGGACAACTGAGCGAAACACTGTCTCAGAAAAAGACTGCTTAAAAAAACCAGTACCTTGTTTTTATGTGTTCTGGGCTCTTAATTGCAAATACACATGTGGTTTTCCAAAATGTTTTTAAAAAAAAAAAAAAGTGCCGGGCGCGGTGGCTCAAGCCTGTAATCCCAGCACTTTGGGAGGCCGAGACAGGTGGATCACAAGGTCAGGAGATCGAGACCATCCTGGCTAACAAGGTGAAACCCCATCTCTACTAAAAAAAATACAAAAAAACTAGCCGGCCATGGTGGCAGGCGCCTGTAGTCCCAGGTACTCGAGAGGCTGAGGCAGGAGAATGGCGTAAACTCGGGAGGCAGAGCTTACAGTGAGCTGAGATCCAGCCACTGCACTCCAGCCTGGGCGACAGAGTGAGACTCCGTCTCAAAAAAAAAAGTAAAATTTTAGCATAAACAAAATACAGTTTTAGAAACTTCAGGGTATGTTAAATCTGCTTAAAAAAAAAAAAAAGTACCTTTTTTTTATGTGTTCTGGGCTCTTATTTATAAATGGATTCACCTTCATGAATATCCAGTGAGGTAGTAAAAGTTACACAGAACATAGCTCTTCACTGTGCATGACCGTTTCATACTTTGCAGACATCTGGCATATTTGCCTCTGCCCACTAAATGACAGTGTGTCTCCACCTCACCTGATGACAACAAAAAAATGCTTCTACAGATTCTAAAATGCACCCTGGGGACCAATTTCACATTCTCAGTAACTACTATGCTAACAAAATCTTCTTCCATATCAAATGTATGACTGTTGTTTCTTCTTCTGGAAGAGCCTACCTGGATGTAGACATTACTCTGTCCTCGGAAGCTTTCCATAATTACATGAATGCTGCCATGGTGCACATCAACAGGGCCCTGAAACTCATTATTCGTCTCTTTCTGGTAGAAGATCTGGTTGACTCCTTGAAGGTTAGTTGTTTCTGCAGCTCTTGGTGGTGAAACAGAAAAAGCAGGGACTGGGTTATAATTCGGAGGAAAAACAGTACATAGGATTTTATCAGACAAAAATGAACGTATGCTTAGCTCAGTTATTCTATAATGGGAAAGGAGTCACTAGAGAAAGGTATAGTCTTCTGCTGGGGAACAAACATCAGAAGAGAGGTGATGTAATTGGCAGCAGTGCAGTTTCAGTCTTTGGACCTCAGAGAACTACAGACTTCACTCACATACCTTCAAATGTATAACACAAGTAGGGAACCTTCATTTGGAAATTATCCATGTCATACATCACTAAATTAATGCAGACTTAATTAGCTGGAGGAGAATGACATCAGTTAATGTGAATTTTGCCTTATGGTTATTCCTGCTTAACTTTTGACATTGGCCTTCCCAGCTGGCTGTCTTCATGTGGCTGATGACCTATGTTGGTGCTGTTTTTAACGGAATCACCCTTCTAATTCTTGGTAAGGTGGCAAGGAGAATGTGCCCACACTCTTTGGAGTAGTTTGTAAGAATAAGAGTGAAGAGAATGCCCAGCGTGGCTCTACTCATTCTTCATTTCCCAGTCTTGACCCATAGAGACCTGGGAGTAGGCACTGGAGGAACCAGCCTTTGTGGTCACAGGTTTATGAAATGGCCTCAGTTATAAATTAAGAAATGTCAAAACAGCTGGAAGCAAAGGACAGTTGTCTAGATTTGGTTTAAATATGGGGATCTTACTTACAGAAACCATTTTGGTAATTTGGAAATTGTTATTTGTGGTACAAAGAAGATAGCCTATACACCTGGAGAGGTTTTTTTTGTTTTGTTTTAACACTGCCTTAAATTAGCTGTCTTAATTGGGAGCTCTAACCAGGATTTCTCATTTTGAGAAATACCTGTGTTTTCCTGTATTTTGTGAGGAAAAATGTATATGTTACTCTGAGTCTTAAGATGTGACTGTCTCTCATATACACTTGCCATGTCCCATGATTCTGTCTTACAGCTGAACTGCTCGTTTTCAGTGTCCCAATTGTCTATGAGAAGTACAAGGTAAGCATCTGTCTGTTCCAAATCAAATGTGCCAGTTGATGTATGACTAGTTTTAATTCATTTTTGAGACACTGAATGTTCAGAGCAGTCTTTTTATAACTATTTCTACAATCTAATTTTGTCAAGTGCCTATAAGAAACTGGTGACAGTAGTTTCCTCCAAGGAGAGAAACTGGATATTTAGGAGAGAGATGACTAGTAAAGAGAAACTTCCTTTTTATACCTGTGTGCCTTTTGAGTTTTTAATCATGTGGATGTATTTTCCATGCAAAAGTAATAAGTTGAAAAAATGCTTAGGCCAGGGGTGGTGGCTCTTGCCTGTAATCCCAGCACTTTGGGATGCCGAAGCAGGACAATCCCTTGAGCCCAGGAGTTCAAGACCAGCCTGGACAACCTGGCAAAACCTTGTCTCTACAAAAAATATTAGCCGGATGCAGTGGCCTGCACCTGTAGTCTAAGGTAGGAGAATCTACTTGAGCCTGGGAGGCAGAGGTTGCAGTGATCCGAGATCGTGCCATTGCACTCCAGCCTGGGTGTTGGGAGTGAAACCGTCTCAAAAAGGCCAGGAGCAGTGGCTTACGCCTGTAATCCTAACACTTTGGGGGGCCAAGGCGGGCAGATTACTTGAGGTCAGGAGTTCGAGACCAGCCTGGCCAACGTGGTAAAACCCCATCTCTACTAAAAATATAAAAATTAGTCCAGTGTGGGGCCGGGCCCGGTGGCTCACGCCGGTAATACCAGCACTTTGAGAGGCCGAGGCGGGCAGGTCACGAGGTCAGGAGATCAAGACCATCCTGGCTAACAAAGTGAAACCCCGTCTCTACTAAAAATACAAAAAATTAGCCAGGCGTGGTGGCCGGTGCCTGTGGTCCCGGCTGCCTGGAGGGCTGAGGCAGGGGAATGGCATGAACCCAGGAGGCAGAGTTTGCAGTGAGCCAAGATTGCGCCACTGCACTCCAGCCTGGACAACAGAGCGAGACTCCATCTCAAAAAAAAAAATTAGCCTAGTGTGGTGGCATACGCCTGTAGTCCCAGTTACTCATGAGGCTGAGGCAGGAGAATTGCTTGAACCTGGGAGGCGGAGGTTGCAGTGAGCCAAGATTGCACCACTGCACTCCAACCTGGGTGACAGAGCAAGACTCCATCTCAAAAAAAAAAAAAAACGCTTAAATGAATAAAAGCCGGGTGTCAAAAAGGAAACTTTAAACTCTAGGTTATTAAGGTAATCCATCAGTGTGAAGAGGTATTTGCATTGTTGGATGATGTGTACCAAGTATACTAGATGCTCTGACATTATTCTTTATGGATTAAGTCATCCATGAAGAGTCTTTTTGGCTTTTTGGTATTAAGTGAATTGGTGTTACACAAGAGCCATAATGTATTTATGATCACAGAAAATAGATTAGACACACAGTTTCTAGTAATTGGAAACTGTTATATACTTCAGTGTCTCTAAAGAAAATACTTACGAAGTAAGACTTAACCTCTACAAAAGATGAGTGATTTTGTTTTTTTAACTTTAACAAAGTGTGGGGTGTTTATGGTGTAATTTGGATTCTAAAACCAGAGGTTTTAAAAATACTTTTAAGGCTGGGTGTGGTGGCTCGTGTATGTAATCCCAGCACTTTGGGAGGCCGAGCGAGGCAGGTGGATCACCTGAGGTCGGGAGTTCAAGATCAGCCTGACCAACATGAAGAAACCCTGTCTCTACTAAAACTAAAAAATTAGCCAGGCGCAGGGTAGATGCCTGTAATCCCAGGCTACTTGGGAGGCTGAGGCAGGAGAATTGCTTAAACCTGAGGTGAGGTGCTCGAATGGGTGAGCCGAGATTAGACTCCCACTCCAGCCTGGCAACAAGAGCAAAAACTCCATCTTAAAAAAAAAAAAAAAAAAAAGAAGGCCAGGCCAGCGGCTTCACGCCAGGTCTCAGCACTTTGGGAGGCCGAGGCAGGTGTGGATCACGAGGTCAGAGATCGAGACCATCCTGGCTAACATGGTGAAACCCCATCTCTACTAAAATACAAAAAAGTGGCGGCAGGCACCTGTAGTCCCAGCTACTTGGGAGGCTGAGGCAGGAGAATGGCGTGAACCTGGGAGGTGGAGCTTGCCGTGAGCAAGATAGTGCCACTGCACTCCAGCCTGGGTGAGAGCAAGACTCCATCTCAGAAAAAAAAACTTTTAAAAACTGGGTATTTTCATTTTCTAGACTAGTCAGTAGTGTTTAAAAAATGGTTAAACTAGACAAAAGAGCAGTGCCTTCAGGAAAATTGGTGATCTGTATGTTACCACAACTGAATCTATTTTCCTTCCTCAAAGACCCAGATTGATCACTATGTTGGCATCGCCCGAGATCAGACCAAGTCAATTGTTGAAAAGTAAGTACATTTAAAGACCACATCATCATGAGGTATGCTTCCTTCCCCCCAATTATCTTTAGTCCCTTGTACAAAATGCTGATGCCAAGGAAAGTAATTTTCATTTTGATAAAAACCTTGGTTAATAGTTTTATTTTACTAGAAATTATTATAGCTGCTTCTGTAAAAAGGAAAAAAAAAAATCCTTTATATATGTTTTGGCCCTGCCTTATGGACCTTTGTATCTTAGATTAAAAATTATCAACAGACCAGGCATTTTGACTCACACCTGTAATGCCAGTGCTTTGGGAGGCCGAGACAGGAGGATTGTTTGAGCCCAGGAGTTGAAGACCAGCCTGGGTAATGTAATAGAGCCTTGTCTCTACTAAGAATAAAAAATTAGCTGTGCATGGTAGCACATACCTTTAGTCCCAGCTACTGGAGAGGCTGAGACAAGAGGATCAATGGAAAAAAAAGATCAGTGGAATTTTTTGGAGACAGGGCTCACTCTGTCACCCAGGCTGAGGTGAGGTGCAGCCTCGACCTCCTGGGCTCAGGTGATTCCCCCCACCTCAGCTTCTCCTAGAGTAGCAAGGACCATAGGCTACTGTACCTTTTTGAACTGGCTTTTAAACGTTCTTAGTTGCAGGCTGGGCGTGGTGGCTCACGCCTGTAATCTCAACACTGGGAGGCTGAGGCGGGCAGATCATGAGATCAGGAGTTCGAGGCCAGCCTGGCCAACATAGTGAAACCCCGTCTCTACTAAAAATACAAAAATTAGCTGGATGTGGTGGCGCACAACTGTAGTCCCAGCTACTCGGCAGGCTTGAAACTGGGGGGAGGCAGGAGAATCGCTTGAAACTGGGAGGCGAGGTTGCAGTGAGCTGAGACCATGCCATTGCACTCCAGCCTGGGCGACAGTGAGACTCCGTCTCAAAAAAAATAGTTATTGGTTGCTTCTCCACCTTCATTTATTTTCACATGTATTCATTTAAGCCAAACACATCCCTCTCAGAAACAACAGTTCTAGTAAATAAGTAACTTAAGGATCAAAGTTGTCTTTTCTAAGATTGCCAAATCTCTGTTCCCATTTTTTTAAAACCAATTAATAATTAAATCAGGAAATAAAATAAAGATAGAAAACATCTTTATGACTCCCTGTATCAAATAGTTTTCTTCTTTGTACTTTGTTTTTCCCCATACCTAAAGGACAATATGTTTTTCTTTTTCTTTTTTTTTCTTTTGCTTTTTAGAGACAGGGTCTCACTCTGTCACCCAGGTTGGAGTGCAGTGGCACAAGCTGAAAGCTCACTGCAGCCTTGAGTTCCCTTGCCCAAGTGATCCTCCCACCCCAACCTCCTGAGTAGCTGACATTACAGGCATGTGCCATGCCCTGGCTAATTTTTTATTTTTTATAGAGATGGGGGTCCCACTATGCTGGGCCAGGCCAGGCTTAAACTTCTGGCCTCAAGTGATCCTCCCACCTTGGCCTCACAAAGTGCAAGCTCCACCTTCTGGGTTCATGCCATTCTCCTGCCTCAGCCTCCCAAGTAGCTGGGACTACAGGTGCCTGCCACCACGCCCGGCTAACTTTTTGTACTTTTAGTAGAGACGGAGTTTCACTGTGTTAGCCAGGATGTTCTTGATCTCCTGACCTCGTGATCTGCCTGCCTCAGCCTCCTAAAGTGCTGAGATTACAGGCGTGAGCCAGCCACCACCCCGGCTTTTTTTTTTTTTTTTGAGACGGAGTCTAGCTGTCACCCAGGCTGGAGTGCAGTGGCACGATCTCTGCTCGCTGCGACCTCCGCCTCCTGGGTTCAAGCGATTCTCCTGGATTCACCTGCCTCAGCCTCCGGAGTAGCTAGGATTACAGGTACATACCAATGCGCCCAGCTAATTTTTGCATTTTTTAGTAGAGACGGGTTTCACCATATTGGCCAGGCTAGTCTGCAACTTCTGACCTCGTGATCTGCCAGCCTCAGCTTCCCAAAGTGCTAGGATTACAGGCGTGAGCCACTGCGCCCAGCGGGGAGAATGCGTTTCACATTGCTTATGCAAGTCCAGGACTGTCCTCTAGCATCACAGTTAAAATAAAAACCTAGATCAAATGCTTATGTTTTCACTTTCTTTCTTTTTCCCCTCCTTTTCTCAATAGGATCCAAGCAAAACTCCCCGGAATCGCCAAAAAAAAGGCAGAATAACTACATGGAAACCAGAAATGCAACAGTTACTAAAACACCATTTAATAGTTATAATGTCGTTACTTGTACTATGAAGGAACATACTCAGTGTCAGCTTGAGCCTGCATTCCAAGCTTTTTTTTTTAATTTGGTGTTTTCTCCCATCCTTTCCCTTTAACCCTCAATATCAAGCACAAAAATTGATGGACTGAAAAAGAACTATCTTAGAACTCAGAAGAATAAAGAATCAAATTCATAGGATAAGTCAATACCTTAATGGTGGTGGAGCCTTTACCTGTAGCTTGAAAGGGGAAAGATTGGAGGTAGAAGAGAAAATGAAAGATAGAACACCTCTGGATCCTTCTATCCAGTTTTCAGCACTAGTCTTACTCAGCTATCCATTATAGTTTTACCCTTAAGAAGTATGATTAACTTATGAAAAAATTATTTGGGAACAGGAGTGTGATATCTTCCTTGGTTTTTTTTTTTTTTTTTTTGGCAGCCCTCAAATCCTATCTTCCTGCCCCACAATGTGAGCAGCTACTCCTGGTATTCCTTTTCTTTAATGATTTAACTTTCAACTTGATGAATAACTTATAGGTGATAGTGATAATTCCTGATTCCAAGAATGCCATCTGATAAAAAAGAATAGAAATGGAAAGTGGGACTGAGAGGGAGTCAATGGGAATGCTGCGGTGGCCGCCACTCCCTCTGCCACTATCCCCAGGGAAGGAAAGACTCTGCCATTTGGGAAAGTGGTTTCTATGTCACTGGACACCAGTTCTGAGCATTAGTTTGAGAACTCATTCCTGAATGTGCTTTCCTCCCTCTCCCCTGCCCACCTCACCTTAAGTTTAATAAATATGGTTGTACTTTTCTTATGATAAAATAAATGTCTGTAACTGCTGTACACTGCTGTAAACTTGTTAGAGAAAAAAATAACCTGCATGTGGGCTCCTCAGTTATTGAGTTATTGTGATCCTATCTCAGTATGTGGGGGGAACATTCTCAAGAGGTGAAATACAGAAAGCCTTTTTTTCTTGATCTTTTCCCGAGATTCAAATCTCCGATTCCCATTTGAGGGTAAGTTTTTTTCTTCACCTTCAACATGAAAATTCAGCGAACTTGAAAGAAAAATCATCTGTGAGTTCCTTCAGGTTCTCACTCACAGTCATGATCGTTCAGAGGGAATATGCACTGGTGAGTTTAAAGGACTATGATATTTGATAGTCCCAAAGTACGGCAGCTGCAAAAAGTAGTGGAAGGAAATTGTCTTTCCACGTTTTGGGAAAATTAGTTAGGAATTTGGATGAGTAAAAGGTACCCTTGCCTTACTCCGTCTTATTTTCTTAGCCCCTTTTGAGTGTTTTAACTGGTTTCATGTCCTAGTAGGAAGTGCATTCTCCATCCATATCCTCTGCCCTCCCAGGAAGTCAGTGATTGTCTTTTTGGGCTTCCCCTCCAAAAGACCGTCTGCAGTGGAAGCGCCACATCCAGTTTTTCTTTTGTTGCTGCTGTGTTTAGATAATTGAAGAGATCTTTGTGCCACACAGGATTTTTTTTTTTTAAGAAAAACCTATAGATGAAAAATTACTAATGAAACTCTGTGTACGTGTCTGTGCGTGCAACATAAATACAGTAGCACCTAAGGAGCTTGAATCTTGGTTCCTGTAAAATTGCAAATTGATGTGGTATTAATAAAAAAAAAAAAACACAATGACTGTGGCATCATTCTGCTAACTTTATTCTTTATACACAGTTTGGGTAAAGTAAGAACCAAACACTGCTTCCACTCCCCCTATCCTCACTCCACTTTGGGGGCTTTAAAAAGTGACTAATAGTTGATAATCGTAAGGATTCCCAAGACTGCAGAATTTAGTTGTAGAGCATAACTGTGCATTTGATCGCTGAAAGAAAATAAGAGACCCTCTAAGAGGTGGTGACCTTAGAAGAATGAGGAGGGGTCAGGGGGTCTTTTATCCCAGATCGGCCTCACACCAGCCTAGGAGATTTCCCCACCTGCAACGTAAAGCAGCCTGTAAATTACATATAGCCACAATGCACTTAAATTGAGTCAATCACCATGGAAAATGGGAACTAAATACATCATCAGGTCTTCATTGAAAGAACTTGAGTGGTCACCTGTGATTAGCTCTTCTCCTAAACTAAGGCTGCTGTGACCCTTAAGCTGGCTTTTAAAAATGTATTCAACATACCTCTTAGAAAACTTAGGCTGAAATATTCTTTAAATGACTGATGCAAACAACTTCACAAATACGCATACAAATGTCTGAATAATGTCACTAAGTAACATGGTATATAAATATGTATTCAGAGTAACATTTACATATTGGCCATAATAGCAAGCATACCATTAACAACAAAAAAAAAATCATGGAGACTTCACCTGTTCATGTCAGAATCCCAAGGCAAGGAGGCACACCTAGGCAAGAAGGCCAACTCAACTTGCAGCCTCTAACCTGTGAGGCCGTAACTTCCAACAAAGCAGAAATCACTGGAATCACGACCGCAGCCCTTCCCCATCACGGGTGCCCAGCACTTCAGCTGCATTAAGATCAGTGAAGGGCTCATGAAAACAGACTGCTAGGCCCCAACCAAGTTTCTGATTCAGTAACCCTAGGGTATGGCCCAAGAATTTTTACTTCTGGCAGATTCCTAAGGTGATGCTGCTGCTCTGAGACACACTTTGAGCTGGTGTGTTTGGGGCTGTCTCAGTAAACATGTCCACTCTCCTCCTGAGGCCTCTCCCTGCCTGTGGAGGGGGGAAAACCTCTAACTCCTCCGCCCTGGCTTATCTGAACTTTGGCAGTGGGCTTGAGTGATTATAAATTGGTTGCCCCAATTTACCTACTGTTTTTGAGCAGGCAGAGTAATATTGAGGGTGTTAATACTCGATCTGAAAAAATACATGAAGGAAAGTAAAAGAATGGCAGTGCACAGCCTGGTGCCATCCATAATCTCCGTTCTCAAGCTTTTAATACTGTCCCCAAAACCCTGGAGGGAATTTACTTTTCAGTCAACTGACAACCCATTCAGGATCTTCCTGAATCCCTGGTGGCCTCCACAACAAAGAGCACAAAGCCCCCTGCCGAGGAGGCCTTGGGCCCGGTGGCAGCCGCCCTGCCTCGAGTTCTGCTGGGGAGAGGAAGGCCGAGCCCACGGCGCCTTCCAGCTGAGGCCCTGCAGAGCTCAGCGTGCTCATCCCAAAGCAGTGTGCAGGGCTTTGACACCTTTAGGAGTCACATATCCACTGTGGTGGCCTGCAGTGCCCAGCATGTCAATCCTTCGGCAGGCCTGACAAATTTTAATAACCAGTGAATTGGGAAGCAGCCTGGTATCGGGTAAAGAACACTGAGTCGGGAGCTAGAATTTTCATTCTGGTTCTTCTACTGTGCCTACCTGGCTGTATGACCATCTGGGTTCCTGGGCTCCAATTTACCTATCTGTGAAGGGAAGGAAGGTGGTACTAGTGATCTCAGGGCCCTTTCCAATTCTGACAATCTTGAATTATATAAAAATGCTATAAAATCCGTGGTATAAAATCCATCTCCCAAACAGGAAGAGTCAAGGGGACTGGGCCTGAGGCACTTGAACCTTGGGTTCTGGCCTGGGGGTCAGGAGTGAGAGGAGGGACCTCCTCTTTGCCCTTTGCTTTCCCACCCCGAAGCAGGGGCTGGCCCCCGCTGCCAGGGCATCTCTTCCTCCAGACCTAACCCTCAAGTTCCACCCACTAGCCTCCCCGCCCCGACTTTAGGACCGAGGGAACTGTCCCTGCAGCAGCCTGGCTTTGTGAAGAGCAGACAGTAGGGCCCGGAGTCTCCCAGCAAGAGTAACATCAGCACAGCTAGTTGGGGTCCTCCCGTCCCCGCCTCTGCCCTCGCTCCTCCTTCCTTCAGGTCCTCCCTCCACCACCTCTCACAGCTTATCTCTGATACACGCATAATAAATAAGACATTTGCACATAAGGGTGACTGGGTCCTCTGTCCCCGCCCCTCCCCCTTTTATATAAAAGCATTAAATACAGTTTCAAAATAAAATACAAAGAGCAAAAAAGGGCCTGATCTCGGGGCCACCTGTTCTCCACGGGAGAATGAATCTACACATCCCTCTCGGACCTGCCTGGGAGATTGCGGGGCCCCTTCCCTGCCCCACAGGGCCTGGGGCTGCCACGGGGAAAAGAGACCGAGGCCCCGCCCCAGGCCCTGCGGGTTGAGAACCGGCGCCGCATCCACCGCGGACAAAGGGGGATGGGGATGGAGCGGGAATCGAAGGCTGACTGCCGGGACCGCCTGTGCCCCGGGCTCCCCCGGACCTGGTGGCGCCCGACTCTGAGTTTAGGGGTAAGCAAGGGCCCTCGGGGCAAGAGGAGCAAAGGAAAAAAGTGCTAATCCCTTTACAAGATGTCCTGGAGGGCGTGGCAGCGGCCCGGGAGAAGGGTGGAGCCGCCAGGCGCACGGTTCCCACTGAGCCTGCCCCGGAGGTAGGCGCAGCTGGTCCGGCCCGGGCCCCGGGCGCATCGCCCCGCCCTTGGTCCAATGCGCCTTGCCAGCCCGGGAAAGCTCCCGAGCCCCGCGGCCCAGCCTCCCGCTGGAAGCCCCAGTCCGCAGCCGGGGCCTCCGAGAGACCGAGAATCCCAATTAGGGAAGGGCAGCCAGCAGCCCCCGAGCCGGGAGCCGTGCCTGCCGGCGTGCAAGGCTGCAGAGAACTGGGCCCCCAGCCAGGGCCAGGGCCAGAGCCTGCGTAGCCCCAATACTGAATGACGGCGCCCCCAGTCCCGGCCTGCGGAGGATTCCCTCGCGGGGTGCGGCCGGGAGCGCTCGGCGCTAACACTTGGAGGCCGCTTTGGATTCTCGGAAAACGTGGGCCCTGCGCGGGGAGGGCAGGGCTCCGGGCCGATGGGAGAGTGCGCATTCCCGCAGCGTACCGACTGGCTCAGGGACCCAAGCGGCACCGCGCGAACGCCGGTGGCCCCACCCGATCCCCAGTCTCCGCCCGGCCCGGCCAGCGGGGGGCGCGGCCGCGGGAAGCTCTAACACCTGGCGCGAGGATGTGCCAAGTGGGAGGTCCGGGCGAGCACAGGGCGAGGAGGGCCCGATGCGACCCGACCCCAACCGACCCGTGGGCCCGCTAGGCCGCTACGCCCGACACACGGCGCCAGACTTGAGGTCCGCGCCGCCGTCGCGCGGCGCCGGGGCGGGCGGCCCGAAGCCCTCGTGGCCGTAGCAGCGCAGCGCCGCCTCCTCGTAGGCCTCCAGGATAGTCTGGCGCTCCTCGGGCGTGAAGTCCATGGAGAAGGGGTGCACCTGCAGGATGTGGCGCTTGATGGTGCTCACCTTGAGGGTGGCCAGCGCGCCCCCGCACACCATGCACACCAGGCCGCGCCGGCTGCCGTCGTAGTCCATCAGGTACTCGCCCCGCCAGCGCGGCTGGTAGTTCCGCCGCTGCTCCCGGCTGCGGGGCGGGGGCGGCGGCGGGGGAGGCGGCGGCGGCAAGGCGAGTCCCCCGGGATCCTGGCCGTCCTCTTCGTCCTCCTCTTCTTCGGCGGGCCGTTCCAAGGGAGCCCCAGGAGACAGCGGAACGTCGCCTAGGGAGGGACAAAGGGCCGCATTGGCGACGGCGGGGGACAACAGGCCG
The DNA here is from genome assembly GCF_008728515.1 of Papio anubis. Lineage (NCBI taxonomy): Eukaryota > Metazoa > Chordata > Mammalia > Primates > Cercopithecidae > Papio > Papio anubis. The sequence goes on from NC_044987.1 coordinate 113,172,597, forward strand.
GGCCCCGCGTCTCATCTCCGGTCACCCCGCCTTTGCCCTTCTATCCCATCCTCCAGTCCCTTCTTCCCCAACAGCGCCCGACCCTCGCTCCCTGCCTGCCCGGGGCCCTGCCCGGCTCTCCCTCTCCGCCTGCTCTGGCCCCACCGCTCACCCCACTCCTCCTCCTCCTCTGGCTCCTCCTCCTCGTCCCCTCCCCCCTCCTCGGAGACTGCGGCTGTGTCCGGGGCGGCGGGGCCCCGGGGGGACTCGGGGCGGGGCAGCCCCAGGGCCAGCAGGTGGGCGGCCTTCTCGCTCCACTCCCGGGCGATGAGGGCCTGGACGGGCCCGCCGAGGCGCGTGGAGCCCGGGTGGCGCCGGCGGATGTGGCGCTCGATGGTGCTCATCTTGAGCGAGGCCAGCGCGCCCCCGCACACCCCGCACACCAGGCCGCGCCGGCCGCCGTCCAGCTCCATGAGGTACTCCAGCCGCCAGCGCTCCTGGGAGTGGCGGCGGTGGGCGCGGCCCCGCGGCGACCGGCCCGGGACCCCCGCCCTCTGGCCCTCGCCCTCCTCCAGCTCCTCCTCCTCCTCTGCGGGCCCGGGCCTCTCAGGGACCCAGCCAGCCTCTTCCTTTACGTCTGGGGGGCTGAGATCCTGAGAGGTGGGGGCTCCAGCAGCGGAGGCCGAGTCCCGGCTCTTTCCGGTCAGGTCCTGGGGGGCGAGGTCATCGCCTGTTGGGGAAGGGGTGAGGAAGAGGGGCTCAGCCTGCTGGCTGGGTTGCCCTTGCTCACGCAGAGGGGTCCATCCTGGCTCCTCACCCCAGCCCCAAGCTAAAGGCCCCAGTCTGTCTGTGTCTGGGGGCGGAGTGAGTGTATGTGTGTGGAGCGCCAGCTCCTGGCCTTCAGCCCTCAGCCCTAAGTCCCTGCCTCCCAGTTTTGGCCAGACCCCACTTCAGAGCCCCAATATGAGGGGGTCTCAGCCTGGGATGGGCCTCGCACCTGGTGGGGACTGGGTGAGCTCAGACAGCGCCTCAGGCTGGCCCCCCCAGGCCTGCAGCAGGGCACTGCGCTGGGGGCCGCTGAGCCCCAGGGAGCCGGGGTGCACCTCCAGCACGTGGGCACGGATGTCGTCCAGGTGCAGGCTGGGCAGTGCCCGACCACAGGCCATGCACACCAGCCGGTTCCCCCGCGGGTCATAGTCCATGAGACACTCGGCCCGGAACCAGTTCTGCAGGGACTCCTTCAGCCTCCTCTCCAGGCGCCGGGCCCCCAGCCCCCTGCTGCCCCCGGCCCTCCGGGAGGCTGAGAGGCGCAGACGCCGAGCCCGGGGTGCCACTGGGCCCCCTCGCCGCTGGCGCCGGCAGCCCCCACCAGCTGGGGCTTTGCCTGAAAGGGTTGGAGGGAAGGAACTGAGACGCTGGCCCCACAGAGCACCCCACTACAGCCACTCTCTCACTTGGGCCCCAGGCCTAACCTTTGCCCTTCTCTTCCTCTCCCCTGAACTCCTAACTCCACCTCCCTAAACCCTCCTCTGCTCGCACTTCAAGCACCACCCACACTTCCCCCAGAGTGGAATTTAGCCCTGTCCCTGGCCTTCACCGTCAGCCACACCTCTCCAGCACCCTCCCCTTCCCTCACCCACCCCAGCCAGGCCTCCCTGCTCCAAGCCTTTCAACGGCCTGTCGCCCAACCTCTCTCCTTGATATTCAAAAACCACAGAATATCCAAGCTGTCATGGACATCGGAGACCCTCTCACCCCACTGTCCTTCCCCCACCTTTGTATAATAAGGGCGATAAACAGACCCCACCCAGAGAAGGAGCAGTGACTTGCTCAAGAACACCAGCTCCTCGGCAGAGCGGCTGACCCACTGCACCCCACTGGCCACCCAGGCCCCCGCCTCTACAGAATCTGCATTTGCGTTACCTGGGCCCTTGGGCGGGCAAGCGGGGACACCGGCCCCCTCCTCCTCGTCCTCTTCTTCCTCCTCCTCCTCCTCCTCAGCCCCCTGGACCCCCAGGCCCTCGGCCTCTCCGCAGGCCCCCAGCCCCAGGTGTGCATCCCAGCTGTTGCTGATGACTTCCTTCTCCCGGGGACTCCAGTGCAAGGAGTAGGGGTGCTTTTGGCGGATGTGGCGCTTGATGGTGCTGAGCTTGAGGGTGGCCAGGGAGCTGCCGCACACCATGCACACCATGCCGTGCCGGGCAGGGTTGAAGTCCATCAGGTACTCCAGCCGCCAGTGGTCGTGGTAGTAGCGCCGGTGGTCACGGCCAGGGATTCGGCTTTTTCCAGGCCTTGAAGCCCGGGCCTCACAGTGGTCTGAATATTTCCTGCCTGAAGATGTTGGTCCCCTGGCCCTGGAGGAGGGCAGGGGGGCACTCCCCCAGGACCCCAAGGCACCCCCTTCCAGCTGAAGATCTTGCCCTGAAGGGGAAAGGGAGAGAGTTTTTCAATCTCTGATTTCCAGGGAAAGAAGCGAGGACTTCAATGGTGAGCCCTGAGAGAGGGAGCTGGGGGAGGGGGTATTCCGGGGCAGGAAAGGGATGGCAACAGCAATAAAAGGGATGTAGGAGAAGCGGGGAGCCAAAACATTAGCCCTTTACAAAGGGCAAGGACCCTTTAAGAGGAGATCAAGAACAAAAGGACGCAGGGCACTATGGAACTAGCTCTGACTTTTTAAAAAATAAGGTGAGGGCCAAGGAGCCAGCCAGCTCTGTAAGGTGCCCTTTCTGGACAAGAGCTGTAGGGAGAAAGCCGGGAGAGCAGCAGGCCAGGGCGGTTCCAGCCGGAGCAGAGCAGGCAGTGGGGCCAGACAAACAAAGGGGGCATCTGTCTGCAGCCAGGGCTGCATACGGGACCCACCCGCCTGGGGCCCCCGCCAGGAGGGCCCCACCCACAAGTCTTCTCCCTTTTTCCAGTAATGCTTCAAATACAGCCTCCTGAGAGTCCCATTTTGGGGATGGGCTAGGCCTTGTCAGTTCCCCAAATCTAGGCCCCCAGATGGGAGGGATCCCTAAGACAAAGCTGCCAACATCTCCAGGGAAAGGAGTTTCTGAGACCAAAACTTCTCCAGATTCTGGAGGAGCCAATGACCCTGAAAAGGGATAGGAGGAGGGCCACCAGAGTGGCAACTAATGACACTGCGGCAGGGAGTGGCCACCATCCACTGAAGCCCATTAAGTCTTTCTGGGGCTTTATTTGCTGCTCTGGCAGGGAGCTGGTCACTGCCCAGCAGTCAGAAGGGCGGGCACTGGAGAGGCCCCACTAACCCAATGGCGTTCCCTGTGTCAGACACCCACCCAGAGCAGTCCCCTACCCTCCCTACAGTTCCCACCCCTCTTGATTTAGAAAAATGGTCTCCTGGGCACACAAGCAGGTTCTGGTCATTCTCCCAGTGGAGAATCACAGGGTTGGGAAAACAAAAGACAGGATCAGAAAGGGCTCCTGTCACCCTTGTGGAAGTTTTTTTTATTTTAGTTTTTATTTAAGTAGATCCATAGAAACTACTGGCTTTGGAGTCATAGGCTTGGGTTCAAGTCCTGGCTTCACTGGTAACTTGCTCTGTGACCTTTGATAGGTCATGTCCACCCTCTGGGCCTGGGCTTCTTTGTCTGCAAAGACACTGGCTAGCTGGCTGGTCTCTAAGCATCCTTCTTCCAGCGCTGGATCCAGGCTGGCCTAAGGTGGATTGGCCCTTTAAGAGCCGAAAAAGGGGGAGGAGCCGAGGTTCTTTAAAAACAAAAGGGGATGGGGCGTTTCTGGGAGGGGAGAGACCGGGAGGGGAGCCTGGAGATTCGGGCTGAGTCTCCCTGGCCTGAAGGAAACCTTCAAGGGTCTTAAGGCGTGACCCTGCAGCCGGGAAATGAGTAAACAGTCTCCTTTGAGAGCGAAAGAGGAAAACTGGCTGGTTCCGCTAGAGCTGACAAATTAGGGCAAAAAAAATTCTGAAAAGAAGGGAAGGGAGAATGCACGGGCAGGAGGGGTGTCTGTCTGCCTTTGTGGGCGAACCCATCGCTTTAAAAACTGCCCGCGGTGGGAAAAGATGGTGTGAGCCCCCCGGGCGCAAGCGATGCACTTTCCTAGGGAGAACGTGGGAGAAAAGAAAAAGGGTGCATGTCTCTCACAAGGCCACGAGACGAGAGGAGCAGCCCGATTTACAACAGCAGAGTTCGGAGCTGAGCTCAGCTCCGCTGGGGAAAAGCCCCCGAAGGGGACCCAGGGTCTGGATGGACTTTTAAGAGACAGCCCGATTAGGGAGACAACCTGGGAGTCTGAAAGAGAAAGGGGCGGGGGCCGCAAGTCCACAAGCCTCGCTCCGTGGCGCCCTGCCCAGTGGGGCCCCTCGGGCCTGGCCCCCAAGGCGGGGCGCTGCGGGCGGCCGCGGGGCCCTTTAAGGGGGAGGCGAGCCGCCCAAGCCCCGCGGGCCGACCCCGGTAGCTGGGCGGGGGGCTCCCACGCCAGCCACCATGCCTCCGCGCCCACCAGGTGGCGCCCCCGGCCGCCCTGCCCGCGTCCCCCGCTTTGTTCGGCGGCGGAGAGGGGCCCCGAGCCGCAGCCCTCCCCTCCCCCACGCCGGGGCCCCCGCCCGGGCCGCCGGCCCCAGCTCTTACCGCCTTCGTCTTCTTCCGGCTCCGCGCTGCCGCTCGATCCGGCGGGCGGCAGCCGTCGGCCCCGTGCCGAGGCCACTGGCCAGGGCCGCTGCCGCCGCCGCTGCTCCCGGCTCCGGTGGTCCCCGCCGGGCTCCATGCGCTGCGCTGCGGAGCGGGGCCCCGGGGCGGCGGGGCTCGGGGCCGCGGGGCTGGCGGCGGCTAACGCCAGGCGCTCGCTGCGCGGGAGGCCCCGGGGCGCGGGGCGCATGCGCAGGGCAGCCACCGGCCGCACGGACGGCAGGCTGCTTGCTCGGCGGCGCGGGCTGGACCGGGGTGGGGATTCTGGGGCCCTGGGGCTCCCCAGAGCTCCTGGGTGGTGGGGTGCAGGGCCGCGCGCTATTTCCTCCTGCCAGCTCGCGGGGGGCTGGGGGGAAAGGCGGGAGGCGACGAGCCCAGCCGAGGCTCAGCAGCCTGTGCCGGGTCCGGACGCTAGGGGCACGGACCTCGCCGCCCCCGCGGGCCCGCACCGCCGCCTCCGGGGCTCCGGTCCCGGCTCCCGAAGGGTCACCGAGGTGGCGAGGGGTGCCCGCGTCCCCTGCGACGCGCTTCCACCCGGGCTCGGCTCGCGGCCACCGCCCCCTCGGGGTATCTCAGCGCCGGGAGCGCCCGCTGGGGAGGCCGGGGTCCCCGCCCGGGGCTGCCTCCCGCCGCGCAAGCGGGTCGCGAGCTCGGTGCGGGCCCCGGAGCGGCCGCTACTGGCAGGGGCCCCAGATGGCTGCGGCCCCGCCGAGAGGGTGGAGCCGTGGGGGCGGCCGCGCCCCCTCCCGCGGGAGCCGCCCGGGAGCGCTGAGAGCTCGAGCTTCTCATGGGAGGGGCGGACAGGCGAGGCTCCCCCGAGCCAGCCAGGGGTGGGGGCGGCGGCCGCAGTGACTCGGGCTGGGGAGAGGGGCGCACAGCATACCCGCGGAGAGCCGGCTGCGCCGGGTCCCGGCCCTGCGGGGCGGAGGTGGCCCCAGGATAGAAGCCGGGAGGAGAGGGCGTGCGCGGCGGTGACTCAGGATCCTGCCCCCGCAGGCCTGGGGGTGCCTGACGAGCCCCTGACGCAGCCCCAGACCCCTGTCCCGGCCCTAGGAAGCGAAGAATGCTGGCCCCGGGCGGGGTGTCGGACATCTGGGGAGGCGCGTTACCACGGCTGGGAAGCGCTGGGCGGACCCTGGCTGCAGGTCCCGGGGCGCCCCCGGGCTCCCAGCTCCCGAGAAGCGGAGCGCAGGGAGTGTGAGAGGCAGCCGGAGCGCAGCAGCCTGGGGTCCTCCTGCGAGGACCGGCGGGAGGAGCAGGTGCTCGCTTTGCCTGAGGTTGGGCGCCCACAACAAAGGCGATTCCTGGACATCCAAATTACAGGGTGCGGGAGGCCTGCAGGGTCTTCTTGTCTGGAGGCGGGTTTTGTTCCCTGCACTGGGGAGGTACCCAGCGGTCGCCGATGGCAGTTCGTCCGCTCCTCACCGCCTACTGTGTGCCCTCATGCTTTCAGACGCTGGACACACAGCAGCGAAGAAGATGGGCAAGACTGATACTGCCTGTGACTTTCCTTTTCAGAGGCACCCACAGCCTCTGAAAAGGAAACCGCTCCAGCCTTTCGGGAGCCATGGCAATTAAATTACTTGGAACACAGGAAACCTGTCCCCGATGTGTTTCTGAGGAGGGGACAAAAACTAAGATTTCTTAAGTGCCTCTGGGCTCTGTCGCCGCGGAAATGTCCCATCTCTTCCTCAGCCCCCATGTTGACGTGCTTGAGACTCCACCTTGGCTAAACTGAGTCTCCGTTTCACAACTCTGCTCTCTTCGCGGCAGGCCCTGCGCTCAGGCAGGCGGGGGCGGAGGGGGTTGCACTGACTCTCACCCACTTGGGGTCAGAGGCCCTGATGCTGATGGGTGCCACGCAGGACCCTGAGATGGGAGATTCCTTAATTCATTATGTCCCTCACCTGTGCCAGGCCCGGGAACACAAAGGGGAAGTGAGACAGAGACCTGGGCTTCACACTCTTCTAAGTAGTATGGTTAAAAAAAAAAAAAAAAGGAAAGAAAGGAAAAGAAGCTAAAAGAGCCTAATGTCCTAAAATGAAAGAAGCCTGTTCTTCTGGGACCGAGAGCCCTTGTACTTTATTCTAGTTTAGTTGCTCGCCCCACAGGGAACCAATGCTGAGGGCCAGCCCCTGTGAGACTCTGGTGTCTGTCGTTCCAGTGGTCTGCATGTATAAAGAGGGTAATTTTCTTACCAAAAGAAAGGTATCGAAGCCACCTGGAGCCACCTTCAACAACCTCTGCCCTCCCCTTCCCACCCACATTCTGCACCTCAGGAATGGCTGCACCCTCGGCAATTCTGAAAGTTTCCCACTCACTACTTGAACCCCGCAGCGGCCCCGTGAAGCTGGAACTTCGTTGTCGGGATGAAGAAATCGAGACAGAGTCAAGAGCCTTGCGCAAGGCCATTCATTTATTTATGCACTTCTTTTCTTGTTCAGAAAGCAGTCCTAAGTGATGAGAACGGGGCTGGGGGTGCAGAGACTTAATCACATAATGCAGGGGGGTACCCCCCCAACCCCACTGGGGGAAGGGGAAACCAATGGCAGTCAGTCAGGGTCACATTCTCACTTTCTCAGGCCTTAGGTGCTTTTGTCTTCATGAAGTATCTTCCTCTATTTTAAAAAAATTTTAAATAGTTCAGTATATTTTCATGGACCCTATGCATTTATTTTTTTGATTGAGAAAAAAGCACACTTTCTTTGACTCTTACATTTTTTTTCATCTAACTTTAAAATAAAACATTTTCAGGAGCCCCTAAAAGCCTAAAAGTACCTTGCACTCTGCACCAGTGCCTCCGGTGCCCTGGGTCCCCAGCCCTGACTGCAGTCGAGGGTGATAAGCACCAAGGGAGAAGGAAGCCCCGGGAAGGGTCCCCCAAGCGGAGAAGACTTCCTAAGGAGGGCAAAAGCAAAACTAGACAGACCAGGAGGAGAAAGGGAACAAGGGTTTCCTGGCAGGGGCTGGGGAAACTCCGGGTGAAGGAGGGTTTCAGGTGGGAAAGGCAGAAGAGGAAATAGAAATTGGCAGGGACTAGAGCCTTAGGTGCCATGTGGAGAGTCTGAGTTTGTCCTGAAGGCACTGGCAATGCTCAGAATTGTGGACAATTATGGAGGCAGCTGGGAGAACGCTGCGGAGAGGGACAGCAACAAAGACCCAAGTCAGGGCAGCAGCCCCAGGGCCGATGGAGAGGAGGCAAAAGATTGAGCAGGGCCACAGCACATCATGGTGTAAACTTCACTGCATTGAGGAGGAAGAGGAGGCGGTGGCAACTGGAGGATGAATACCAGCTGAGTGAGGAGGAGGAAGAGGAGGGAAAGGAGGAGGAGGAGGGGAAGGAGGAGGAGGAAGGGGAGGCAACTGGAGGATGAATACCAGCAGAGCCAGGAAAAAGGATACCTCTTCTCACCAAGGGGCTATTTCTTACCTAAGTGATATACCTAAAAGTTGCTTATGCCCGGGGCAGGGGTTGGGGAATGTTGAGGGGTAGTAGTGGTTCTAGCTTGAGCATATCAAGAAGATAGAATTACAGGACATGGGCCTGCTTGAATGTGATGATCTGGGAAAGGGCCTGCTAACTCCCAAGTAACTGGATTGAGAGGACGGGGCTATAAAAAGAAAAATAGATTTGGAGATAGAAAATGAGGTTACAGGTCAGGCGAGGTGGCTCACGCCTATTACAACACTTTGGGAGGCTGAGGTGGGTGGCTCACCTGAGGTTGGGAGTTCGAGACCAGCCTGACTAACATGGTGAAACCCCATCTCTACTAAAAATACAAAAATTAGCTGGGCGTGGTGGCGCGGGCCTGTAATCCCAGCTCCTCGGGAGGCTGAGGCAGGAGAATAGCTTGAACCCAGGAGGTGGAGGTTGCAGTGAGCTGCGATTGTGCCATTGCACTCCAGCCTGGGCGACAAGAGTGAAACGCCATCTCAAAAGAAAAAAAAAAAGAGAGAAAGAAAACAAAATGAGGTCACAACCTGAGAACTTTGGAGCCCATTTCAAACCCAGAACTCCTGATTTTTACACCTTCCCTCTTCCATTGTCTAACTCGGATTCTACTTAGTCCCCTATCTGCTGTCTCCGGCCAGCCCTAGGACTTCTGAGGTTGTTGGTCCCAGCCTGCAAGGGCCAGTGTCTCCCAGGGGCGCAACCTTCTCCTAGTGCTTCAGTGGCTCCTTGGACAGGTCCCATTAAAGGAAGGGCCATTGACAACAAAAACGGAGGAACTGTGAATTGTGTTCCCAAAGGATAGTTTTTAAGGAGGTAAAACATTAACCTCCCTAGACCCAAATTTGTGACAAATTCTGGATTCTACTTTTCAGGATGTCTCAGAACTAAAAAAACAAATGCTGGTTCTAAAAGTAGTCCTCAATATTCTCCAGAGTGCAGACCCAAACTCTTTCTTTTTTTTTTTTTTTTTTTTTTGAAACGGAGTCTCGCTCTGTCGCCCAGGTTGGAGTGCAGTGGCCGGATCTCAGCTCACTGCAAGCTCCGCCTCCCAGGTTTACGCCATTCTCCTGCCTCAGCCTCCGGAGTAGCTGGGACTACAGGCGCCCGCCACCTCGCCGGGCTAGTTTTTTGTATTTTTTTTAGTAGAGGCGGGGTTTCACCGGGTTAGCCAGGATGGTCTCGATCTCCTGACCTCGTGATCCACCCGTCTCGGCCTCCCAAAGTGCTGGGATTACAGGCGTGAGCCACCGCGCCCGGCCTCAAACTCTTTCAAAAAACTAAGATCAGTCATACAGGCTGTAATGTTAAGGAACTTTCTATGTAGATTGTAAATTAAATCATCCCTTGTAAAATCCCAAAGGAATTTCAAACTTAAAGATTATATCTGGCCGGGCACAGTGGCTCACGCCTGTAATCCCAGAACTTTGGGAGGCTGAGGTGGGCGGATCACAAGATCAGGAGATCGAGACCATCCTGGCTAACTCGGTGAAACCCCGTCTCTACAAAAAATACAAAAAATTAGCCGGGCGTGGTGGCGGGCGCCTGTAGTCCCAGCTACTCGGGAGGCTGAGGCAGGAGAATGGCGTGAACCTGGGAGGCAGAGCTTGCAGTGAGCCGAGATCACGCCACTGCACTCCAGCCTGGGCGACAGAGTGAGACTCCGTCTAAAAAAAAAAAAAAAAAAGATTATATCCAGGTCTAAGCCAAAACCTTGGGCTTTGAATGTGTGTTGAGGGAAGAGGGTGTGGAATTTTATTTTATTTATTTATTTGAGATGGAGTTTTGCTCGTCACCCAGGCTGGAGTGCAATGGTTCACTGCAACCTCCACATCCCGGGTTCAAGTGATTCTCCTGCCTCAGCTTCCCGAGTAGCTGGGATTACAGGCGCCCGCTACCACACCCAGCTAATTTTTGTATTTTTAGTAGAGACAGGGTTTCACCATGTTGGCCAGGCTGGTCTCAAACTCCTGACTTCAGGTGATCTGCCCACCTCAGCCTCCCAAAGTGCTGGGATTACAGCCGTGAGCCATTGCGCCCGGCCAGGTGTGGAATTTTAACCCCCAGATGCTTAAATTTGAAACTAAAGCAGCCAATAAAGTTTTTGTTTTGGGAAAAGAGAAAGCTGGCAATGTTTCCCAGTGTTAACTTGAGTGTTCAGTACAGGTGACTAGGATGTGATATCCCAGACGACCAGTCACAGATGAGAAAAAAAGCAACTTGTCCAAAACACAGCTAGCAACTGGTGAAGAGAAGAGTTAACCCAGAGCCCATCTCCAAATCCCTGACACTTCAAAACAGTTTTTAAAATGATAAACCATTGGCCGGGCGCGGTGGCTCAAGCCTGTAATCCCAGCACTTTGGGAGGCCGAGACGGGTGGATCACGAGGTCAGGAGATCGAGACCATCCTGGCTAACACGGTGAAACCCCGTCTCTACTAAAAATTACAAAAAACTAGCCGGGTGAGGTGGCAGGTGCCTGTAGTCCCAGCTACTCGGGAGGCTGAGGCAGGAGAATGGCGTGAACCCGGGAGGCGGAGCTTGCAGTGAGCCGAGATCTGGCCACTGCACTCTAGCCTGGGTGACAGAGCGAGACTCCGCCTCAAAAAAAAAAAAAAAAAAAAAAAATGATAAACCATTTCAAACCTACATTTAAAAATATGTTATACAGTATCCATTTTGACATGTTTGCTGCCTAACACTTTTTAAGAAATAAAATATTACGGAGACGGTACAAGCTCCCCCTCCACATGCCGTCATGGTGCTTGTTCCCCAAGTTAACCCTTCCTGAAGCCACTGCTTATCATTGCCATCCAGGCTCTGACACTTTCACTGCCCGCATATCCAGAAACAATATAAATCAATGACTCGTGTTTTTTTGTTTGTTTGTGTTTTGGTTTTTGAGACTGAGTTTCACTCTTGTTGGCCAGGCTGGAGTGCAGTGGCACGATCTTGGCTCACTGCAACCTTTGCCTCCAGGGTACAAGCGGTTTTCCTGCCTCAGCAGCCTGAGTAGCTGGGATTACAGGCACCCACTACCACACCCAGCTAATTTTTGTATTTTTACTAGAGACGGGGTTTTACCACGTTGGTCAGGCTGGTCTTGAACTCCTGACCTCAGGTGATCCACCCACCTCAGCCTCCCAAAGTGCTGGGATTACAGGAGTGAGCCACTGTGCCCAGACTCATGTTTTTAAGCTTTAAGTAAATGGTATCACTCCATTCTTATAAATCTGGAATTTTCCTCACTTCCCCCACACCACACAGTGTATTCTCAAGCAAGTTCATTTATTCATTCATTCTTTTATCCAACGGTTGCTTACTGAACACCTGTTGTAGATATTGCCACCAAGGTCGACTCACAGGTAAAAACTCTAGCTCTCCCACTCTGATTTCAGATTCCCTCCTTCCCCTTGAAGAGCTTCTCTGTCTGATGAAGAATTCTTCCTTCCTTTCTTTTAATTTTTGTATTGTTTTCTTTTTTTGAGACAGGGTCTTCCTCTGTTACCCAGGCTGGAGTACAGTGGCACAATCATAGCTCACTACAGCCTCAACCTCCTGGAAGAAAGCGATCCTCACCCCTCAGCCTCCTTAGTAGTGAGAATACACGCACGCACCACCATGCCCAGCTGTTTTTTGTTTGTTTGTTTGTTTTGAGACTGAGTCTCGCTGTGTCTCCCAGGCTGGAGTGTAGTGGCGCGATCTCTGCTCACTGCAAACTCCACCTCCCGGGTTCAAGCAATTCTCTGCCTCGGCCTCCCGAGTAGCTGGGATTACAGGCACCCACCACCACACCCGGCTAATTTTTGTATTTTTAATAGAGATGGAGTTTCACCATCTTGGCCAGGCTGATCCTGAATTCCTGATTTCATGATCCACCTGCCTTGGCCTCCCAAAGTGCTGGGATTACAGGCGTGAGCCACCACACCTGGCCTAATGTTTGTATTTTTGTAGACATGAGGTTTCACTGTGTTGCCCATGCTGGTCTCAAAGTCCTGAACTCAGGCGATCCTCCCACCTCAACCTCCCAAAAGTTCTGGGATTATAAGCTTGAGCCACTACGCCAGGTTTCTCTCTTTTTAAAATTGTGGTAAGAACACTTAACATGAGATCTATCCTCTAAACAAGCTTTTAAATGTACAGTGCACTATTGTTGACCATAGGCACTAGGTTCTACAGCAGATCTCCAGAGCCTATTCATCTTATTTAACTAAAACTTTATGCTCATTGACTGGGCACCGTGGATCACGCCCATAATCCCAGCACTTTGGGAGGCCAAAAAGGTTGGATCACCTGAGATCAGGAGTTTGAGATGAGCCTGAACAACATGGTGAAACCCCTGTCTCTACTAAAAATACAAAAATTAGCCAGGCATGGTGGCACACACCTGTAGTCCCAGCTACTCAGAAAGCTGAGGCAGGAGAATCGCTTGAACCCGGGAGGCAGAAGTTACAGTGAGCCAAGATCATGCCACTGCACTCCAGCCTGGGAAACAGAATGAGACTCCGTTTCAAAAAAAAAAAAAAAAAAAAAACTAGGCCGGGTGCGGTGGCTCATGCCTGTAATCCCAGCACTTTGGGAGGCCGAGGCAGGCGGATCACGAGGTAAGGAGATTGAGACCATCCTGGCTAACACGGTAAAACCCCATCTCTACTAAAAATACAAAAAATTAGCCAGGCGTGGTGGCGGGCACCTGTAGTACCAGCTATTTGGGAGGCTGAGGCAAAAGAATGCCATGAACCCGGGAGGTGGAGCTTGCAGTAAGCCGAGATATGCCACTGCACTCCAGCCTGGGTGACAGAGCGAGACTCCATCTCAAAAAAAAAAAAAAAAAAAAATCAAGAGCTAGCAAGAAGCAATTCACACTTCAGGAAAAACATGTGGCTGGCAAATAAAAGCTCAACTTTACTTGCATTCAAGGAACTGCCACTGCAAGATATAGTTAATCATCCATCTGATTGGCAAAGATTTAAAAGGTTGATATGATCAGGGAAGGTATGCGGATAGGGGAACACACAGCTGGGAATATGTGTAGTAGGGCCACAGTGGAAAGCAACTTGGCCAATTCTGTTTAAATCTGAAAATGCACATACTCCTAAATGCATTGTGATATCCTGGATTGATCTTGGAACAGAAAAGAACATTAATGAAAAGAGGAGTGTTATGAAAATAAATTGTGTCCCAGAAAATTCATATGTTGAAGCCCTAACTCCCAATGCAACTGTATTTAGATATAGGACATTCATAGAAGTAATTAAAGTTAAATGAGGTCATAACATTGGAGCCCGGCCAGGCGCAGTGGCTCACGCCTGTAATCCCAGCACTTTGGGATGCCAAGGCGGGCGGATCACCTGAGGTCAGGACTTTGAGACCAGCCTGGCCAACGTGGTGAAACCCTATCTCTACTAAAAATACAAAAAAATTAGCTGGGCGTGGTGGTGTGTGCCTGTAATCCCAACTACTCTGGAGGCTGAGGCAGGAGAATCGCTTGAACTTGAGAGGTGGAGGTTGCAGTGAGCTGAGATCGTGTCACTGCACTCCAGCCTGGGTGAGACTCTGCCTCAAAAAAAAAAAAAAAAAAAAGAGAGAGTGGAGCTCTAATCCAACAGGACTCGTGTCCTTACAAGAATGAGAAGAGATGACCGGGCGCGGTGGGGCTCATGCCTGTAATCCCAGCACTTTGGGAGGCCAAGGCGGGCAATCACGAGGTCAGGAGTTCGAGACCATCCTGGCTAACACGGTGAAACCCTGTCTCTACTAAAAATACAAAAAATTAGCCGGGTGTGGTGGCAGATGCCTGTAGTCCTACCTACTCGGGGGGCTGAGGCAGGAGAATGGCATCAGCCCGGGAGGTGGAGCTTGCAGTGAGCTGAGATCGCACCACTGCACTCCAGCCTGGGCAACAGAGCGAGACTCCATCAAAAAAAAAAAAAAAAAAAAGAGAGAAAGAAAAAAGAATGGGAAGAGACAACAGATATCTCTCTCTCCCCTCCAGCACAGAAGACAAGCCATGAGAGGATACAGCCAGAAGGTGGCCATCTGCAAGCCAGCAAGGAAGGCCACACCAGAAATAAACCCTGATGACACCTTGTTCTTAGACTTTCAGCCTCCAAAATGCATTTTGGATACATGTGAGAAAATGGACATGTGAGAAATGTGTATGTATGTTTGTATATGTACAAAATACACATGAGAAAATGCGTTTCTGTTGTTTAAGCCAACCAGTCTGTGGTATCCTGTAATAGCAGCCTGAGAAGACTAATACAACGAGTGGAATACAAATAAAGTCTGGGATTCTGCTACTACAGGTTAAGTATCCCTTATCTGAAATGCTTGGGACCAGAAGTACTTTGGAGTTCAGATTTGTTTAGATTTTGGAACAATCGGATATACATAATGAGATATCTTGAGGATGGAACCCACTGAAGTCTAAACATAAAATTCATCTAAGGCCAGGTGTGGTGGCTTATGCCTGTAATCCCAGCACTTTGGAAGGCCAAGGCAGGAGGATCACCTGAGGTCTGAGATCAGGAGTTCGAGATTAGCCTGGCCAACCTGGCAAAACCCCATCTCTACTAAAAATACAAAAATTAGCCAGATGTGGTGGCACACACCTGTGATCCCAGCTACTCGGGAGGCTGAGGCAGGAGAATCGCTTGAACCTGGGAGGCAGAGGTTGCTGTGAGCCGAGATCATGCCACTGCACTCCAGACTGGGCGACAGAGTGAGACTCTGCAGGAGAATCACTTGAACCTGGGAGGCAGAGGTTGCTGTGAGCCGAGATCATGCCACTTTATACACATAGTCTGAAGGTAATTTTATTTTTCCCTTGGAAACGCTGAATAAACTGTGTATTTTTTTTTTTTTTTTTTTTTTTTTAAGAAAGGGGTTTTCCTTTGTCACCCAGGCTGGAGTGCAGTGGCCGGATCTCAGCTCACTGCAAGCTCCGCCTCCCGGGTTTACGCCATTCTCCTGCCTCAGCCTCCCGAGTAGCTGGGACTACAGGCGCCCGCCACCTCGCCCGGCTAAGTTTTTGTATTTTTAGTAGAGACGGGGTTTCACTGTGTTAGCCAGGATGGTCTCGATCTCCTGACCTCGTGATCCACCCGTCTCGGCCTCCCAAAGTGCTGGGATTACAGGCTTGAGCCACCGCGCCCGGCCATAAACTGTGTATTGTGTGTCTGTGTCTTGATTGCAACCCATCACATATGGTCAAGTATGGAATTTTTCACTTGTGGTGTCATGTTGGTGCTCAAAAAGTTTCAGATTCTGGAGCATTTCAGATTTTGGATTAGGGGTGCTCAACCTGTAGTAATATAAAAAATGTTGCTTTCTTAGTCTTGATAAATACACCATGATTATGTAAGATTATAACATTAGGGAAGAGTGGGCAAGGGGTATATGAGAACTCTTTGTACTATCTTTGTAACTTCTCTCTCTTTTTTTTTTTTTTTTTGAGACGGAGTCTTACTCTGTCATCCAGGCTGGAGTGCAGTGGCACAATCTCTGCTCACTGCAACCTCCACCTCCCAGGTTCAAGCAATTCTCCTGCCTCAGCCTCTTGAGTAGCTGGGATTCCAGGTGCCCGCCACCACACCCAGCTAATTTTTGTATTTTTAGTAGAGATGGGGTTTCACCATGTTGGCCAGGCTTGTCTTGAACTCCTGACCTCAGGTGATCCGCCCACCTCGGCCTCCCAAAGTGCTGGGATTACAGGCATGAGCCACCATGCCCAGCCTCTTATTTCTGTAACTTTTCTATAAATTTAATTACCCAAATTTAAAAGTTTATGTACAAAATGCACATACCCTATCATCCAGCAACTCTACCCTAGAGAAAAACACATGCACAAGGACTCATGGACAAGGGTGTTCCGTGCAGCATGGTACATACTAGTGACAACCTGGGAATTACCTAACTGTCCTTCAGTGGGGGAAAAGCTGAATAAACCAGGGTATATTTATTCTATAAATACTATGTGGCAGTAAAAAATGTAAGTAGAGGCCAGGAACAGTGACTCATGCCTGTAATCCCAGCACTTTAGGAGTCCAAGGAGGGAGGATCCCCTGAGTCCAGGCATTCAAGACTAGCCTGGGCAACATAGTGAGACCATGTCTCCATTTTTAAAAAATTAAAAATTGGCTGGGTGCAGTGGCTCATGCCTGTAATCCCAGCACTTTGGGAGGCCAGGGTAGGTGGATCACCTGAAGTCAGGAGTTCAAGACCAGCCTGACCAATATGGTGAAACCTTGTCTCTACTAAAAATACAAAAATTAGCCTAGCGTGGTGGCACACGCCTGTAATCTCAGTTACTTGGAAGGCTGAGGCAGGAGAATCACTTGAACCTGGGAGACGGAGGTTGCAGTGAGTTGAGATAATACCATTACACTCCAGCCTGGACAACAAGAGCAAAACTCCATCTCAAAAAAAAAAAAAATTAAAAACTAGCCAGACACTGTAGCATGTACCTGTAATCCCAGCTACTTGGGAAGCCAAGTTGTGAGGATCACTTGATCCCAGGAGGTTGAGGCTGCAATGAGCCATGATCATGCCACTGTACTCCAGTCTGAGTAACAGAGCAAGATCCTTTCTTAAAAAAAAAAAAACAAAAAAACCTGTCACTGTGTCACTGTATTTCATTAGGATATATTTGGCCAATTCTTAGGGAAAAACAGGCATTTTTCTGATAAAAATAAATGTTTATTTCTCCACTTACACAATCTATGTCCAATTGCTTGGCACTTGTATGTGGCCTTCAGGAAGTTCTTTGAAGGGACACCAGACTTCTAATGTCAAGTTCTCAGTAGTCAAAGGTTTGCCCAATGTTCAAAGCTGGCAGCAGCACAGGGGACATGGAAAACTCACAACCTAAGCTGCTGGGACATTTACGTCCTCTTTGGGGTTGTATTGACTTTGTAACTGCCGGAGAATGTGAATCACCCTGTGTCAAATCAACCACAGATGCCTCTAGATTCTAACTCCTAACCTGCACATCTTCTTTGCCGGTTGCACTTCCAGAGCCAGTCATTGCTCCCCAATCCATTTCATCAGCCTTCTCCTGTATCTCCCCACTCCAGTTCATCAGCCTTCTCCTGTATCTCCCCACTCCATTTCATCAGCCTTCTCCTGTATCTCCCTATTCCATTCTTCTTTCCTGCAATCCATTCTCCATAAAGCAACTAGAATGATCTGTCTTTATTATTATTTTTTTTCTTTTTTTTGGAGATGGAGTCTTGTACTGTCGCCTGGGCTGGAGTGCAGGGGTGCGATCTCGGCTCACTGCAGCCTCCACCTCTCAGGTTCAAGTGATTCTCCTGCCTCAGCCTCTCAAGTAGCTGGGACTAAACAGGTGCATGCCACCACCCCCAGCTAATTTTTTTTGTAATTTTAGTAGAGACAGGGCTTCACTGTGTTTGCCAGGCTGGTCTCAAACTCCTGACCTCGTGATCCTCCCACCTCAGCTTCCCGAAGTGTTGGGATTACAGGTGTAAGCCACCACACCTGGCCCCTAGAATGATCTTTCTAAAGTAAATCTGATCTCATCCCTCCCCTACTTAAAGTTGCCACCACCTTCCTGTTGCTCTCAGAATCAGAATCTGTTCCTTTACAGTCCAACTTACCCCTTCAGCCTCGTCTCCCACCACCAATACTTCAGCCCCTCTCAAGGGGGCAGTTTTGCACACACAGCTTCCTCTGCTCTTGGCTCAAGCCTTGTCATCTTTGAAGTTTCCTTTGGCCATTTCAAGACCCTTCCAGATCTGGGTTCAGTGGTTCCCCATAAAACCCAGTTAGAAAAATACAAGAATGTAATTGCCTTAATTTTCGTATGTCAAAATAATCTACTAGAATGTTAATTCGTTTTCTTGTTTTGTCTGCGGTGAACACATTAGCAGCCCTTTGATTTTGAAAGTCTGGGTTAATAGATGTAAAGTAGCATGGCTGGGTACAGTGGCTCACGCCTACAATCCCAGCACTTTGGGAGGCTGAGGCAGGTGGATTGCTTGAGCCCAGAAGTTTGAGACCACCCTGGGCAACATAATGAAATCCCATCTTTATAAAACACACAAAAAGTAGCTGGGTTGTGGTGGCACATGCCTGTAGTCCCAGCTACTTGGGAGGCTGAGGTGGGAGGATTGCTCGAGCCTAGGAAGTTGAGGCTGCTGTGAGCCGTGATCTTGCTGCCGAGCTCATGCCTGGGTGACAGTGAGACCCTGTCTTAACAACAACAACAAAGTAACCTGATTGTTCCAGGGAAGAAGGATCTCAGGAGCTGAAAGAACTGGCAGGATTCTAGGGGAGATGAGAAGAGATGACTATGGACACCTCCTAGGTCTTGAGAGCAATGGGAAGGTTCTCTCTGGATTTTACTCAAGGTTAAGTTTGTCAAGCTCTGAAAAAGTTTAACAGTGGATCTGGGTGGTCAGGAAGGACTCCCCTAAGAAATCCAGGGTAATAAAGAGAATTGAAGGCAGGACAGAGTTGAATCAAGTGATTTGAGGGTAGTGGGGAGGTCATTCCAGCATGCGGAAAGGGCCTGTGGTGGAAGGGAATGGATTGACACTAACAGGAAAGCAGCATAGATAAGGTATGGCTTAGACAATGCCAAGGATTCAGGGCTTTTTTTTTTTTTTTTTTTTTTGAGACGGAGTCTCACTCTGTAGCCCGGGCTGGAGTGCAGTGGCCGGATCTCAGCTCACTGCAAGCTCCGCCTCCCGGGTTTACACGATTCTCCTGCCTCAGCCTCCCGAGTAGCTGGGACTACAGGCGCCCGCCCCACTAGTTTTTTGTATTTTTTAGTAGAGACGGGGTTTCACCGTGTTAGCCAGGATGGTCTCGATCTCCTGACCTCGTGATCCGCCCATCTCGGCCTCCCAAAGTGCTGGGATTACAGGCTTGAGCCACCGCGCCCAGCCGCATTCAGGGCTTTTTAAAAAGGCTTTGGTCTTTATACTAAGAGCAATGGGAGGTAACTGAAGAGTGAGTGTGTGTGTGTGTGTGTGTGCGCGCGCGCGCGTGCGTGTGTGTAGAGATGACATTACCAGATTTTTATTTGATAGAATAACTGTGAAAATATATTTCAGGGGGACAAAGAGTAAAGGCAGGAAGACTGATTAGAAGGCTATCGAATTGGACTAGCAGAGAAAGAGAAGCTGCCAGGAATAGACAGTGGAGAAGGAATGCAGAAAGGAGCAGATTTCAGAGTTACTGAGGAAGGAAGTTTAACAGAATAGGGGATGGACTAGGGGAGAAAAGGGGGTTCCAATCATGAAAATGAAGTTTTGAGTTTGCATGAAAAGAAAGATAGTGTTGCTACTCCCTGAACTGAGGGACATTAGAAGAGAAGTGGGCTTGGAGGAACGGGTGTATCAGCTTGAGTAATAGATGGGGTGTATGTGTTACATTTGGCTGCAAGTAACAGAGGACAGAGGCTAAAATATAAAGCTCTTTATTGTTTATGTAAGAAGTCCAGGGGTTGGAGTTTCCAGACTTAGTTCAAATTCTTCCTACTCTTCAGCTCCATCATTTTTAGCTGGCTTTTAACTCTTGTGTTTGTTATCTCACGATCAAAAGCTGTATACCACAGCTCCAAATATGTGCTCATACCAGCATTCCAAGGAAGAAGAAAGAGACAAGGGCAAAAGTTCTTTCCTCCAGAGGCTCTGTCTTTTATCTGGGAATCAAAATCTTCCCTAGAAACTCCCCAGGAAATTTTCCCTTACCTCTCATTGGCCAGAACTGGTTGCACAGTCATCTCTGGCTACAAAGGAAGCTAGGAATATTTGTTTTCAGCATTTGACAACAGGAAAAGCAATTATCATTGGTAGTTTAACCATAATTCATCCCCTGGGGTTGCGGGGGGAGCCTGTATTCCTAAAAATCAAGGGATTTCCACCACTTCCTGTACCAAGCAGAGATATATTGGCAGGATACAGGAGCTGGGAAGGGCTGGTGGGTCACAATGAACTGAGCATACACAGGTACACTATCATTTGTGCATATCACCTCCATTTCTTTCTGGAAACACCAGCTTCATTTTTCCTTCTGGAATGATACCTCTTCTCACACTCAAACTAAGTGGTTTGGGTATAGCTGATCTCATCCCCCACATTGAGTTGACATATGACCCACGTAGGGTTGCCAGATAAAACACAGGATGCATACTTGGGAATACTAATCCAAAAAAAATTTATTCATTGTGTATCTGAAATTCAAATGTCTTGTATTTTTATGTGCTAAATCTGGCAACTCCACATCCAGGCCTAATAATAGGACACTAGATTGAGTTGGAAAACGCCATGAGTCCTAAGGTAGGCTGAAGAGAGCCATCCTTTGGACATCTGCTAGAGTTCTCTGGAAAGAGACTGTCTCATTCTACTGGGGTTGCAAAGCTAGCAGAACATACGATCAGCTGCAGAGATGGACCCATGACCCAAATCTGGCCCATCAGAATACTATATTCCCCAATTACAATGTTTGACTGATAGCTGGGCATATAACCCAACCCAAGCCAAGTCAGCAAGACTTGAGCATGGAGCTGATGATGGAATTACTGGGCAGGAGAAATCTCTGTCCATGGGAGTCACTGAGCTTGAGGAATGTAAGCCTGAAGCTGCTGGTGGACATCTCACCCCTGTGAGAGGAAGGTAGGCCTAAGAGTGAAGTCAGAAGAGAGAAAACCAGAAGCAAGAGATGGAAGGACAGACATCGAGTCTTCTCGATATCATTTTACCCTGAAGTCACCCTAACCCTGGACTTATTGGTTAATTAAGCCAATAATTTTCCATTATGGCTTAAGCCAGTTTTGGTTGGGGTTCTGGCACTTGCCACCAAGATAGTCCTGATTAGGGAAGATCCCAGGTTCAATTTTACACACAGTAAGTTTGAGATACCTCAGAATGGAGATATCAAGTTGGCTGATGCAAATATGGGTCTGATCTAGGGGTTTAAACTGGTAACTCTCCTTTGTATAGATGGAAATTGAATTCCCCATGCAAGAGCAAAAGATAGGTCTTCATTGAATATTTGATGAATAATTGAATGAAGGCATAAACAAATGAATACAACAGTCTGATTATTCCTTAGTAGCCCTTTAAAACCAGAAGTGCTGGCTAGGCACAGTGGCTCACACCTGTAGTCCCAGCACTTTGGGAGGCCGAGGCAGGTGGATCATTTGAGGTCAGGAGTTTGAGACCAGCCTGGACAACATAGTGAAACCCTGACTCTACTAAAAATATAACAATTATCTGGGCATGGTGGCATGCGCCTGTAGTCCCAGCTACTTGGGAGGCTGAGGCAGGAGAATCACTTGAACCTGGGAGGCGAATATTGAAGTGAGCTGAGATCGCACCACTCTACTCTAGCCTGGGTGACAGAGCCAGACTCGGTCTCAAAAAAACAAAACAAAACAAAACAAAACACAACACCCAGCCAGAAGTGCTGACAAGTCCAGGTAGATGAGATAAATAGAATGAATACAGCTCAGGAAATCATTAGTGAACTGGAAGACCAACTTGAGTAATTTTCCTAGAAAGAAGCATAATACAAAATATAGGAAAATAAGAAATAAAAACTATAAGATGCAGAGGATACAAGTAGAAGTAAAAATACCTAGATAATAAGATTTCAGAAAGAGACACATAAAAATGGACAGAAAGGCCGAGCGTGATGGTTCATGCCTGTAATCCCAGCATTTTGGGAGGCCAAGGTGGGTGGATCATCTGAGGTCAGCAGTTTGAGACCAGTCTGGCCAACATGGCGAAACCCCGTCTCTACTAAAAATACAAAAAAATTAGCCAGGCGTAGTGGCGGGCACCTGTAATCCCAGCTACTTGGGAAGCTGAGGCAGGAGAATCACTTGAACTGGGGAGGCGGAGGTTGCAGTGAGCCGAGATTGTATTACTGCACTCTAGCCTGGGCGACAGAGCAAGACTCTGTCCCAAAAAACAAACAAACAAACAAAAAACAGAAAAATATTTGAAGAAATAACATGACTGGGCATGGTGGCTCACACCTGTAATCCCAGCAGTTTGGGAGGCAGAGGCAGGTGGATCACCTGAGGTCAGCAGTTAGAGACAAGCCTGGCCAACGTGGTGAAACCCTGTCTCTTCTAAAAATACGAAAATTGGCTGGGCCTGGTGGTGCTTGCCTGTAATTCCAGTTACCCAGGAGGCTGAGGCAGGAGAATCGCTTGAACCCAGGAGGTGGAGGTTGCAGTGAGCCGAGATCACACCATTGCACTCCAGCCTGGGCATCAAGAGTGAAACTCTGTCTCAAAAAAGTTTTTTTTGAAGAAATAATAAAAATAAAATGTATTACAATTTAGGAAAAGATCAAAAAGACTTCTATTTCCTTTGAGGATATAGAAGTCTTTATCAGCCCAATGATCCCATTGCAAAACAAAAAAATTTTAATTGCAAAAATCATCTCTTTTTTTTTTTTTTTTTGAGATGGAGTCTTGCACTGTTGCCCAGGCTGGAGTGCAGTGGCATGATCTAGGCTCACTGCAACCTCCGCCTCCCAGGTTTAAGCGATTCTCGTACCTCAGCCTCCTGAGTAGCTGGGATTACAGGTGCCCGCCACCGTGCCCGGCTAATTTTTTGTATTTTTAGTAGAAACAGGGTTTCACTACGTTGGCCAGGCTGGTCTCGAATGCCTGACCTCATGATCCACGTGCCTCAGCTTCCCAAAGTGCTGGGATTACAGGCGTGAGCCACTGCACCTGGCCACAAAAAATCATCTTTTTAAAAAACAGCAGAGAGCTGTGAATACAATGAGAATGAAATGAATTAAAAATTTTTTTTAAAATTTTTTGAGATAGAGTGTCACTCTGTCACTCAGGCTGGGATGCAGTGGTGTGATCTTGGCTCACTGCAACCTCCGTCTCCCAGGTTCAAGCAATTCTCCTGTCTCAGCCTCCCTAGTAGCTGGGATTACAGACACGTGCCAGCAAGCCTGGCTAATTTTTATATTTTTAGTAGAGATGGGGTTTCGCCACGTTGGCCAGGCTGGTGTCAAACTCCTGACCTCAGGTGATCCACCCAACTCGGCCTTCCAAAGTGCTGGGATTACAGGCGTGAGCCACTGTGCCCGACCTTTAAAATGTTTTTTTAATCCCCTCAAAAAAAAAAAAAAAATCCAGAGGGAAAAACTTTTCTCGAGTGAGTTGACCATCATTGGTCAAATTTTTTTCCTGGAGGCAATTCCCCCATTCTGGGCATAAAAGCTTAGTCCAGCCAAAGGGACTCTCCTGGTGAGAAGAGAAACCAGCAGAGCTTTTGGTGGTCATGAGGCACTGGAAGCTCCTAAAAGCTCCTCAAAGGCAGAATGAAATCTTCTGCAGCCTCGTAGTGCTCAGTAGACAAAGTCCCAGACATAGCACATTTGCCAGATTTTGAAGATACAATGGTCAAGAGGCAAAAGAGTGAGGCTCAAAACCTCTAAAAGGCAGAGACTGGGTGAGGTGACTCACACCTGCAACCTCAGCACCTGGGAACGCTGAAGCAGGAGAACCACTTGAAGCCAGAGTTTGAGACCATCCTGGGCAGCATAGCAAGACCCCATCTGTACAAAACAATATTTAAAAATTATCTGGGCATGGTGGTGTACGCCTATAGCCCCAGCTACTCGGGAGGCTGAGGTGTGAGGATCAACTGGGCCCAGGGGTTCGAGATTGCAGTAAGCTATGTTCTCACTACTGCACTTCAGCCTGGGTCACAGCACCAGACCTTGTCTCTAATAAATAAAATAGGAGGCTAAGACAGGAGAATCGCTTGAACCTGGGAGGTGGAGGGTGCAGTGAGCTGAGATCGTGCTACTGCGCTCCAGCCTGGGACTCAGAGGGAGACTCTGTCTCAAAAATAAATAAATAAATATAAATAAATAAACAGCAGAACAAAATCTCCCACAGCTTATAAGCTGAGGAGACAGACACCTTCCAGGCTCCCCTTCAAAAGCCCAGGAGGGTCATGGCTGTGGAACAGGGATAAAACAGAGGGAGCCAGACTCACCCTAAATCCAGCTCAGTTCCTCACTGTATTGAGGTGATCAATTTCTAACTTTATTAACCTAAAAGAGTAAAAATAGAACACTCTCCAGTGGAAGATAAAATCTTCTGTATGAAAGATAATGGTTCTTTGGATCAGGCATGCAAGAAGCTTGGACGTTGTCACTCCATCCTGTTAA
The DNA here is from genome assembly GCF_008728515.1 of Papio anubis. NCBI lineage: Eukaryota > Metazoa > Chordata > Mammalia > Primates > Cercopithecidae > Papio > Papio anubis. The sequence continues at coordinate 113,196,873 of NC_044987.1, forward strand.
TAAGTAAAAATCTAAACAAGCTGAAAAATCAACAGCTCTTCTTACAGCCACAAGAGAAGTGGAGTCACAGGGCAAACCACTGTCCTCGAAATTGGAGACACAGACAGGTGAATACAGAGAATCACCATTTACCCAGGCAGAAGCCTCTGAGGGGGCCAGGCACAGTGGCTCACGCCTACGATCCCAGCACTCTGGGAGGCCACTTTTGGGAGGACTTAAGGCTGATCACTTAAGTCCAGGAGTTCGAGACCAGCCTGGCCAATATGGCAAAACCCTGTCTCTACTAAAAATACAAAAATTAGCCGAGTGTGGTGGTGCAATCCTGTAATCCCAGCCACTTGGGAGGCTAAGGCATGAGAATCACTTGAACCCAGGAAGCAGAGGTTGCAGTGAGCTGAGATCTTGCCACTGCACTCCAGCCTGGGCGACAGAGTGAGATGGGAAGGGAAGGGGAGGGGAAGGAGAGGGGAGGGGAAGAGGAGGGGAGGGGACCAAGAAACCTCCGGGGGAATCAGTGCTGGAGAGGAAACCATTAACTACAATTGACAAAATGCAGACGGTTCAGTGTGGACAAGCCTGAAAGTTAAAAACTCTGGGTGACCCAGTCACAGGCAGGCCCCCACACCTTTGTGAGTTTTACCTCCAGGAGTTTGACCTGGTTTTCACAGTATATATTGGAGAAAATTTCCCTCATGCTTCCAGCAGTGGGAGGGGAAAAGGAACCATTTTGAAGTACACCAGAGCATTCTGTTCTCAACAAAGTCTGCCCTCAGGAAAAATCAGGGCCTAAGCTTCCGGGTTTTATCAGGGCTTAACTCAGCTAGGAGAAGGGAAGTACCCAACTCCAGACCCCTCTAACCTTCTCCGTGGGAGAGGAAAATACCCCCATCCAGCCTATTGTACACATCCAGACCCACCTAAAGGTGGCGGGGAGACTAGCACCATGTGTAAAGTCCACAGTCTAGAGGCACAGACTTACTAAAAGACTACGACCTATTCACAGGACAACAGTATCCCTTACCACACTCCCCCCATACCTTACCACCACTTTACAAAGGCCTGCTTTCAGCAGGTTCTTTTACCCAGTACATTATGTCCAGCTAACAAGAGAAAATTACAAGGCATGCTAAAAAGACAAAAAACAGAGTTTGAATAGGCAGAACAAGCATCATAAGCAGACTCGGATATGGGAGATATTCAGAATTATTAGACCAGGAATTTAAAACAATGATGCATAATACGATGGCTCTCATGGATAAAGTCAACAGCATGCAAGAACAGATGGGCAGTGTAAGACAGGTGGAAATTCTACGAAAGAACCAAAAAGAAATACTAGAGATGGAAAACACTAGGACAGAAATGAAGAATATGTTCAGTGGATTACTGAACACAGCGAGGAAAGAATCTCTGCGCTTGAGGATATTTCAATAGAAACCTACAAAACTAAAAAGCAAAGAGAAAAGAGACGAAAAAACCCCCCACAAAAACAGAACATCAATAACTGTGGGAAATTATGAAAGCTGTAACGACGTGTACTGAGAATAGCAGAAGGAAAAGAAAAAGAGAAAGTAACAAAAGAAAAGACATACTGGAAACAACAATGACTAATAATTTTTCAAAATTAATGTCAGACACCAAACCACATATTTACAAAGGTCAGAAAACATCAAGCCGTATAAATGCCAAAACGACACCTAGCTGGGCACAGTGGCTCATGCCTGTAATCCCAGCACTTTGGGAGGCTAAGGCAGGAGGATCACTTGAGGCCAGGAGTTCAAGAACAACCTGGGCAACGGAGAGACCCTGTCTCTACAAAAAAATAAAAAATAAAAAAAAATTCTCTGGGTGTGGTGGCACCTGCCTGTGGTCTCAGCTACAGGGGAAGCTGAGGTGGAAAGATCACTTGAGCCCCAGAGGTCAAGGCTACAGTGAGCCATGATTGTGCTACTGCACTCCAACCTGGGCGCCAATGGTATAGGTCAGAAATTTAAATCTACGTAAAGACAGAAACAGTGGCCAGGCACGGTGGCTCACTTCTATAATCCCAGCACTTTGGGAGGCTGAGGTGGGCAGATCACCTGAGGTCAGGAGTTCAAGACCAGCCTGGCCAACATGGTGAAACCTCGTCTCTACTAAAAATGCAAAAAATTAGCTGGGTGTGGTGGCCAGCGCCTGTAATCCCAGCTACTCTGTAAGCTGAGGCAGGAAAATTGCTTGAACCCAGGAGACGGAAGTTGCGGTGAGCCGAGATTGCGCCACTGCGCTCCAGCCTGGGCAACAGAGTGAGACTCTGTCTCCAAAAAAAAAAAAAAAAAAAAAGCACTGAACAAGGACCAAGTAAAAGTAAAACAAAAACTTAAAAACTTTTACTTTTCTTATCCTTAATTGATCTAACAGATAACAGTTGGTTTAAACTAATAATAATGATGTACTTGATTATGTATGCATTTATTATGTACATAGACATATATTTATGTGTATTGATGTGAAATGAATGATGGCAATAATACAGGAATGAGAGAGAAGAATTGGGATTATTTTGTTATCATAAGGTACTCACATTAACTATGAAGCACTCTGTCGCCTAGACTGGAGTGCAGTGGCACAATCTGGGATTACTGCAGCCTCCACTTCCTAGGCTCAAATGATCCTCCCACCTCAGCTTCCTGAGTAGCTAGGATCACAAGCACACACCACCACGTTTGGCTAACTTTTCTGTTTTGTTAAAATTTTTGGTAGAGACGAGGTCTCACAATATTGCCCAGGCTGGTCTCAGACTCTTAGACTCTAAACTCCTGCAAACTCTTGGACCCTAATTCTTAATGCATATGCACCTAATAACTGGGATCAATGGCAAAAACTGGTACAACTGCAAGGACAAACAGATGATTCCACTATCACAGCTGGAGACTCCAATACCCCTTTATTAGAAATGGGCAGACTAAAACAAAAAACAAGAAAAAACAAGAGAGAAATGGGGCCAGATGCAGTGGCTCACACCTGTAATCCCAGCACTTTGGGAGGCTAAGGAGGGTGGATTGCCCAAGCCCAGGAGTTCAAGACCAGCCTGAGCAACATAAGGAAACCCTGTCTCTACAAAAAATTTAAAAATTGCCCAGGCATGGTGGTGCATGCCAATAGTCCCAGCTACCTGAGAGGATGAGGTGGGAGAATCACTTGAGCCCAGGAGGTCAAGGCTGCAGTAAGCTGTGATCCAGCCTGGGTGACAGAGCAAGACCCTATTGTAAATAAATAAATAAATAAATAAATAAACAAACAAATAAATAAAAGAAAGAAATGGGCAGATCCAGCAGGCAGAAAATCAGTAAGCACACAGTGGAACTCAACAACCCTATCAATCAACTGTCTAAAATTGACATCTATAGATGACATTATTCAACGACAGCAGAGTACACATTCTTCTCAAGTTCATATGGAACATTAATCAAGATAGAACACATTCTGGGACATAAAACACATCTTTTTTTTTTTTTTTTTTTTTTTTTAAGATGGAGTCTCACTCTGTCTCCCAGGCTGGAGTGCAGCCTGGCTCAAGCAATCCTCCCACCTCAGCCTCCTGAGTAGCTGGGACTACAGGTGCCCACCATCATACCCGGTGGGGCTAATTTCTTTTTTTTTTTTTTTTTTTTTGGAGAGATGGCGTTTTGCCATGTTGCCCAGGCTGTCTTTCTTCTTTTTTAATTTGCTTTTTTTTTTTAGGGGAGACAGGGTCTTACTCTGTCTCCAGGCTGGAGTGCAGTGGAACAAACATTGCTCACTGCAGACTTGAACTCCCGGGCTCAAGTGATCTTCTCATCTTGGCTTCCAGAGCAGCTGTGCTATGTGCCACCAAACCTGGCTAGTTTTAAATAACACATGGGTCAAAGAAAAAATCTCAAGAGAAAAATTGCAAAATACTTTGAACTTGGACGAGCAGGCTGGCTCCCGCCTGTAATCCTAGCACTTTGGGAAGCTGAGGCAGGGAGCTGAGATCCCGCCACTGCACTCCAGCCTGGGTGACAGAGGGAGACCATCAAAAAAAAAAAAAAATTATCAAGATGTGTTTTGGCCGGGCGCGGTGGCTCACGCCTGTAATCCCAGCACTTTGGGAGGCCAAGGTGGGCAGATCACGAGGTCAGGAGATCAAGACCATCCTGGCTAACATGGTGAAACCCCGTCTCTACTAAAAATAAAAATTAAAATTAAAAAAAATTAAATTTTAAAAAAATTAGCCCAGCGTGGTGGCGGGTGCTTGCAGTCCCAGCTACTCAGGAGGCTGAGGCAGGAGAATGGTGTGAACTCAGGAGTCGGAGCTTGCAGTGAGCTGTGATCACGCCACTGCACTCCAGCCTGGGGGACAGAGCAACACTATGTCTCAAAAAAAAGAAAAACAAAAGAAAAAACCCAAAACTTATCAAAATTTGTGGAATGCAACAAAAGCAGTGATTAGAGAAAATTTATAGCATTGTATGCATATACTAGAAAAGAATAAAGAGGCCAGGTGCGGTAGCTCACACCTGAATCTCAGCACTTTGGGAGGCCAAGGCCAACTCACCTGTGTACAGGAATTCAAGACTAGCCTGGGTAACATAGTGAAACCCCCATCTCTACAAAAAATACAAAAATTAGGCTGGGCGCAGTGGCTCACGGCTGTAATCCCAGCACTTTGGGAGGCCGAGGCCAGTGGACCACGAGGTCAGGAGTTCAAGACCAGTCTGACCAAGATGCTGAAACCTCATCTCTACTAAATATACAAAAAATTATCTGGGTGTGGTGGCACGCGCCTGTAATCCCATCTACTGCAGAGGCTGAGGCAGGAGAATCGCTTAAATCTGGGTGTCAGAGGTTGCAGTGAGCCAAGATCAAGTCACTGCACTCCAGCCTCGGCGACAGAGCAAGACTTCATCTCAAACAACAACAACAACAACAAAAACTAGCCAGGCATGGTGGTGCATGCCTGTACTCCCAGCTACTTGGGAGGCAGAGGCGGGAAGATCACTTGAGCCTGGGAGGCGGAAGTTGAAGTGAGACAAGATCGGGCCACTCCACTCCAGCCTGGGTTACAGAGCCAGACCCTGTGTCAAAAAAAAAAAAGAGATAAAAGAAGAAAGATACCTAATAAAAGCAACTTAGGCTTCCAACTTAGCAAACTATGTCAATAGAGAAAGTCAACAAAACCAAAAGCTGACTCTTTGAAAAACTAAATAAAATCAATAGGCATCTAGCCAGGCTAACTGAGAAAAAATACAGAGGACACAAATTACTAATATTGGAAATGAAAAAAGGAGGCCGTATGGTGGCTTATGCCTGTAATGCCAACACTTTGGTAGACGGAGGCAGGAGGATCCCTTGAAGTCAGGAGTTTCAGACCAGCCCTGGCAACAGAGTGAGACTCTGTCTCAAAAAAAAAAAACTTTTTTTTTTTTTGTAGAGACAGAGTCTCACTCTGTTGCCCAGGCTGGAGTATGGTGGCAAAATCTTGGCTCACGGCAACCTCCACCTCTCGGGTTCAAGCAATTCTCCTGCCTCAGGAGTTAAAGACCAGCCTGGGCAATATAGAGAGGCCCTGTCTCTACTCACCCCCCACAAAAAAAAAAAAAAAATGAGCAAAGGACTTGAATAGACATTTCTCTAAAGAAGATATACAAATGGCAATTAAGTACGTGAAAAGATGCTCAACATCATTAGACATTAGGTAAATGCAAATTAAAACCGTCCCAGGGTCAAGCAATTCTCCTGTCTAGCCTTCCAAGTAGCTGGGATTACAGGTGTGCACCACCACACCCGGCTAATTTTTGTACTTTTAGTAGGGACAGCATTTCACCATGTTGACCAGGCTGGTCTCGAACTCCTGACCTCAAGTGATCTGCCCACCTCCACTTCCCAAAGTGTCGGGGTTACGGGCATAAGCCACCACGCCTGGCCAATTAGGTGGTTCATTCTTTCCTTCCTTTTTTTTTGATAGTCTCATTCTGTCGCCCATGTTGGAGTGCAGTGGTGTGATCTTGGCTCACTGCAATCTCTGCCTCCCTGGTTCAAGTGATTCTCATGCCTCACCCCACAAGTAGCTGGGATTACAGGCGCCTGCCACTATGCCTGACTAATTTTTGTATTTTTAGTAAAGATGGAGCTCTTTCAGCATGTTGGCCAGGCTGGTAAATTTGGTGATTTCTAAAGCACATCTTGGGGGGAAAAAAAAAAGTTTCTGAGAGCAATAAGTATAAATGTGTGTCTAAAATGCTTTTTGAGATGGAGCTCTCGCTTCTCTCACCCAGAGCTGGAGTGCAGTGGCGTGATCTCAGCTCACTGCAACCTCTGCCTCCCAGGTTCAAGCAGTTCTCTATCTCAGCCTCCTGAATAGTTGGGATTACAGGTGCCTGCCACCACGCTTCTGGCAAATTTTTTTGTATTTTTTAGTAGAGATGGGTTACCCATTCTTGGCCAGGGCTGGTCTCAAGACTCCCCTGACCTCACAGGATCCACCACTGACCTCCCAAAGTGCTGGGATTACAGGTGTGAGCCACCGTGCCCAGCCTGGACTTATCTTTTCTAATAGTTATTATTTCTTCCTGTACTTCCTGGGCCTTGGAGGTACCATAAATCCATACCTGCTTTTTTTTTTTTTTGAGACAGTGTTTTGCTCTTGTTGCTCAGGCTAGAGTGCACTAGCACGATCTCGGCTCACTGCAACTTCCGCCTACTGGGTTCAAGCAATTCTCCTGCCTCAGCCTCCTGAGTAGCTGGGATTACAGGTGCCCACCACCATGCTCAGCTAATGTTTTTTGTATTTTTAGTAGAGATGGGGTTTCACCATGTCAGCCAGGCTGGTCTTGAACTCCTGACCTCAGGTTATCCATCCACCTCAGCCTCCCAAAGTGCTAGGACTGCAGGCGTGAGCCACCACGCCCAGCTTTTTTTTTTGAGACAGAGTCTCATTCTGTCACCCAGGCTGGAGTGCAGTGGCACCATGTCCACTCACTGCAACCTCCACCTCCTGGGTTGAAGCAATTTTCCCGCCTCAGCCTCTAGTAGCTGGGATTACAAGTGCGCACCACCACGCCCAGATAATTTTTGTATTTTTAGTAGACACGGTGTTTTGCCATGTTGGCCAGGCTGGTCTTGAACTCCTGACCTCAAGTGATCCACCTGCTTCAGCCTCCCAAAGTGCTGGGATTAGAGGCGTAAGCCACTGCGCCCAGCCATTGCTCTGAGTTCTTGATGCCTGTCATCACCTGGAGCTTGCTGGGCTGGCAGGAAGTGAACATCAGTGCCTTGTTGGCTGAAGCCCAGGACACAGCTATAGACAACAGGATATAGGAAGGAACCCAGAAGCAAAACCTCCTCCTGTGGAAAGGGGTGGAGTCTTCCTTAGGAAGAGAGAAGTTGCCTTCCTTAGAGACTAGGAAGGAAGTTCATGGACACAGGCAGGGTGAACCTGAGGACCAGAAGAGGAGAAGAATCCATGAAGATGCCATCCTTGAGAAGATCAAGAGATGTACTGCTTTGCTGCATGCTACAAGGGAATGAATGGCTAAGTGAGCCTGAATTGTAATTTCTGCTCCTTTTATAATGTAAATTCCTTCTGAAATGCCATCATTCCATGTTTTCCAAACATTAGTGTTCATGGGAATCACCTATAGCAGTGGTCCCCAACCTTTTTGGCACCAGGGTCTGGCTTCACGGAAGACAATTTTTCCACGGACAGCGTTGGGGGAACGTAGGGTCGGGGGGCCGATGGCTTCGAGATGAAACTCTTCCACCTCAGATCATTAGGGGTTAGATTCTCATAAGGAACACGCAACCTAGATCCCTCAAATGCACAGTTACAATAGGGTTCACGCTCCTATGAGAACCTACTGCTACTGCTGATCTGAAAGGAAGCAAAGTTTAGGTGGTAATGGCTCACCCCCCATCACCTGCTGTGTGCCCAGTTCCTAACAGGTGATGGACCCACACTGGTCTGCAGCCCTGGGTCTGGGGATCCCTGACCTCTATTTGTTGTAAATGTGATTCCTAGAATCCTTCTATAGAGTCTGAATTAGTAGAAAAGGCAGACAGCTGTGGTTTATCCTGTTCAGCATCCTTCACCCTCTCTTTTGGAATACTTCTGGGAAACAGACCGGAGGACAAAATCCATAAGGACTTATTCATTAGCTCCCATCCCCATCAGTCAGTGGTGACCCCAAGGCATCGATTCTGCCACTACTAGGATGCACGTGTGCTAGCACTGAGCAGGCAACAGTCCCACACTGAGGTATCAGAGAAGCTCCAGGGCAAAAAGCAAGAGGCACCAGATGTGAGCCAGGTGCAATCACGTTGCACCCATGCCAAGGCAGCAGAACCTGCATAGAACTGGCGGTAGCAGCTGTGGCTTAAAAAAGAAGCATGGCTGGTCGCGGTGGCTCACACCTGTAATCCCAGCACTTTGGGAGGCCAAGGCGGGCAGATCACCTGAGGGCAAGAGTTGGAGAAAACCCCATCTCTACTAAAAATACAAAAAAAATTAGCCAAGCATGGTTGTTCACACCTGTAATCCCAGCTACTCGGGAGGCTGAGGCAGGAGAATCACTTGAACCCAGAAGGCGGAGGTTGCAGTGAGGTAAGATTGCATCATTGCACTCCAGCCCGGGCAACGAGAATGAAACTCTGTCTCATATCTCATACATACACACACACACAGACATACACACACACACACACACACACACACACACACAGAGGTATGACCAAGAGGATTTGAAGTAATGCACAAGAGATTTCCCATATATTCCACTTCTTAAGACCAACCCATCACAAGGAGATTTGCAGGACCAGCTATATTCATTACCTTCCTCCTCTATCCCCCTTCTCAATCTCTCTCACCTACACCCAGCATTTTGTTTAATGGGTAAAGTGACCCAGAGGTAAAACAAAACAAAACAAAACAAAAAACCCCACCACCATTAGGTGGTGGCACTAGTGGGGATTTGCACCTGCTCAGTTCTTCTCTAGAATTTGTTTGGGTGTTTTTTTGTTTGTTTGTTTTTGAGACGGAGTCTTGCTCTGTTGCTGGAGTGCAATAGCGGGATCTTGGCTCACTGCAACCTCCGCCTCCCAGGTTCAAGCGATTCTCCTGCCTCAGCCTCCCAGGTAGCAGGGATTGCAGGTGCCTGCCCCCATGCCTGGCTAACTTTTATATTTTTAGTACAGACAGGGTTTCACCATGCTAGCCAGGCTGGTCTGAAACTCCCAACCTCAGGCAATCTACCCACCTCAGCCTCCCAAAGAGCTGAGATTATAGGCATGAGCTACCATGCCCGGCCTAGAATTGGGGCTTTTTTTTTTTTTCAGACGGAGTCTCACTCTGTTGCCCAGGCTAGAGTGCAGTGGCGCAATCTGGGCTCACTGCAATCTCCACCCTCTCCAGGCTTAAGCAATTATCTGCCTCAGCCTCCGGAGTAGCTGGAATTACAGGTGTGTGCCACCACGCCCGGCTAATTTTTTGTATTTTTAGTAGAGACAGGGTTTCATCATCTTGGCCAGGCTGGTCTTGAACCCTGACCTCGTGATCCACCTGCCTCGGCCTCCCAAAGTGCTGGGATTACAGGCATGAGCCACTGTGACCGACCAAAATTGGGGCTTTTAACCATGCACTGCTAAGAAAAATTTCAAGGTAAGTGGCATCTGGGTTCAGTGAGAAATAATATAATAACTGATTAGAGGTATCTCCTGTGAGCAAAGGAATTGGTAGATACAACACCAAGAGAACAAGTAACAAAAGAAAAACCAGATTGGGTGTGGTGGCTCACGACTGCAATCCCAGCATTTTGGGAGGCTGACCCGGCGGATCACCTGAGGTCAGGAGTTTGAGACCAGCCTGGCCAACACAGTGAAACCCTGTCTCTACTAAAATACAAAATAACTAGCCAGGCGTAGGCGCCTGTAGTCCCAGCTACTCGGGAGGCTGAGGCAGGAGAATGGCGTGAACCCGGGAGGTGGAGCTTGCAGTGAGCTGAGATCCGGCCACTGCACTCCAGCCTGGGCAACAGAGCAAGACTCCATCTCAAAAAATAAGTAAATAAATAAATAAATAAATAAATAAATAAATAAATATAAATATAAATACAAAAACTAGCTGGGCATGGTGGTGGGCGCCTGTAATCCCAGCTACTCGGGAGGCTGAGGCGGGAGAATCACTTGAACCTAGGAGGTGGAGGTTGCTGTGAGCCAAGATTATGCCACTTAACTTGAGCCTGGGCGAAACAGAAATAAACTGACTAAAAAACAAACAAACAAAACAAAACTAGATACACTGGAAATTGGACATCAAAATTAGAAACTTTGTGCTGCAAATCATAGAGAGTGAAAAGACAACCCACAGAATGGGAGAAAACATTTCCATATCATGTATCTGATAAGGGTCTAATATCCAGAATATATAAAGAACTCTTACAACTTGATGGTATAAAGACTAATAATTTAATTTTTTAAATGGGCAAAGGATTTCAACAGACGTTTCTCTAAAGATATAAAAATGACCAAAAAAAAAAGCACATGAAAGGTGTCTGATGTCATTAGTCAATAGGGAAATGCAAATCAAAACCATGGTGAGGTATCTCTGTGCACCCACCAGGATGGCTGTAATATAAACTTATGGACAATAACAAGTGTTGGCGAGGATGTGGAGAAATCGGATTTCTCTTACACTGTTGATGGGAGTCTATGATGCAGCAGCTGTGGAAAAGAGTTTGGCAGTTCTCCAATAAGTTAAACAGAATTACCATATCACTCAGCAATTCTACTCGCAGGCATATACCCAGAATAATTGAAAAAATAGATGTTCAAACAAAAACTTGTACATAAATGTTCACAGCAGCTCTATTCACAACAGCCAAAAAGTGGAAAGAACCTGATGCCCATCACTGATGAATGGAAGTAAAAGACTATATACACATACTATCGAATATTATCCAGAAATGAAAAGAAATGAAGCCAGGCACAGTGGCTCACACCTATAATCCCAATACTTTGGGTGACTGAGGCAGGAGGATCACTTGAGCACAGGAATTTGAGACTAGCCTGAGCAACATAGTGAGAGCCCATGCTACAAAAAAATTTTTTAAATTAGCCGGGCATGGCAGCGTGCACTTGTAGTCCTCGCTACCCAGGAGGCTGAGGTAGGAGGATCACCTGTGCCAAGGAAGTCAAGGCTGCAGTGATCTATGATCACACCACTGTACCTTCAGCCTGAGCAACAGAGTGAGTCTCTGTCTCAAAAAAAAAAGAGAAAGAAAAGGAAAAAGAAGGAAGGGGGGGGAAAGGAGGGGAGGGAAGGGAAGGGAAAGGAAGGGGGAGGAAAAGAAGAGAAGGAGGAAGAGGAAGAGGAAGAGGAAAAGGAAAAGAAAGAAAGGGGCCATGCAGGGTGGCTTAGCCTGTAATCCCAACACTTTGGGAGGCCGAGGTGGGCGGATCATCTGAGGTCAGGAGTTCCAGACGAGCCTGGTCAATATGGTGAAACCCTGACTCTACTGAAAATACAAAAATTAGCTGGGTGTGATGGTGAGGGCCTATAATTCCAGCTACTTGGGAGGCTGAGGCAGGAGAATTGCTTGACCCTGGGAGGTGGAGGTTGCAGCGAGTGGCGATTGCACCATTGCACTCCAGCCTGGGGAACAAGAGCGAAACTGTCAAAAAAAAAAAAGAAAGAAAGAAAGGAAAGAAGGGAGGGAAGGAGGGAGGGAGGGAGGGAAAGAAAGGAAGGTGGGAGGTTGGGAAGGAGAGAAGGAAGGAAAGAAGGAAAGAAGGAAGGAAGGAAGGAAATGAAGGAGGGAAGGAAGGAGGGAGGGAGGTTAGGAAGAAGGAAAGGAAGGAAGGGAAGAACTGATACATGTTACAACATAGATAGACCTAGAAAATATTATGCTAATTTTAAAAAGCCAGTCACAAAATGCCCACATATTATATGATCCCATATATACAGAATGTCCAGAATACACAAATTTTTAGAGACAGAAAGTAGGTTAGTAGTTGCTTAGGGATTGGGGTAGAGGGAGAAGAGCAGGGAGTGACCGCTAATGAGCATGAGGTTCGTTTTAAGAGGGAGGAAAATATTCTAAAATAAGATTGCCGTGATAATTTCACAACCCTGTGAGTATACTAAAAAACACTGATATGTACATTAAGTGAACGAGGTGTATGGGGATGTAAATTATATCTCAATAAAGCTGTTTTTTAAAACCTGAAAGTCTCACGTTCTGGGAAACCTCTCAATGCTGGGCATACTGGGAGGTCTCCCTGGTACCACTCTTATCTCCATAAAATTTATCTATTTATTTATTTATTTAATTTTTGAGACGGAGTCTCTCTCTGCCGCCCAGGCTGGAGTGCAGTGTCTTGATCTCAGCTTTCTGCAACCTCCACCTTCTGGGTTCAAGCAGCAACTCTCCTGCCTCAGCCTCCCGAGTAGCTGGGATTACAGGTGCCCACCACCATGCCCAGCTAATTTATTTCACTTTTAGTAAAGACGGGGTTTCACCATGTTGGACAGGCTGGTCTCGAACTCCTGACCTCAGGTGATCCATGCCGAGGTACTGGGATTCTGGGCCAGGCATACCAGATCCATGCTTTTTTTTTTTTTCTACGGGTCGAACCTGCTTGGGCTGGAGTTCAGTGGGCGTGATCTCGAAACCGCTTTGGCTTCCGCTTCTGGAGTTTAAGTGCTTTTCTCTCTGCCTCAGCCCTCTTAGGTAGCTGCTGGGATTACAGGTGCTCTGCCACCCAAAGTGCCTGGCTAATTTTGTATTTTTTTTAGTAGAGATAGGGTTTGCCATGTTGGCCAGGCCTACAGTGGCTCTGACCTCAGGTAGATCCGCCCTCGGCCTCCCAAGAGTGCTGGTTGTGAGGCCACTGGCCCAGCTATCAGGCCCATAAAATTTTCAAAAAAGGGGGTGGGATTTGGAGAGAAAATGCAGTGTCTGGAGTATTAGTCAGCTTTTTGCTGTGGCAATGCTGTGTAACGAACAACCCTGGAACTTAGTCATTTATGGCAGCAAACATTTCTTGCTTACATGTCTGTGGGTCAACTGTTGGCTGTACTAGGCTAGCTGGGCTCAACTGTACTTGGCTCCAGACTATGAGTTAGGTGCCAGTTTATTCCAGGTGTCTCTCATTCCAGGACCCAAGCTGAAGACGCAGCATTTCCCTAGGGCATGCTCTTCTCAGATGGATAGTACAAGCACTAGAAACCAAGCCCATACCATACAATTATTCCAATGCCTCAGCTAGGTACCTCTTACTTCATGTCTGTTCATGCCCCATTGGCCAAGGCAAGTCACATGGCCACGTCCACAGTCACGAGGGTGGGGAAATACTCACTGTCGCATTTGAGGCACTGAAAAGCAAGGTAATGGGTCTGGACATATAATCTAATTATAGGAGGGGGTGGGATAGTTGGAAATAATAAGCCAACCAACCCAGAACAAATGCTTGCCATTCTTGCTCTATGAGACCTTTAGGGAACAGGTCAAGAAGCATCCATCAGGCCAGGCACGGTGACTCACACTTGTAACCCTAGCACTTTGGGAAGCTGAGGTGGGAGGATCACTTGAGCTCACCAGTTCAAGTGGCAGAACATGGCAGAACCCTGCCTCTACAAAAAAAATACAAAAATTAGCTGGATGTGATAAGATGTGCTGTAGTCCCAGCTACTAAAGGGGCTGAGGTGGGAGAATTGCTTGAGCCCAGGAGGTTGAGGCTGCAGTGAGCCATGTTCGTGCCACTGTACTCCAGCCTGAGTGACAGACTGAGATAAACACACATAAAAAGATGAGAATCTATCTATTTTGTCTAATTCTGCTGCATTAGCATCTTGTGCTTTTTTGTTTTTTTGGGGTTTTTTTGAGACGGAGTTTTGCTCTTGTTGCCCAGGCTGGAGTGCAGTGGTGCAATCTCGGCTCACTGCAACCTCCGCCTCCTGGGTTCAAGCAATTCTCCTGCCTCAGCCTTCTGAGTAGCTGGGATTATAGGTGCACGCCACCATGCCCAGCTAATTCTTTGTATTTTTAGTAGAGACGGGGTTTCATCATGTTGGCCAGGCTGGTCCCAAACTCCTGACCTCAGGTGATACACCCGCCTCGGCCTCCCAAAGTTCAGGGATTACAGATGTGATGGGGTCTTATGTTTTTTTTTTTTTAAGACGGAGTCTCACTTTGTTGCCCAGGTTGGAATGCAGTGGCACAATCTTGGCTAGCTGCAACCTCCACCTCCCGGGTTCAAGCAATCCTCCTGCCCCAGCCTCCCAAGTAGCTGGGATTACAGACACCCACCACCATACCCAGTTAATTTTTGTATTTTTAGTAGAGACGGGGTTTCACCATATTGGCCACGCTGGTCTCGAACTCCTGACCTCAAGTGATCCACCCGCCTTGGCCTCCCAAAGTGCTGGATCATGCCCGGCCGGGTCTCTTCTTAAAAAGTAGAAATGACATTTTAAATTCTGATTATACAAGCAAAAAAATATCAGATGATACAGGGCACTTTAACAGAAAAGTAGGAACAGCTTCCAGGAATTCTTACGCCCACCAAGCTGACTCGCCTTATTTTATTACACCAACATGCAGAGCAGAAAGTCATTTAGCGATACGAGGATGTCCACAGTGCCTAGCACTGAACACACACATGGGCAGAGGAGGAGGAACAAGGTTTGAAATGTTCAGAGCTAGAAGCTAGTCTGTGGGAATTAGTGGCCCATCTCCTGCCATATGGAAAAAGACAGGCTGCAGGAAAGAGGGCATGGCTGATGTACACAAACAGAAGTAGAGACTGGGGGTGAAAAGAACTTCCTAGTAGTATTTACGTCCTGGGTCTGGTTATTCCTAAAGTTGGCCTGTATCCCTGCCCTTCCCACAATTGGGCATTCAGCCCTTCCTTGAGTTCCATGAGCCAATAAATCCCCCATTTTGTTCAAGCTAGTATATTTATTTATTTATTTGTTGAGACAGAGTTGCCTAGGCTGGAGTGCAGTGGCACGATCTTGGCTCATGGCAACCTCGGCCTCCCGGGTTCAAGTGATTCTCCTGCCTCAGCCTCCCAAGTATCTGGGACTACAGGCGCCCGTCACCACACCCAGCTAATTTTTTTTTTTTTTTTTTTTTGAGACTCAGTCTGGCTCTGTCGCCCAGGCTGGAGTGCAGTGGCCGGATCTCAGCTCACTGCAAGCTCCGCCTCCCGGGTTTACGCCATTCTCCTGCCTCAGCCTCCGGAGTAGCTGGGACCACAGGCACCCGCCACCTCGCCCGGCTAGTTTTTTGTATTTTTTAGTAGAGACGGGGTTTCACCGTGTTAGCCAGGATGGTCTCGATCTCCTGACCTTGTGATCCGCCCGTCTCAGCCTCCCAAAGTGCTGGGATTACAGGCTTGAGCCACCGCGCCCGGCCACACCCAGCTAATTTTTGTACTTTTAGTAGAAACGGGGTTCCACCGTGTTAGCCAGGATGGTCCCGAACTCCTGACCTTGTGATCCACCCACCTTAGCTTCCCAAAGTGCTGGGGTTACAGGCGTGAGCCACTGCGCCCGGCCAATTTTTGTATTTTTAATAGAGATGAGGTTTTGTCTTGTCGTCCAGGCTGATCTGGAACTCCTGACCTCAGGTGATCCACCCGCCTCGGCCTCCCAAACTGCTGGGATCACAGGCATGAGCCACCACACCCAACCTTGAGCTAGTTTAGATTGAGAGTTCTGCAACAAGCACCCTAAAGTGTGGCCACCGAGCTGGTGCTAACACCACAGTTTCTGGGCTGATAATGAAACTATAAAGATGGACAAAACCTGGACCTGCAAACAAATAATTACAGCATGACACGCCAAGTTTCATAATAGTGGTGTTCCAACGGATGTGGGGCCAAGAGATGGACTTCTGACCACATGCAACAACTGAATAAAATTTCACCGAGGAGTGCTAAGTTTTAGGGACTGAACTGATATCAACATTGTTGGTAGGTTCTTATTTTTCTTCTTTTGGATAACTTCAGGGTAAGTTGGCAACAGGATTACTGAGCTAAAGGGCATGGCTATATATTTATTATGGTTTTTGCTGAAGACCACTAGATGCCAAGCCAGTGAAGACTGAAGCCCCCCTGCTCTTGCCTAGACTTCAGACAGCCCTTTCCTCACTTGGAGCTGGGTCTAGTCCACTTGCTACAGCAGCCCACCCATATTTCTTTTACTTTTTCTTTGTTTTTTTTTTTTTTGAGACAGAGTCTGCCTCAGACTCCCAAAGTGCTGGGATTATAGGCATGAGCCACCGCACCCGGCCCCATATTTCAATATCCCCACAGCTATCCCCACTTGAGGCAGTCCACTCACTGTCTCAGCTTGTCACTGGGGTCCTAAAACGCTACCAAAAATAAAAGCTGTGCCAAAAGGAAATGCTTCCTCCAGCTTGGGCCTCTACCCTAGGGGACACCTGGAGCAACTATTCGCTGGGACAGAAGTCATTGGTTCTCCACTCTTCCTGTTTCCAGTCTGTCCTGCCCCATCCTAAGAATCTCATGTCTCAAGGCTAAATTCACTAAGTCAAAAGATGAGTGACAGACATAATTTAGATTAGTAAGGGTCTACCCTCTCTCCTCCACAGGGAGCTGTCTCAACAATTAAGATTCCTGGCTGGGCGCAGTAGCTCACACCGATAATTCCAGCACTTTGCGGGGCTGAGGTGGGAGGATCGTTTAAGCCCAGGAGTATGAGACTAGCCTGGGCAACATAGGGAAACCCTGTCTCTATAAAAATACAAAATGGGGCCAGGCGCATTGGCTCATGCCTGTAATCCCAGCACTTTGGGAGGCTGAGGCAGACGGATCACGAGGTCAAGAGTTCCAGACCAGCCTGGCCAACATGGTGAAACCTCATCTCTACTAAAAATACAAACAATTGGTCGGGTGCAGTGGCTCATGCCTGTAATCCTAGCACTTTGGGAGGCCGAGGCGGGCGGATCACTTGAGATCAGGAGTTCGAGATCAGCCTGGCCAACATGGTGAAACCCCATCTCTACTAAAACTACAAAAATTAGCCAGGTGTGATGGCGGGTGCCTGTAATCCCAGGTACTCGGGAGGCTGAGGTGGGAGAATCACTGAAACCTGGGAGGCGGAGGTTGCAGTAAGCCGAGATCATGCCACTGTACTCCAGCCTAGGAGACAGAGTAAGACTCTGTCTCAACAACAACAAAAAAGAGCTCTTTTAGACTTGCAGATTCTTTTTCCTTTTTTTTTGAAAGAGTCTTGCCCTGTCGCCGTAGGCAGGAGTGCAGTAGCACAATCACAGATCACTGCAACCTTCAACTGCCAGGTTCAAGTGATTCTCATGCCTCAGTCATCAGAGTAGCTGGGATTACAGGGGTGCACCACCACACCCAGCTAATTTTTTTTTTTTTTTTTGAAACGGAGTTTTGCTCTTGTTGCCCAGGCTGGAGTGCAATGGCCCAATCTCAGCTCACTGCAGGCTCCACCTCCTGGGTTCAAGCGATTCTCTTGCCTCAGCCTCCTGAGTAGCTGTGATTACAGGCACACGCCACCAGACCTGACTAATTTTTTGTACTTTTAAGAGAGATGGGGTTTCACCACGTTAGCCAGGATGGTCTTGAACTCCTGACCTCAGGTGATTCCCCCACCCCAGCCTCCCAAAGTGCTGGGATTAGAGGCATGAGCCACTGTGCCCGGCAATTTTTTTTTTTTTTTTTTTTTTTTGAGATGGAGTTTCCCTCTTGTTGCCCAGGCTAGAGTACAATGGCGCAATCCCGGCTCACTGCAACCTGCGCCTCCTGGGTTCAGGCGCTTCTCCTGCCTCAGCCTCCTGAGTAGCTAGGATTACAGGTGCCCACCACCACACCCGACTAACTGTTTGCATTTTTAGTAGAGACAGGGTTTCACCATGTTGGCCACACTGGTCTCGAACTCCTAAACTCAGGTGATCCAACCGAATTGGCTTCCCAAAGTGCTGGGATTACAGGCGTGTGCCACCACGCCCGGCCACCCAGCTAATTTTTGTAATTTTTGTAGCAACTGGGTTTGGACATGTTAGCCAGGCTGGCTGCGAACTCCTGGCCTCAAGGGACCCACCCGCCTTGGCCTCCAAAAATGCTGGGATTATAGGTGTGAGCCACTGCACCTGGCCCTAGATTTGTTGATACTTTAACATAGGTTTTCATGATATATCACTCTTCATATACATAAAAATGAAAATGTAGGCAAAATAAATTGGTTGGGGTTGTCAAAGCCCTGTGACCAACGACCACCAGGAATACACCTGTAACCAAAATTAGGTTTAATTTGCTGCAGTGAAGGAGAATACATCCCAGGGATACCCTCAGGGCGCCCTCAGGAAACTCCTTAAATTTGGCCTTGTTCCCATAGTTCTATGGAGGAATTAGGGATATGGAACTGGTTCAGGATTGAATACTGTCAAGAAACAGGGGCAGTTCAGAAACTGGGTACTTTTTTTTTTTTTTTTTTTGAGATGGAGTCTCACTCTGTCACCCAGGCTGGATTGCAGTGGCACGATCTCGACTCACTACAACCTCTGCCTCCCGGGTTCAAGTGATCAGCCCACCTTGGCCTCCCAAAGTGCTGAGATTACAAGTGTAAGCCACCACGCCCAGCCTGGACTACAGTAATTTTTGCTAAAAAGAAGTAGCAATTGCTCCAAAAAAGGTGAAGTCAGGCCGGGCACCGTGGCACACACCTGTGATTCCAGAACTTTGGGAGGCTGAGGCAGGTGGATTGCTTGAGTCCAGCCTGGACAATATGGTGAAACCCTGTTTCTAAAAAAAAAAAATTATTTTTTTTAAAAAAAGGCAAAGTCAGTCAGGAGTGGTGGCTCACGCCTATAATCCCAGCACTTTGGGAGGCTGAGACGAGCAGATCACCTGAGGTCAGGAGTTCGAGACCAGCCTGACCAACATGGAGAAACCCTGTCTCTACCAAAAATACAAAATTGGCCCGGCATCATGGCGCATGCCTGTAATCTCAGTTACTCCGGAGGCTGAGGTTGTAGTGAGCTGAGATCGCACCATTGCACTCCAGCCTGGGCAACAAGAACAAAACTGTTTCAAAAAAAAAAAAAAAAGGCCAGGAGCAGTGGCTCACGCCTGTAATCCCAACACTTTGGGAGGCCAAGGCAGGTGGATCACAAGGTCAGGAGTTCAAGACCAGCCTGGACAAGATGGTGAAACCGCGACTCTACTAAAAATACAAAAATTAGCCAAGTGTGGTGGTGGGCGCCTGTAATCCCAGCTGCTTTGGGAGGCTGAGGCAGAGAATTGCTTGAGCCTGGGAGGCAGAGGTTGCAGTGAGCCGAGATCGCACCACTGCGCTCCAGGCTGGGCGACAAAGTGAGATTCTGTCTCAAAAAAAAAAAAAAAGGTGAAGTCACTTTGTGGTCATGAAATGGCCTCATCTGTGTCTCATTCTAAACATAGCTTACCTTCTGCTGGTAACAGCACAGTCTAAATGCCAGAAAAGCCATCTTTCACTTTCCTGATAGTTCTAAAACTTCAGTCCTAAGCTTCATATTGATGTTGATTATAGAAAGCATCGCCATTTGAGGGATATTAAAATGTGGGGGAAATAATTACTCTAGCTTGGATGAAAGATTCTTGCTGTATTACCTTGGGCAGGTAATCTAACCCTGCTCTATAAGCTGAGAATAATATGACCTAAAAGAAATAATGTCTACTAATTGGATGGCACAATACTGGGTGTATCACTCAAGGTTCAACAGGAAAATAGGGACCGCTTTTTTTTTAGACAGTCTAGCTCTGTCGCCCAGGCTGCAGTTGAGTGCAGCGGCACGATCTTGGCTCACTGCAACCTCCGCCTCCTGGGCTTAAGCGATCCTCCTTACTCAGCCGCCTAAGTAGCTGGGATTACAGGCACACACCACCATGCCGGGCTAATTTCTTCTTTTTTTTTTTTTTTTTTTTTTTTTGGACGGGGTCCCGCTCTGTAGCCCCGGCTGGAGTGCAGTGGCCGGATCTCAGCTCACTGCAAGCTCCGCCTCCCGGGTTCACGCCATTCTCCTGCCTCAGCCTCCCGAGTAGCTGGGACTACAGGCGCCCGCCACCTCGCCCGGCTAGTTTTTTATGTATTTTTAGTAGAGACGGGGTTTCATCGTGTTCGCCAGGATGGTCTCGATCTCCTGACCTTGTGATCCGCCCGTCTCGGCCTCCCAAAGTGCTGGGATTACAGGCTTGAGCCACCGCGCCCGGCCCTTTTTTTTTTTTTTTTTTATGGTAGAGATGGGGTTTCGCCATGTTGGCCAGGCTGGTCTCGAACTCCTGACCTCAAGTGAGCCATCTGCCTCAGCCTCCCAAACTGCTGGGATTACAGGTGTGAGCCACTGGGCCCCACCAGGAGGTAACCACTTTAAGTATTGAAAACAGAGAGAATGTAATGCAGGGTTTTGGTGACATGATTAACAGGGGTAATGGGAGGTCTGGAAAGCCCAGCAGGGGACAGAGAGAGGCAGTACAGAGATTAGCAAAAGCAAGAAGCTGTCCCTCCTAACCTGCAGGGACAAAAAGAGGAGGCCGACTGAATAGAGCCCAGGGGCATGGATCACCCTACAGATGTTGGGACCACAGCTACCTATCCATGAGCTGGAGCCACAGAGAGGCCTCATCTGCTGCTGGAGATGTCATCTGAGCCTGAGCAAGAGAGAGAAAGAGAAGAAATACCCTGGTTTTTTCTTTCCTCCTGCCTTCTCTTCTACTGCCACTGCCTCCCATTGGCTACACCGAGCGAGGCCTGAAGCCAGATGCTCTGGGAGCCTGAGAAACTGCCCCCTACAAGACTCAGCCCACTGCAATCTAGAGCAGAGCAAAGAGGCACGGAAGGGATCTGTAGCAAACGGTAGAGGATGACTATTCAGTAGAAATAAACAGGCTTGGTAAAACCTTTATTGTAAAACCTTTAAAATACCGGACACACTTGCACACAACAAAATAATTCCCTTAAAAATAGACAGCAAGGCCGGCTGCGGTGGCTCAGGCCTGTAATCCCACTTTGGCCGAGGCGGGCGGATCAGGAGGTCAAGAGATCGAGACCATCCTGGTCAACATGGTGAAACCCCGTCTCTACTAAAAATACAAAAATTAGCCGGGCGTGGTTGCACGTACCTGCAGTCCCAGCTACCCGGGAGGCAGAGGCAGGAGAATCGCTTGAACCCAGGAGGCGGAGGTTGTGGTGAGCCAAGATGGCGCCACTGCACTCCAACCTGGTGACAGAGGGAGACTCTGTCTCAAAATAATAACAATAAAAAAAATTGACTGCAATCCATATAGACTAGTTCACACCTCTTCTCATACCCCCATCCTACTACGCGATTCTGAATACTACTGTGTCTGCTTTGATATAACGACATTTGAAGATGTTTTTTCAGTGTCAGACATTTTGCATTTTCTGAGCTGAAATCTCATGAGGGTTGCTATAGAAGAGGGAGATGCACATTCCATGTCACAGAAGTAAAAGCTCACCCAGAGTGTGGTTATAGGGAAGCAATGTCATGGCAACTGGACTCTGGTCTTGGGGCTCTCAAGGGATTGCTGTATGTCCTTGGAGAGGGTCACAAAATCTCTGGACTCACGTGTAAAAAATGGAAATCATACCCATCAGGGTGGTTTACGTCCGCTCACAGTCCACTCCGCTCCTCTTCTTTGCCTTCCCAGAAAGGTCCGAAATGGTTTTTGAAAGAAACGATGAGCCGGTCTAATAAAACAGATAATGTGCCCATGGCCACAGAGCCGGCACATGAGAAGGAATTCGGTCTCTACGCTTCCATACCAAGGCCCTTTCCACTCCCCCACCGCTTCTCTTCCTGCCCGGGGCATCTGCTGGCGGAGGAAGGCTTGTCCACGGAAAGGCAAAAGCGACTCCGGATCAAAATCCGGGGGCACCTGGTAGCGCTCTCCACGCCAGCAGAAACGCCCAACTGACTTCTGAACGGAGGGAAACCCCCGGGCTTGGCCAGTCGACTAAGACGTCCGCGGTGCGGGTTTGGGGGGCCCCTCTGCCTCCGCGCACTGGGCGGCCCCGGGTCCGCTCGGCCCTTCCCGCCGCCTCCTGGGTCGAGGGATTCCAAGGGGGCCGCGTGCCCGGGGCGGGGCCACGCGCGATTGGTCGCGCGGGATCGGGGGCGGGTCCGCGGCTGGCCGGCCGGGCGGGCGCCGACTATGAGCCTCCATAAAAGGGAGCGGCGGGGGGCAGGGGCCCCGGATTGAGCCCTCCCCGCCCGGGCTCCCGACGCGCCGAGGTCTCGGGGAGGCCCGGACGCGCCGGTCGCAGCGCCGGCCGGCGAGCGGCAGGCGGGCAGGTGGCGGGGAGGGGGCTGCGCGGAGCGGGCAGCGGGCCCGGCGTTGTTCCGGCCAGGAGGCGGGAGGCGGTTGCCGGCTGCGCGGCGAAGCCTGCGCGCCAGTTCTCCGGCCACCGCTATAGCCCACGGCCGCACCATGGCCCTAAAGGCCGAGGGCGCCGCACTCGACTGCTTCGAGGTGACGCTCAAATGCGAGGAAGGGGAGGACGAGGAGGAGGCCATGGTGGTGGCCGTAATTCCGCGGCCCGAGCCGATGCTCAGAGGTGAGGATGGAGGGGATCCCACTTCCGCGTCACGGTGCGGGGCCGGGGCCGTCCCTCCGCAGTCGGGTCCGCGACCCGGGCACCTTCTCATCCCCTTCATCCTGGGGCCCAGGCTTCCCTCTCGGATCTGGGTCCAGGACGCGCTCTTGCACCTCCCCCACCATGGCATGGTTTGGAAGCTCAGGCCTCCTCGATTTTCCCCTCCCTCCCCCTTTCCCCCGCCCAGGGTCTGGAGACTTCGATCCACGCCCCGCACGCTCCGGATCTTCCGGTGCCCAGGCGCCCCCTCTCCCGGGCCCAGCACCGGAGGCCGGATCCCCAGAGGCGCTGGGTGGTTGAGGCCGCCGTCTCACGCAAGCACAACGGCCGGGCTGTGTTCTAGGCCGAGGGGCGGCGAAGCCTATAGGCCCGAGGCTACAGGCGGGCGCCGCTGCCGACCTCCAGGAGAATTTTAAGGACTCCCCGAGCATGACTCTTTCCTTCCCACCACCCCGCTTCATCCCCATTCCCGGGCCTTCCACTTGCAGGAGCCACAGGTGTCAGGTTCTGGAGAGAAGGGATGAATGGGACTGCATACAACAGCTAGTTTGGAAAAGCAGTGCAGTGCTAGAATGAGATTAGCTTTGGGAGGGGATGGGAAGAACAGTCTGAGAACACTCGCTCTCCCCTCCCCCTTCACCGATTTCTAGTCCTCAGGAACTTGCAAACCATAAGAAAACAAAGAGCCATCTTTGTGAGAGACTTAATATGCATGAAAATGCAAATATTTTTCCATTCTCCCACCCGCCTTTTCTTTGGGGGGACAGTACCCAGAAGAGGTTGAGAGCAGCAAGGCCATTCATTGAACCTCAGCCGAACAGAATGATGTCTGTCTGCACTGCCTCTCATCCTTTTTGGAACTGGAAGGGTTATAAAATTCATGAGGGAAATAAAGGTCACCTCCCTTCTCGGAGCATGTAGTCCAAAAGACAGGTTGTTTTCCTACTTCTGCTAATATTTGCTGAGTGTTCACTGGGCATTGTCAGAGGCTGTCTCAGTTAATCCTCTCAACCCTGCAAGGGTGGCCTTACCCCCACTGTTAGGGTGGGAATAGACAGGTGAATTCATTCAACCAATATTCACTGGACGTCTACTTTAGGCTGTTTAGGCTAGTGTTTTTAGGCTGGGAAGTAGTAGCAGTAAACAGAGCAGCTGAAACCTTACTCTTGAAGAACATATATATACCAATGGTTAAAGACAGAGAAACAGGTTCATGTATAGTATGTTGGGTGGCAATAAATGGTTCAGAGATCACTGAAGCAGGACAAGGAGAAAGGGGGAATGGGTGTTTAATTGGATATATCGAGTGGTTCAGAAAGTGTTCTCTAATAAGGTGAATTTTGAGCACAGACCCAAAGGAAGTGAGGATGCCAACCTTGCAGATATCTGCAGGAAGAGCATTTCAGGCCGAATAGCAAGTGCAAAGGTCCGGCAGCACAAGCTGCTGGAAAGATTTCAGTGGAGAGTGGAAGAAAGATTGAATTCAAGGTTTTTGGCCTGAGCAACTGGAGGAACAGCCTTCCCATTTTCTGAGATGGGGAAGGCTGCGGTGCTCATGGGAAACTGGGAATGAAAGTTTGAATATAATTAAGTTTGAGATGCCTATTTATGACATATTCAAGTGGAGAGGTCAACTAAGCAGTCAGATACATGAGCCTAGATTTCCTGGGAGTATCTGGCTAGTGGCGTAAACGGAAATTGCCAGCAGGCAGACAGTGGGATGAGAGGGAAGTAGAGAAGTGTGTAAGAACTGAGTCCTGGGAAACTCCAGTGATGGCAGGTTGGAAACCGAGTCAGTCCCTCATCACACATTACTAAATGTCACTGCATGCCAGGAGATACAGATACAGATGCCAGAGATACGGATGTAAAACATCAGAAATATGTGTGGTCATGGATTCTCTTTTTTTTTTTTTTTGAGATGGAGTTTCTCTCTTTTTGCTCAAGCTGGAGTGCAATGGCACAATCTCGGCTCACCACAACCTCTACCTCCCGGGTTCAAGTGATTCTCCTGCGTCAGCCTCCCGAGTAACTGGGATTACAGTCATGCGCTACCACACCCAGCTAATTTTGTATTTTTGGTAGAGATGGGGTTTCTCCCTGTGGCTCAGGCTGGTCTCGAACTTGCAACCTCAGGTGATCCGCCTGCCTCGGCCTCCCAAAGTGCTGGGATTCAGGTGTGAGCCACTGCACCTGGCCATGGTCATGGATTCTATGGTGTGGTGAGGAGACAAGCAGTGAACATCCCAAAAACAAGTATCAGGTGGTGATGTGTGCTGTGTTGGAGATGATCCATAAGGGGAATGGGGTGCTCTGGTGAGGGGAGATGGTTCTTCAGCAACAACCCAGAGGAAGAGAGGGAATATTGAGAAGAGATGAGGAAGAACCAGCACATGTAACTGAGAAAGAGTGCCAGGGAAGCAAAAGAAGAACCAACAGAAGGTCATGCCCTAGACGCAAGTGATGAAAATCAAGATGGAAGAAGTGATGGGCAGAGGATGAAGTTGAGAAACTGAGCACAGAGTTTAGCGCTGCTGACTTGGGTGAGAGCTGTTTTGGAGGACTGGTAGGGAAGAAAGCCGATTGCACCTGAGAGGTCAGGTTTTCTGCCCATGGTCGCATGAGAGATAGGTAGAAGGCATATCTCGTATCTCTTTCAGACACCACCTCTTGTATCCGTGCAAGCCGAGGCTCCTATTTCTAATACCACCTCTTCCATGCAGCCCCCAGGTGTTAGGGCCTCCTGTGTTTTAATTTTGTCCCATCCTCTCTGGAGGGTAGGAGAGAGATGCAGCCGTGAAGGATCATGGGCACTTCGTAAAAGCACTGAGCTTCCAGGCTGATGCGGGTCTAAGGCTGCCTTCCTTGCTGAACTGGAAAGGGCTGATGCTCTGTGAGAGCTTATGGTCTGTGTGCACAAAGAGCAGGTATCAGGCAGCAATTGGAGTGGAACCATGGCTGTAAATGCTCTGTGAGCACTGAGAAGGGAGGCTAGTTCTGAGGGGACGGGGTGGCCTTTAGAACGGGCACGGTGGCTCATGCCTATAATCCCAGCACTTTGGGAGGTTGAAGCAGGAGGATTGCTTGAGCCCGGGAGTTCAAGACCAGCCTGGGCAACGGAGCAACACCCCATCTGTTAAACAAAATTTTTGTTGTGAATTAGCTGGGTGTGATAGCATGCATCTGTCTGTAGCCCTAGCCAGTCAGGTGCCTAAGGCTGGAGGGTCCCTTGAGTCCAGGAGTTCAAGGCAGCAGTAAGCTATGATAACACCACTGTACTACAACCTGGGTAACAAAATGAGTCCCCCATCTCTTTAAAAAAAAAAAAATTATCAGCCAGGCGTGGTGGCACTCACCTGTAGTCCCAGGTGCTTGGGGGACTGAGGCAGGAGGATCGCTTGAACCCAGGAGGTCAAGGCTGCAATGAGTTGAGATTGCACCATTGCACTCCAGCCTGGGTGACAAAGTGAGACTCTGTCTCAAAATAAATAACATTTAAAAATTAAAAGAGTTTACCTTCCTCACCCTCAAGAAAGCGTAGAAGTCAGATGTGGATGAAATCTATTGTCAGGGATTGGGTTTCCGGAAAGCTTCGCAGGGACAATGTTGCCTAGCCAAATCAGTGGTCTGGACAGATGTGCAAAAGCTGGAGACCTGCAAGAACGCAGCCTGTTGGGAAAGTATGTGTAGTCCTAAGGTCCAAGACTAGATCAAGAGGAAGTATAGACGCGAGGGTCGTGGGATCCCAGGCACATTGGCTGTGTTGAGTGTGGTGTGTGCCTCGTGGGCTCCAGGGGAAGGAAGAAGAACACTTTGGACAGAAATGCTCTCCTCCCCCATCCCACTCAAACCACCAAGTCTAGAGACGTGCTAAGTGCTGTTGGTTGTGGGCACCTTTCGTGATTACACCCTTCCCCTCTCCCCTCGCAGTGACCCAACAGGAGAAGACCCCACCACCTAGACCCAGCCCGCTGGAGGCAGGCAGTGATGGCTGTGAGGAGCCCAAGCAGCAAGTGTCTTGGGAGCAGGAGTTCCTGGTGGGCAGCAGCCCAGGAGGCAGCGGGCGGGCGCTGTGCATGGTGTGTGGCGCTGAGATCCGGGCACCCTCGGCTGACACGGCTCGCACACACATCTTGGAGCAGCACCCTCACACCTTGGACCTGAGCCCTTCTGAGAAGAGCAACATCCTGGAGGCCTGGAGTGAAGGGGTAGCCCTCTTGCAAGATGTGAGAGCTGAGCAGCCGTCCCCACCCAACTCAGGTAGTTGGGCCTGGGGTGGGCCAAGGGAGAAGTCGGATTTGTTGGGGCACTGGAAGCTCATTGTGCTCTTGCTCCCTGCAGACTCAGGCCAGGATGCCCATCCAGACCCAGACTCCAACCCAGACCCTGCCAGAATGCCAGCCGAAATCGTCGTTCTCCTTGACTCTGAGGATAACCCGTCCCTCCCTAAAAGGAGCCGGCCCAGGGGACTCCGTCCCCTCGAGCTTCCTGGTTAGTCAGTAGAAAAGCCAGTGAGCCCCGGTGGAGGTGGGGGTGTGGGGACAGGGTGAAATACAGGCCCTGTGTTCTGGGCAAGTATCTTCCCCTGGGGTGGCAGGGTTTGAGGATGGCCTCCTAAAAAGGGTATGAGGTCTTTTCTTTTTGCAGCTGTCCCTGCCACAGAGCCAGGAAATAAGAAGCCCCGTGGTCAGAGATGGAAGGAGCCCCTGGGGGAAGAGCCAGTCAGAAAGAAAAGAGGCAGACCTATGACCAAAAACCTGGACCCTGACCCAGGTGAAGGGGAGGCCCGGGGGAGGCATGGGCTCTGGCGGGTGCTCTGAGGAGATCCGCGTCAGTGAGGATGGAGCAGGGCTCGGGCGCAGGGCGCCTGCAGCTCCTGAGGCTTTTTCACTCACAGTTCCATCCTGTCCTCCCTTCCAGAGCCCCCATCGCCAGACTCACCCACAGAGACTTTCGCAGCACCAGCCGAGGTCCGACACTTCACTGATGGCAGCTTCCCCGCCGGCTTCGTCCTGCAGCTCTTCTCCCACACCCAGCTCAGGGGCCCAGACAGCAAGGACTCACCCAAAGACAGGGAAGAGGCAGAAGGAGGCCTTCCCCAGGCAGAGAGCCCCTCTCCAGGTGAGCCCTCCTGAGAGGGAAGCACAGTGGAGGCCTCTCAGGCAGCGCTCCTGGGCCGGGCCTCCACGAGACTGCTCTGTGGCAGAGCCCAGGGTAGGGGTGGGTGGTGCCCAGGTTTCCTGGGACACGGGGCTGGGACAGGGGGATCTGAATGATGAGGGAGGCTGGTCCGAAAGCTGAGCTTTTCTTTTTTTGTTTGTTTTTTGAGACGGAATCTTGCTCTGTTGCCCAGGCTGGCGTGTAGTGGTACAAGCCCAGCTCACTACAATCTCTGCCTCCCTGGTTCAAGCAATTCTCCTGCCTCACCCTCCCTTGTAGCTGGGATTACAGGTGTGCGCCACCACGCCTGGCTAAATTTTGTATTTTTAGTAGAGACAGGGTTTTGCCATGTTGGCCAGGCTGGTCTCAAACTCCTGACCTCAGGTGATCCACCTGCCTCAGCCTCCCAAAGTGCTAGGATTACAGGTGTGAGCCACCACACCTGGCCAGGTGGGCTTTTCTTAGTGTTTCCTTGTTTCCTGGAATTGGTCATTGGATTTCCAATGACCAAGGCCAGTGTTTCCCAGGAGACTGATACTGATATCCATACATGCAGTTTGTTCTAGCTAGAGCCTGAGGGGTGCCCACCTTACCTTGGTGGTGCTGAGGCCCAGATGGGGCCACTCAACAATTCAGTTAGATGTCCACGGAATAGACGAGATGAGCAGTGGACAGACACCTCCAGGGGACACCAGCTCAGTAAATTGCCTCATAATAGCAGTAAGTGCTTGTGTTGTTTGGTGTCCTACTGAGTTTAAGAAGCTTACATACAAGGCCAGGCGCGGTGGCTCACGCCTGGAATCCCAGCACTTTGGGAGGCTGAGGTGGGCAGAGGCGGGCACATCACCAGGCATGGTGACAGGCACCTCTAATCCCAGTTACTTGGAACGCTGAGGCAGGAGAATCGCTTGAACCTGGGAGGTAGAAGTTGCAGTGAGATTGTGCCACTGCACTCAGCCTGGGCAACAGAGTGAAAGTCTGTCTCCAAAAAAAAAAAAAAAAGTTACCTATAGTTGATTTGTACCAAAATGACTTGTGTAGAAGAAGGCAGATGTCGGCGAGGCTCAGTGGCTCAAGCCTGTAATCCCAGCACTTTGGGAGGGGCGAGCCATGAAGCGGATCACGGTCAGGAGATAGAGACCATCACAGCTACCTTGGTGAAACCCGTCTCTACTAAAAATAAAAAAACTGGCGAGTGAAGTGGCGCCTGTGGTCCCAGCTACTTTCGGGAGAGCTGAAGAACAGAGAATGGGAACCGGGGAGGGGCGGAGCTTGCAGTGAGCCTGAGATCGGCCACATGCCTCAACCTGGGGCTGACAGAGCCGAACTAGTCTCAAAAAAAAAAGGCAGATGTCCATTCCTTTTTCCAAAAGGGAAAACCATTTCTCAAAGAAATGGTTCCTTCTTCCCCATGGTCCTTATGTCAGTTTTCTATTTGCTGCTGCAACAAATCACACAAATGTAGTGGCTTAAAACAACACACATGGCTTGTGCCGGTAGTCCCAGCCACTTGGGAGGCTGAGACAGGAAGATTATTTCAGCCCAGGAGTTCAAGGCTGCAATGAGCTACAATCACACCACTGCACTCCAGCCTGGACGACAGAATGAGACCCTCCCTAAAATCAAAACAAAACACAAATTTATTTCACAATTCTGGAGGTCAGAGGTCCAAAATGGGTCTCACTGAGCTAAAATCGAAGGTGTTGGCAGGGCTGTGTTCTTTCCTGGACGCTCTAGGGGAAAATCTATTTTCTTGCCTTGCCCAGCTCCTAGAGGCTGCCTGCATTTCTTGGCTTGTGGCCTCCTTCTATCTTCAAAGCCAGCAGAGGCTAGTAGAGTCTTTCTCAGATACTGCCCTGGGTTCCGGCTTATCTGCGTCTTCCCCATTCAAGGACCCTCATGATTATATTGGGCTCACTCAGATAGTCCGGGATAATCTCTTTTTTAGTCCGCTGATGAGCAACCTTAATTTCATCTGTAGCCTTCATTCCCCTTTGCCATGTAACAAAACATTCACAGGTTCCAGGGATTAGAACATGAACATCTGGTGGGGGGTGAGGGGCATCGTTCTGCCAACCACACGTGACCCAGCAGACAGAATTAGGATGAGCCTGGAATGTAGTCCAGCAGGGCAGAGACCGAGCCTAGTCGTCTGTTCACCTCTCCATGCCAAGCATAGTTTATAGGCGGTCAGGAAATGCTTCTTGAAGAAGTGAGTGGGTCAGGGGTGCATGTCTCCTTGTACCAACTTGTCTGAAATGTGTGTTTGGAACTAGAGCCATAGATGATGGCCACGGAGGTGGCTGGAGGCTCTCCTGAGAATAGGGCTCTCGAAAAGCAGTTGTGCTTTTGTTTTTGTTTTTGTTTTTGTTTTTTGAGATAGAGACCCTGCCCAGGCTGGAGTACAGTGGCGCCATCATAGCTCACTGCAGCCTCAAACTCCCAGGCTCAAACTATCCTCCTGCCAGAGCCTCCTGAGTAGCTGGGTCCACAGGCTTGCATCTCCACACCAGGCTAATTTTTAAATTTTTTGTAGAGACAGGTTTTCCCTGTGTTGCCCAAGCTGGTCTCCAACTCCTGGGCACAAGCAATCCTCCAACCTGGGCCTCCCAAAGTTCTGGGATGACAGGTGTGCTTTTTTGCATAAAGAAAAAAGCCTTGGCTAGGCACAGTGGCTCACACCTGTCATTCCCAGCACTTCGGGATGATGCCAAAGTGGGAAGATTGCCTGAGGCTAGGCATTCGAGACCAACCTGAGCAACATAAGGAGACTCCATCTCTATAGAAAAATTTTAAAATTAACTGGACATGTTGGTGTGCACCTCTAGTCCCTACTAAGGCTAGAGCCTAAGGCAAGAGGATCACTTGAGCCCAGGAATTTGAGGCTGCAATAAATTCTGATTGTACTCCAGTCAGATTGTACCACTGTACTCCAGCCTGGGCAACAGAGCTAGACGGTCTCAAAAAAAAAAACAAAAAAAAAAAAGTCAGTGTATTATACACTCCTTTAGTCACACTCCACTCACCCCTCACAAGGTTTTTCTTTGTATTCACTGCTATAATACTCTTAATTTGGTTGGTCTCCTTCAGAGAGAGCTCTCTGTGTGTTCGCATGTGTGCGTAGTTGCTTTTATTTATTTGCCTAAATTTGGGCCCCCCTTTTTCTGATCTCGAGGCAGGCCTCACCCCTTCACATAGATCACAGTTTTAACTGTCTCAAGTTTCAGCTTGAGTCACATTCCATTCCTGGCTCCCTGAGACCGTGTGTGCTGCTTGGACTTGAACGTGTCCCGAGTCTCCTGGTTCTCTCCGGTGGATCCCTGCTCTAAATGGCTGACCTCTTCCACTGTCTAATGGGTCTTCTGGTTTCATTCTCGAAAGGGAGGCTTCATTTCGAGTCCTGGGGTACCCTGTGCGCAAACTCCACCTATCTGGAGTGGTGAGTAGATGAGAAGAGAATCCCTGAGATTGTAGGTTTCTTTGGGGTGAGTGGGCAAAGTCTGAGAGGAAGGGGCTTCAGCAGGCTGCTTGAGTGATCTGAGAGGGGCAGAGGCGATTGTCGGGTGTTGTCAGCAGTGGCAGCCTTCATGGAGGTTGGAGATGCTTGGGAAACCACAGAAGAGACCTAAGTGATTCACAAGTGTTCCTGGAGGCTGTGCCCAAGGGAAGCACCCTGGGAGATGGCGAGAGTGAGACAGCCTTTGTCCTCCAAAACTCTGTGTCCAGGAGTTTAGGCTGGAGGCAGTAAATCTTTAAAAACCACGGCCCCCGTGGCGGTTCTTTGCAGAGCAGAGGCTCTGGACCTGTGGTTTCAGACGGTCTCGCGAACCCAAAGCTTGGACAGATTTCTCAGAAACCTGTGAAGCTTCGACCAGAATGTCTCTACTTTCTGTGTTGTTATGTACGTATTGAAGTTCTCTGAAGACTTTATTTAAATAAAGATCCTGACACTTTAAAAAACATTAGAGGTGTAAAAATCATGGATTTAACAGTTGGCAAAGGCCACCCATGGTCAGGTTAGCTGAGCTGATGAATGTGAATGTGAGGTGGTCCGGGAAGACTAGAACCTTCTAAGGACCTTGCCGGAGAAGGATGGGGACAGTATCCAGGCCAGGAGAGGAGGTGGGCCACAGTGACCCACTGACAAGTAATGGAAAGAGGAGCCTCTCTGTCTCGCTGGTGTTTTTTTGAGACGGAGTCTCACTCTGTCACCCAGGCTGGAGTGCAGTGGCACGATGTCGGCTCACTGCAAGCTCCACCTCCCGGGTTCACGCCATTCTCCTGCCTCAGCCTCCCAAGTAGCTGGGACTACAGGCGCCCACCACCACACCCGGCTAATTTTTTGTATTTTTAGTAGAGATGAGGTTTCACCGTGTTAGCCAAGATGGTCTCGATCTCCTGACCTCGTGATCTGCCCTCCTCGGCCTCCCAAAGTGCTGGGATTACAGGAATGAGCCACCGCGCGTGGCCCTCACTGATGTTAGTTTGAGTAGAACCTAGGGATCTGGCTTAGGATACCTTGGCCAGATCCTGTGTTGCAGGCTGGACCAGGGAGGTAGCGGAGTGAGAGAGCGAGCATGCGTGTACATAAGTGTGAGTGTGAGTTTCACAGGGGTGTTTGTTTGTTTGTTTGTTTTTTGAGATGGAGTCTCTGTCACCCATGACAGGCTGGAGTGCAATGGTGCAATCTAGCCTCACTGCAACCTCCGCCTCCCAGGTTCAAGTGATTCTCCTGCCTTATAGGCGCCCGCCACCACACCCGGCTAATTTTTGTATTTTTAGTAGAGACGGGGTTTCACCATGTTGGCCAGGCTGGTCTTGAACTCCTGACCTCAAATGATCTGCCCACCTCAGCCTCCCAAAGTGCTGGGATTACAGGCGTGAGCCATTACACCTGGCAGCCTGGTGTATTTCCACTCTGCCCACTCAGAACCTTGCCTGCGAGCAGTGTCTCCTGCCCCCAACTCCCCTCCCTCCAGCACCCAGGCTGAATTCCATGCCTTCTCTCTAGCTCATGTAACTGAACTGCTCCTAGCAAAAGCCAGCCCCTGTCCTCATCACTAAAGCTCATCCTACCTCCCCCTTGTCACACTGCCCCTGGGTCTTCCCTATCAGCCTACACAAAGTTATTATTTCTTCCTTCTTAGCCCCTTGTCCCTGTAGCCACTGTCTCATTTGTTCCTGTACCTTTTCAGTAAAGCCGGACTGTGTTTTCTGTAGCAGCTGCCTCCCATCTCTCTGGAATTCATCCTCAGCACTCCACACGAAAATTGCTCCTTTGGCAAGGTCGCCGTTGACTTCCATAAAATTCAATAGTCTGTTCTTGGTCCTTCTCTTTCTTTTTTTTTTTCCTGAGACGGAGTCTAGCTCTGTTGCCCAGGCTGGAGTGCAGTGGCATGATCTCGGCTCACTGCAACCTCCACCTCCTAGTTTCACATGATTCTCCTGCCTCAGCCTCCCAAGTAGTTGGGATTACAGGCGCCTGCCACCACGCCCAGCTAATTTTTGTATTTTTAGTAGAGACGAGGTTTCACTGTGTTGGCCAGGCTGGTCTCAAACTCCTGACCTTGTGATCCACCTGCCTCGATCTCCCAAAGTGCTGGGATTACAGGCTTGAGCCACCGTGCCTGGCAGTCCTTTTTTTTTTTTTCTTTGAGATGGAGTTTCGTTCTTGTCGCCCAGGCCAGAGTGCAGTGGTGCGATCTCAGCTCACTGCAACCTCCACTTCCTGGGTTCAAGCGATTCTCCTGCCTCAGCCTCCCGAGTAGCTGGGATTACAGGCATGCGCCACCGCACCCAGCTTATTTTGTATTTTTAGTAGAGACAGGGTTTCATCATGTTGGTCAGGCTAGTCTCAAACTCCTGAATTCAGGTGATCCACCCGCCTCGGCCTCCCAGAGTGCTGGGATTACAGGCATGAGCCACCGCTCCTGGCCGGTCCTTCTCTTTCTGATCTGGCGGTTACAGTGGGCCGATCACTCCTTCCCGGAGACAGCTTTCTTCCCTTGGCTTTTCAGGCAGCTGTTCGCCTGGTGTTCTTCCCTCACTAGCTGTTCCTTCTCAGTTTCTCTTGCCGCTCCTTCTCAGCTCCCAGAGTTGGAACATGTCATATCGTTGTCTGCCTTTCCCTTTCTAGAATGTAAGGGCCTGCAGGTTACGGTGTTTGCTTCCTGCACTGTGATATGCACAGTAGCCAGAACAGTGCCTGGCACAGCATAGGCCCAGCTTATGTGTTTGGTGAATGAGTAAGTGCTTAAGTATCCCCAGCCATAGGTCAGTGTCCGTACGTGCTCCCTGGGAGATCTCATCCAGGTTCACAGCTTTCGATGCCATGTGTGTGCTCATAATGCCCACCTTGGCTGCTCCTTCCTGGTTCCATCCTCTTTTCCAGTTGCCCAGGTGACGTCTCTACATGGTTGTCTAAAAGATCTCAAACATTGTGCCACTGCACTCCCGCCTGGCGACAGAGTGAGACTCTGTCTCAAAAAAAAAAAAAAAAAATCTCGGCACATTGAAACGGAACCCCCAGTCTCCCCAATGCACCCCACCCACAGACTCCACAATCTTCCCTTTCCCAGTGAACAGGCAGCCCCAGGCTTCAGTTTGCTGTGGCCACACCCACATAGTCATCCTCTTCTTTCTCCAACCCAGCATCTGTCCAGCAGTCGATCCTCCAAAACAAGTTCAGAGCTCACACTGCTGTCACCACATCCACTGCCACTGCCCTAGTCGGGGCCTGCTCTCACCTGGTTCCTGTAACAAACCTAAGCCAGGTCTCCTGGCTGCTGAGCTTTGCCCGCTATCCTCTGCTCTCCTGTAGCAGCCAGAGTGTCCCTACTGAGAACACAAGTCAGATCCAGTCACTCCTCTACTCACGGCCTTCCTGTGCTGCTCCTGTTGCACTCCAGATAAAAGCCAGAGCCTTCATGGTGACCAGTGCGCTCCCCCCAGGCTCCTGACCTCTACCCCACACCCCACTCCCTGCACAGGCGCTGGCCTTGCTGTTCCTGGGGAAGCCAGCGTGCTCCACCAGGGGGTCCACATTTGCTCTTCCCTGTGCTCAAAATATTGTTTCTTCACCCGTCTGCCCAGCTGGCTCCTCACTCCCTCTGTGTCTCCAGTCCCCTGTCAGCTCTCTGCTATCCTATCTCCTTTCCCTGGTGTACTTTGCTACTTTGCGTCTGTCCATATATAACATACTGCATTTTTTTATTTGTTTATCCTATTTATTGGCTCTGATAACTAGAATGTGAAGTCCCAGAAGGCCACTTAGGCAGCTCCATTCACCGCTGTACCCCTGGCAATCCAAACCGCCTTGGGCAGATAGTGCTCAATGAATTATTGTCGAATTAATGAACAAATGGGATTCAGTGTTCCTTCAGGGAGCATATAGTTTATCGGGGAGACAAAACAGCTTCTGGGAACACAGAATAGAATTTGGTAGGTGTTAAAAATTCGGTGGCAGCCACTAAGTCATTTTAAATTCCAGCACATTGCACAGCAAAATTGTACCTGTTTTCTCTGCCACATTGTAAATAATCGTGTCTCTAAAAACAGGGTAGAAAAGGAACACACACAAATGAATCCTTCCCAATATAGACAGTGCAGTAGTTAAAATCACCATTTTCTGTTTTTGCCTTTCAATGTAATGTAACTTTTTTTTTTTTTTGAGACAGTCTTGCTCCGTCTTCCAGGCTGGAGTGCAGTGGCATGATCTTGGCTCACTGCAACCTCTGCCTCCTGGGTTCACGCAATTCTCCCGCCTAGGCCTCCCGAGTAGCTGGGATTAGAGGGGTGCACCACTATGCCTGCCTGATTTCTTTGTATTTTAGTAGATAAAGGGTTTCTCTGTGTTGGCCAGACTGGTCTCAAACTCCTGACCTCAAATGATCTGCTCACCTTCGCCTCCCAAAGTGCTGGGATTACAAGCAGGAGCCACCACGCCCAGCCCTATTGTAACGTAACTTTTGCACACATCCCTATTGCATGCTTGGTTTTTATGGCTGCGTGCAGCCACGGCAGTCCTCAGTCCTCTTTCGTCTGCCTCGAGGCCAGTGAGTGCCTTCTCCATACTGCTAAGGTGGACGCCTGATCTTGGTGATGTCGGTGTTGACACTCAGGAGATGAAGAGCCTGGTGGAAGTTCACCAGGGGTCTTTTCTCCACCCTGTGTAGTCCCTCATGAACTCCTTGGTGGGCACAGCTATGCCTCAGATTTGTTCTGGGTGTTCCCACCGCATCACCTCTGCCCCACTCAGGCAGAACGCGTTAGGCTAGGATGCCCAGTAAGTTTGAGATAAAATGGAGTTGGCTGCAGGTAGGAGTTATGGGGAGAGGCACGCAGCACCAGGCACCCTGTGCCGAAATACACGCAGGAGGAAGGCTGCCTGGCTTCATGTGGCTTATCCCTAGGGAGGCTGTGAGCCTCA
Organism: Papio anubis; assembly: GCF_008728515.1. Lineage (NCBI taxonomy): Eukaryota > Metazoa > Chordata > Mammalia > Primates > Cercopithecidae > Papio > Papio anubis. The sequence goes on from NC_044987.1 coordinate 113,233,103, forward strand.
TTTTCTAGCCGGTGGCAGTCCTTGATCACCCAGGAGTGGAGCTTCCTGCCATCCTTGGACTTCCCCTCATGCCAGGCACTGGGCTGTGGACATAATGAAAGCCCTGGAAATGGGGGTACAGTTTGCAGAGCTTCCAGGGAGCATCCTCGTGGTGGGGTGTCTGGGAGGCTCTGACTGCTCTCTGCTCTCATCCCTGCCCAGCTCCCCCTCCGGGGCTCCGCGGGACACTGGATCTCCAGGTTATCCGCGTGCGGATGGAGGAGCCCCCAGCGGTCAGCCTCCTGCAAGACTGGTCCAGGCACCCCCAGGGCACCAAGCGTGTGGGAGCAGGTGACACCTCAGACTGGCCCACGGTTCTGTCAGAATCCAGCACCACTGTGGCGGGGAAGCCAGAGAAAGGGAATGGGGTGTAAATTCTTGCTTTCCTGGGGAGGGAGGGAGCGGGGGAGGGAGGAGGCAGCGTCCCCCTGTGGCTTATAACTCAGAGCTGCCTGGCTCACCCATCTGGTGGAGAGAGTAGAAACAAGTGCCAGGGCAGGAGGGGGCTGGGGCAACATCCACTGTTATTTCGGGGCACTGAAAAGTGTCTGTTCCTGGCCAGGCCTGAGGTCGGCAAGGGTGGTTGAGGCTGTTGTGCAGTAGGGCACTGGGCCTGTGGAGAACACCTACCCCAGTCCTTCGCTGACCCCCACCTCTCTGTCCCCCGTGACCTCCTCCCACCCTCCCCCCGCTCCCCACCATTCTCCCTTGGCACAGTGCCTTACACAAGAGTGGTCATAAGGGGGTTTGAACTGAGTCCCACTACCTCGGGGGACACCTCCCCTCCCCACTTGTTCAGGCTCCTAAACCAGGAGGCCTCCATTACCTCTTCCTGTCCCACCCCTGCAGAGGCCTGAAGCTGGGCCTGGGCACCCCATTCACTCCTGTTCTCATTTACATCTGTTTTCCTGTTGTATATATCACCTTTGTTGACAATAAATTATTTTTTTTTATTAAGAGTTCCGTCTGGGCCATCATTGGGGAAAGGGGTTTGCTAGCAGGATACCTGGCTGCCTAGAGCAACCTTGAGGGACAGGAGGTTGGAGAGATAGTCTTAGGGGAGCCGAGGAGCCCTCTCCCGAAGGTGGGACAGCACCAGGGCAGACTCTGTGGAGCCCAGGGACGAGGCTGACGTGCTGTCAGTCACCTAATGGGCATCACCCTTGCGCCTCTGTGCTCTCTGGAAATGGGGTCAGAAACAATTTTCTTCAGCATTATACCTTCTGGCTCTCACCTGGTAGGCCTCTGCAGGGTGCTGTAGAAGCCCAGGGTGCTCACAACCAGAGGGATGGGGTAGCCTGAGCTTGCTTGCTTTTGCTTTTCTTTTCTTCTTCTTTTTTTTTTTTTTGAGACAATTTCATTCTTGTTGCCCAGGCTGGAGTGCAGTGGCATGATCTCCGAGGCTCACTGCAACCTCCGCCTCCTGGGTTCAAGTGATTCTCCTGCCTCAGCCTCCCTACTCCTAGTAGCTGGGATTACAGGCACCCACCACCATGCCCAGCTAATTTTTTTTTTTTTTTTTTTTTTGAAGTAGTCTTGCTCTGTCGCCCAGGCTGGAGTGCAGTGGCGATCTCGGCTCACTGCAGGCTCCACCTCCCGGAGTTCACGCCATTCTCCGCCTCAGCCTCCGATGGCTGGGACTACAGGCGCCCGCCACTGCAGCGGCTAGTTTTTGTATTTTGGTAGAGCCGGGGTTTCACCATGTTAGCCAAGGATGGTCGATCTCCTGACCTGGAGATCACCGCCTCGGCCTCCCCAAGTAGCTGGGATTTACAGGCTTGAACCACAGCCCGGCAAATTTTTTGTATTTTTAGTAGAAATAGAGTTTCACTATGTTGGCCAGGCTGGCCTCAAACTCCTGACCTCAAGTGATCCACCGCCTCAGCCTCCCAAAGTGCTGGGATTACAGGCGTGAGCCACCGGTGCCCCACTTGTCACAGGCTTTTTTTTTTTTTTTTTTTTTGGTGGGTCTTACTCTGTCGCCCAGGCTGGAGTGCAGTGGCCAGATCTCGGCTCACTGCAGCTCCGCCTCCGGTTATGCCATTCTCCTGCCTCAGCCTCCCGGTAGCTGGGACTACGAAGCCCACCACCTCGCCCGGCCCCTGGTTTTGTATTTTTTAGTAGAGGCGGGGTTTCACTGTGTTAGCCAGGATGGTCCTGGATCTCCTGACCTCGTGATCCGCCCGTCTCAGCCTCCCAAAGTGCTGGGATTACAGGCTTGAGCCACCGTGCCCCGGCATCCTGAGCTTTCTAGGAAGTGAAATGGCAGACCAGCTTACAGGTGGCAGATGCCTCCTCACTGTGATGGTGAGGTAGGCACAGGGTCCTCAACTCAGCCCCGCCTTCTCCAGCCCTGCAGGCCTGCACCCTCAGCTTCTACCTTCATCCCGCAACCCTTGGCCCTGATGAAACCCAAAGCGCTTGCTGGTTTCCCCTATTCCCTGTGGGACCACGAGGGGGGGACCACTTTGGGTCTCTTCACCCAGTTCCCTTACCTTCATAAACTAAACCAACAGGTGCCAGATCTGTGTGCGGTTTCCGCTTTGGTCTTAGATGGAGCACAGGCCCCTCTCAAACCCCTGGCTGCACTGTCCTGTTTAGGCAATTTGTGATAAGCGGGACTGCCTCTGTACCTGCTTTGACAAGTATTTTACCCCTGGGAGAAGTGGGGGCACAGGTGAGACGGAGGGTACCTATTCCTGTAGGATTGCTAAAAACTGCCACTTTTGTGTGTGTGTGTGTGTGATGGAGTCTTGCTCTGTCGCCAGGCTGGAGTGCAGTGGCATGATCTCAGCTCACTGCAACTCAGCCTGTCAGGTTCAAGCAATTCTCCTGCCTCAGCCTCCCAAGTAGCTGGGATTACAGGCGTGCTCCACCATGCCTGGCCATTTTGTATTTTTGGTAGAGACAGGGTTTTGCCATGGCCCGGCCAGGCTGATCTCAGACTCCTGACACCTCAAGTGATCCACCCACCTCGGCCTCCCCAAAGTGCTGGGATTACAGGTGTGAGCCGCCCATTGATGCCCAGCCAGCGTGAATTTTGAGACCCCAACCCGGGGAAGTTCATCTCAGGCAGACCCAGGGTCTGAGCCTGGAGTAAGCGTGTGCTGCATGCTCGCCTGATGGGGGTGTCACCATGTGCCAAGCCAGGTAGAGGGGGTCCGGCTTGGTGGGCTCCTGAGACATGGTCCCTTCTCCCCATCCCCGGCAAGCTCAGGAGGAGCCTAGGAAATGTGCAAGTCTTTGTCTAGGGACATTAAAGACAGTGAGGTGTGGTGGACAGAAGGCAGTGGCCAAGGCTTCAGGATGCCTTAGCATACGAGGTGGCTTCCCCCGCACTGCATGATGGCAGGCAGGCCACCGGAACTCCCGTATACAAACACCATGATCCACCAGATTGTAAAACTTGGATCCTACCTGATAGGAAAAGAATAAATAATGCTAAAAATCTGGTTCTGCAATCTCAAATACTGCAAATGGTTTTCTCCCATCCTTTCAATCCTGTGACTTGTGAGCTTTACATTTCTGCCAATATTAATGCTTTTAAAACAACATGACTGTGTTGCTGGGTGTGTTTACATTTGAGAAAACATGTAAACGTTTGTTGTAAAATTGTGAAGCTAAATGCCGCTTTGCTGTTCTGTGATTAATGGCTTAGCCCTCTAGACTGTAGGCTCCTGCGGCAGGGACCAGGTTGTATTGACTTGGTTTTTCCAAGTGTCCTGCCTGGGGCCTGGCTTTACATAATGGAGTGCTCAGTAAATGTTTCTCAGTGCCCTCTGGAGCTACAATATTCCTGTGTGACATTTTTTCTAGTGCGTGCTGGTCCCTGAAGTGTGGTTCTCAGCAGGGTGGTTGCCAGTGACTGTGGGTGGGAACTTCATCCCATTGTGGCCAATAGGGGTCTCCCAGCCTCAGCCGGGACCCTGGGGACTATGTGAGGTGTGTGTGGCCAGCAACTGCGTGTGTGTGTGGCACCTCTGGGCTCCAAGAAAGAGTTGGAGAAAGTGGGGCTGAGGGGTCTTGACTCCAGCCGAGCTGGAAGGACCTTACTGACAGATTGCCTAGGGCTTTCCTGCTCCACACTGGCTTGGAGTCCCTGACGCCCTGATCCTGCATCCTGGTGCAACATTGGGAAGCTCTGCACAAATGTCAGTGACTCTCAGGGCTGGTGGTGGCACCTTCATCCATTAATGGTGTGAAGCCCAGCCATGCATTTAGTTGAAGAGGTTGGGGAAAGAGGTGCCACTGCCCTGACTGCTGAGCCACACACCCATTCTGACTTCCCAGTCCTCCTTGGCTCTCTAAACCAGCCCTCCTGCCCTCCCAGCTGCCTTCCTAGGATCCCAGGTGTGCAGGAAGATCTTTTAGGATACTAACAAGAAAAACTTTCTACATTCCCAGTACTTTTTGACACCAATGTTAGTGGGGAGGGGGCGCCCACACCAATTCTCCCACCTCTCCAGACACCAGCCGGCTGTCCTAAAATTCAGTTCTGGCCTCACTACCCAGAGTTAGCCGGACCCACAGGTCTTGAAGGGCTCAGTCCCAGCACAGACTGCCCCTGCTTTAGATACCAGTTCTAGGTCCCAGCTTGTCACCTGCACTTCTGACCAGCCCAAATTTGGAAGTTCCACAACCCCCTCCTTAGGTTGGATAATTTGCTGTATTGGCTCACAAAATCAGGAAACAGGCGGTGAGTGGTGACTCAGGCCTGTAATCCCAGCACTGTGGAGGCCGAGGCGGGGTGGATCACTTGAGATCGGGGAGTTGGAGACCAGCCTGGCCAACATGGCCAAAACCCCATCTCTATTGAAAATACAACAATTGGCACAGTGGTTAGGTGCCTGTAATCCCAGCTACTCGAGAGCTTGAGGCAGAATCACTTGAACTCAGGAGGTGGAAGTTGCAGTGAGCGAGATCGCCACCACCCTCCAGCCTGGGTGACAGAATGAACCCTGTCTCAAAAAAAAAAAAAAAAAAAAAATTAGGAAACATTGCCGAGTTTGCTACATTTTACTTACATTCCCTGATTTTTGTGAACCATTACAGCAAATTATCAAACCCTAAGGAATGGGTTGTGGGAACTAAAATGGTTTATAAAGGATGTCACACAGGATATAGACAAACAGGTGATAAGGCTACTGAGGGTGAGGTTCAGAACCATTCCAAGCACAGGAGCTTCTGTCCTAGTGGGTTGGTTGAGCCACCCCCTCTGGCATGTGGGTGCTGTCACTGACCTGGAACCTCCCAAAACCCCATTAGTTGGGTTTTGATGGAGGCTTCATTAGGCTAATTGATTAAATCATTGGCCACTGGTGATTGGTTCAATCTGCAGCCCTCTTCCCTCCCGAGGTCTGGGGTGAGGATGAAAGTTGCAATCCCCTAATCACGTGGTTGGTTTCTCTGGCCACTGGCTACATCCTCAAAGTCATCTCATTGTGAACTCAGGTGTGGTGAAAAGAGATTCATTATGAATAACAAAGATGCTCCTCTCTCCCCATCACTCCAGAAATTCCAGGAGTTTTACGTTCTGGGCAAAACCCCGGATGAAGACCAGATATATATGCCTTTTTTTTTCTTTTTTTTTTTTTTTTTTTTGAGTGGGAGTCTTGCTCTGTAAGCCCACACTGAATGCAATGGCATGATCTTTGGCTCACTGCAACCTCCACCTCCCGGTTCCAGTGATTCTCCTGTTTTCAACCTCCTGAGTAGCTGGGATTACAGGCGCCCACCACCATGCCAGTAATTTTGTATTTTAGTAGGGCGAGGTTTCATCATATTGGCCAGGCTGTTCTCTTGGCCAGACTGATCTCGAACTCCTGACCTGCATTGATAACTCTCCTGCCTCGACCTCCCATAGTTCTGGGATTACAGGGTGGAAGCCACCACACTTTCGGCTGTTTTTTGTTTTGTTTTTTTTTTTTGAGGCGGAGTCTGCAGCTCTGTCGCCCAGGCACGGGATGCGGTAAGCGCGATCCTGCGGCTCACTGCAAGCTCTCCAGCCTCCCGGGACTGCGCCATTCTCCTGCCTCAGCCTCGAGTAGCTGGGACCTGAGGCGCCCGGCAGCGCCCGGCTAATTTTTTGTATTTTTAGTAGAGGCGGGGGTTTCACATGGTCTCGATCACCGTGAGCTGTGATCCAGCCGCCTCGGCCCTCCCAAAGTGCTGGGATTACAGGGGCGTGAAACCACGGCGCCCGGCCTGTTTTTTTTGAGACAAGGTCTTGCTCTTGAGGCCCAGGCTGGAGTGCAACAGCATGATCTCGGCACACTGCAACCTCTGCCTCAGGGTTCCAGCAATTCTCCGGCCTCAGCCTCCCGAGTAGCTGGGATTACAGGTGCTTGCCACCACCATGCCCAGTTAATTTTTGTATTTTTAGTGAGATGGGGTTTCACACCATGTTGGCCAGGCTGGTCTTGAATTCCTGACCTCAGGGGCATCCACTTGCCTTGGCCTCCCAAAGTGCTGGGATTACAAGCGTGAGCCACCGCACCTGGCTGATATCTGTCTTTTTATATCACAATGCTGGTAATCCTCCCTTTCTTGTGGACAAAGCTAGTCTGAGACAAGGGAACAGTCGCCCCTGCCCCCCTTGAAGAGAAACTGGAGCATGTGGGAGTGCGAATGGGAATGGGGGACACTGGCTAGGCCCCTGCCATACCCCAGTGGTGGAACTGGTCTGGTCCAGGCCCTGAGGCTTTCCAACAGATGCTCCTGCAATCTGAGCTTCCTGTTTCTCTGCAGAAAATGTGGTAGTCACCCCCACCTCCACCCCACACACAGCTGAGCTGCTGTGTGGCTCAAATGAGACTCTGCATTTGGGGCCCTTTGTAAACTGTAAAATCCTGCACACCCCTAAGGTGTGGTAGAAGATGGGGGCTGGGATGGGAAAGGGTCTCTAATGGACTTGCAGACCCTCTCTGCCACCGGAGTCTCTTGGGAGGGGGGCACCCTACTGAGGCTGCTTGCAGGTGCAGAGACAGGGAAGGGGCTGCAACACCTCCTGGGGTGTCTGCCTTTCTACCTCCCTGAAGCCAGGTGCCTCAGCCCAGAGCCATCATGCCACCAAATCTGCTCAATCCTTTTCTCCCCTAGAGAGAACATCCTCATTCTCAGGACAAATGTAGTTCTAGGATGGAAAGTCTGTCACCCCGAAGGGCCCGCTGAATGCCAACACCTCCCGGCAGTTTTACTCTGCGTGTATGTTTTCAGCTGTTCAGGTGGGAAAGCCTACAATCATCTTTAACCCCTCTCTCTCATAACCCCAACCCATCCGAAAGCCTATTGGCTGCACCTTTCAAATACGTCCCAAATCTGATCACTTCTCACTACTTCCACTGCTGCTGCCTGGCCCCAAGCCACTGGCATCTCTCCCTTGAATTGTCGTAAAAGCCTCCTTGCTAGTCCCCCGGGTCTGCTTCTGTCATGCCCTTTCACTCAGTTCTCAACCCGGCAGCCAGTGAGATCATGTCACTCCGGCGGCAACTCATCCCACTCCCAGGGAAAACCACGACGGTAGCCCACCAGGCCTGGTTCCCATCGCCACACACCTCCTCACTCACTCTGCTCCAGGCTCATTGGCCCCTTGATCTTCAAACAGGACAGGTATGCTCCTCTGCCTGGGTTGCTCTTCCCCTAGATGTCTGCAGAGCTCATGCCTTCACCTCCTTCACGTCTTTTTTTTTTTTCTTAGCCTCCCAAAGTGCTGCGATTACAGGTGTGAGTCACCACACCCGGCCTCCTTCAAGTTTTTACTCAAGTGTCACCTTCTCAGTGAGGGCTTCATGAACGCCCTCGGTACTGCAGTTTATCTTCCACCCTCTCACCCCTATACTCCTGATCCCCCTTAGCTGGCTCTGTTTTATTCTGATGTCACTTAATACTGACTCTCTTGTTTGTTGTGTGTCTTTCTCAAAGTGAAAAGTAAGCTCCCGGAGGGCAGTTTTTTTGCTGTGATCTCGGCTCACTGCAACTGCTGCCTCCCGGTTTCAAGCGATTCTCCTGCCTCAACCTCCCAAGAAGCTGGGATTACAGGCGCCCGCCGCCATGCCTGGCTAAATTTTTTTTTTTTTTTTTTTTTAGTAGAGATGGGGTTTCACCATGTTGGCCAGGCTGGTCTCGAACTCCTGACCTCACATGATCCACCCACCTCAGCCTCCTACAAAGTGCTGGGATTACAGGCGTGAGCCACCGCACCTGGCAGGCAGAGATCTTTATTTTGTTCACCAATCTATCTAAAAGCCTAAAACAATGCCTTGCACATAGTAGTTGCTCAATAGGGATTTGCTGAATGAATGAATGAATTTGCAGATTTAGAGAGGGGGTAAATGTGTGGCAGTAATTCATCTTTGAGGAGAACTGGGAGGGCTCATGGATTTGAGTAGGTGAAATTTGAACTGGATCTTGAAGCGGTTCTGGAAGCTGAGGTGGGTGACGGGCAATCATCTATCAGCTTGAACAAAGGCATGGAAGGAAGAGAGATTGGCAGCAGGGTGGGAGTTAGGGAGAAGTGTGATCAGTGATAGTTAGAGAGGTTATTGCAAAGTAACGTGAGGCCAGATTGAGCAAAGTTTTGAAAGCAGGTTAAAGGCTTTTCCTACAGCCAGGACCAGCTACATAATTTGTGGGGCACAGTGCAAAATGGAAATGCATGGCCCCTTTGGTCAAAAATTTCAAGATGGTGGGCCGGGCGTGGTGGCTCATGCCTGTAATCCCAGCAGTTTGGGAGGCCGAGGCAGGTGGATCACTTGAGGTTGGGAGTTCGACACCAGCCTGGCCAACATAGTAAAACCCTATTTTTACTAAAAACATAAAAAATTAGCCAGGCGTGGTGGTGGGCACCTATAATCCCAGCTATTCGGGAGGCTGAAGCATGAAAATCACTCGAACCTGGGAGGTGGAGGTTGCAGTGACCTGAGATCGCACCACTGCACTCCAGCCTGGGCTACAGAGCGAGATCCAGTCTTTAAAAAACAACAACAAAAAAATCAAGATGGTGACAGCAGAACAGGGCCCTCCTAAGCACAGGGCTCTGTGTGACTGCATGGGTCATGGGTCCATGAAGCCAGCCCTGCCTATAACCTGTGAGGGAGCTGGTGATAGCTTTCTAACAGAGCAGAGATGTTATTGGAGCTGGACTTTGGGAAGATTATTCTGACATGTCTGGTGCAGTAGGTTGGAGGGAGTCTAGGCAGGGAGACAAGCTCAGCAGCCTTGTGCAAAGCCAGCGAGGAAGAGAAAAGGATAGTTAGGGTAGGGGTCGGGGCTGAAGATCAAAGGGCAAGGGTGAGGCAGGGGTTAGAGCTAGAGTGAGAAGCTTGGAGAAGATGGAGTCTATTTAGACGAGAGCGTGGACCAGGGAGAGACTGCTGGAACACCGACCACCAACTGCTTCCTCTCTCTTTTCCCTGCTTTCCAGACCCTGGCATTAGAGGTGATATCAGGCACAGGAATCAGCAGTGTGTCTCCCTTTGGCCACCAGAGGGCAGATGATTCTCAAGGATTGAATTTGGGTCGGGGGAGTGAAATATTCTCTGTCCTCTTCTATCTTGCCCTCACCTTCATGGGTGTGCCTTCACCACCTTCTTCCTCAACGGTTGGGTGCCTGAATAGAGCTAGCATGGGGCATGGGGAGCAGTGCTGGAGTTCCAGGGATTTACTAAGAGTGTAGTGATACCTGTTGCCTTAGGAAGTACTTTCATACCCTGGTAATTACATCTGCTCAGATGCCTATTTCTCTGATTGGTGGGATGAAGGCTGGCTCAAGATGCTGTAGCTGGGAGTTGGAGGTCAAATAGCAGGGGTCCAATCAGCAGTTTTCCCAATAACTCTTGGGGCCTCTCTGCTCCTGTACCTTTGGGAACCTGTTGCCTGAGCCTGGTTTCTGACTTCTGTGGGGCCTCTGCCTCCTGCCCACCTTAAGCCACTGACGGGAGGGTGTGGTTCCAACATGTTCCAGGTACTATGGGTGAGGACAGCTTGGCGCTGGGGAAATCAGCCCAGGATACTGCCTGTCCTTGGTAACACAGTGTAAGGGGAAGTGAGGAGTGGACTGCAGTTGCCATACAGACTTCCTGTTAGTCAAGGGCTCTTCAAAGCTGAGGACCTCCGAGTTCATGAATCCAGTGGCTTCACTTTACTGATGGGGAAAATGAGGCCCAGAGGAGGAAAGAAAATAAACTTTAAATGTCTTATCTTGCAGAGGCATTTTAAAAGGTAATTGAAATTTAGAAATGTCATTTCGAATGTCAACGCAGGAACAAAGCCATAGGAAAGAGGAGCCTAAACTCAGTGATGTTATGTGATTTTTCTAAGATCACGCAGCATTTGCGCTTGGCAGAGCTGGGGCTGAAATGCAGGGCCCTGGACGCTCCCGCATCCGGTGCAGAGGATGCTGCCCTGGGCCTTCCTGGGGCTTTGCCGAGCCCTGCAGACTAGATGCGGGAATGCACGGATGGATCCAAAGAAGCCAAGATAGACGGTGGCAGACAGGCAATAGACTGATGCTGCGTTTGACAGGTATGTTGATAGGCTAGCTGATAAAAAGAAGATGGATTTTATGAGCTGACCGACAGATGGACAGAAATGCAGATAGGAAGCTGCTATAGAACCAGAGGATGCCAATCGCAGGGACGGCTAACAATCTTGTTTTGTATTTAGTCAAATCACAAGCACGAACAGGTGACCCATGCTTCCTGTTCAAGGTTTGAAAATATCCGAAAACTGACGGAAAGACACGAAGCGAATCAGATTCCGAGAGTCACCCGGGGAAACGACCGGGTGCTCGGAGGGCCTCGGGTGTTGCCGGAAATGGCCGACGACCGCCCTAGGCAGGGCGGTGGGAGGGGGCGTGGCCGGCTCAGCACGCGGAGCAGCTTCGGGTATTTCCGGAAACTGCCGAAAGCCCTCTTGAAGTGGGCGGGGAAAGGCCGGTGGGCGTGGCTGGATGTCTGTGGACGGGGGCTGAGGGGGTAGGTAACCGGGGTCGCTTCGTGGATTTCCGTAAACAGAGCCGAAGCTTCGTCTTCTTACGAGGAGGTGCGCGCGTCCCCGGGGGTTACCTTCTTCGGCTGTTTCCGGAATTCACCCGTAGTCTGTGGCCGGGAGGAGAAGGCGCGCCCCACCTCCCGTTTCTAGCCGCTTCGGATGTTTCCGGCTGCTGCCGGCGGAAAGAGCCGAGGGCCGGCGGTGGTGGCGGCCATGTTGGGAGCAGCAGGTCCGGCGGCGGCTGCCTGTGTGCCGGGCGCGGAGCAGTGCCGCTGAGGGCAGGGGAGGAGCGAGGCAGGCGGCCGGCTGCGGCGGCAGAGAGTAGGCGGAGCGGCGCGGCCCGGCCGAAAGGCGGCACAGCCCAGCCGGGGGTCGGGGGGGTGCGGTCCGGAGCCGCTCGGAGCCGGCGCGGCCTAGCCCGAGCGGCGCATCCCCGGGCTGGCGTGAGCGGCTGCCCGGCCTCCCCGCACCCCCGGCCGGGGCCCATGCGGCGGGTGCTCCTGCTGTGAGAAGCCCCGCCCGGCCGGGCTCCGCGCCTTCCCTTCCCTCCCTTCCTCCAAGCTTCTCGGTTCCCTCCCCCGAGATACCGGCGCCATGTCCAGCGCTCGGACCCCCCTACCCACGCTGAACGAGAGGGACACGGAGCAGGTAAGGAGCCCCGAGGGCTCCCCGAATTCTCTGGCTGGGCCCCTTGCACCTTGCGGAGCCTCCTCCCTCTTCTGCTCTCCTCGTGCCCCTGCTGCCATCCTGCAAGCCTCGGCTGCCCTGTCATCCGGCTCCCGGCTCCAGCTCCGCACATCCCGCTTCCGAGTCCTGACCTGGGACCCACCTCGTCCTGACTCCAAGCTGCACACTTGTCTTTCTGCCAACCCCCTCTCCCCTCACCGCCCTCCTGCGCTCTTCCGTGTCACCTCCCCAGCTTCCCTTTCTCTTCCCTTTTTCTCTCAGGGGCCTTTCTGGTCTTCCTCCACCCACGCTTAAAGCAGCCACCCTCCCGCTCCTCGAATAGCAGCACCCGGCGATTTGCCACAGATCGTTGTCCACCTCTCCCTTCGTCTCTCCTGCCTCGCTTCCCCTCCGCCCGCACCGGTTCTGCCAGTCTCTGGTTATCACCCTCAGGGTCCTTGCCCTGGACTGCGCTCTCGATCCCTGGCCCCTTGCAGTTCCCCCAGCTTTTTCTATCCTGCTTCTTCGTTTTCCAAATTGTTCTCTCCCTCTTGCTTGCAACCCACCAGCTCCACCCTCATCACCTTTCCAAATCCTTCGCCTACTCTTTGCTCATCACTTTCCCTTCTTTGCTCCAGGAGCTCCCTGGATCCTGGCGCTGGCATTTGTCGCTTCCGTGTTTCCCCACAGCTGTCATGCGCATAGTTTTCCCACAGGTTGCCTTTGGGGTTCCAATCATCACTCCCTTCAGAGTCTTTGGATCCCTCTTGTTCTCTTGCCCTCGGGTTTGGCTTTTAGGTCCCGGGGTCTCCTGTTTCTCTCTGTGAGGGTTCTACTAGGCTCTTCCTCCCAACCGAAAGACACTTGGCCCCACCGTATTAACACAACCTGTTGCTCAGTCCTTTCCCAGACCTCGCTGCATCACAATTTTTGCCTTTCTGTCTTCGTACGCTGAAACACAAACCATGATGACTTTCTGTGTCTTCACTCCCGTGCCTGGCACTTAGAGTATTTTCTTTCTTGCTTGTTGCCTTCCTGTTTCTCCACCCTCACCGCATCTTCCTTACTGTACCTTTTACTCAGCGTTGCCTTTCATCTCCACGTTAGTCTCCTGCCTTCTTCATGTCCTGTGTATCCCCCCACCATGCTTGGATCCATTCTGTTCCTATTGGCTAAGTCTTTGTAATTCCCAGGAAGTCCGGGTGTTTTGCATGCTAGTTTCTCGAGCTACACCTCAGCCTCACGACTGCACGGTCCCCCTCATCCTGGCAATCACTGCTATGGTTTGTCACCCAAGTCTTAGCCTTTCTGTGTCATCTCACTTTTGATCCCAGAGGCGTCCACTTTCCACCCCTCCCCTTTCTTTTACCGTCTCTAGCGTCCTTTGCTGACTGCTCTGTGCAGAGGCCCCTGCCTGTCATACCTTTCTTGGTGGAGAACTTTACTAGGCCAAAAAAACTTGACTTGAAAAAGAAGTGCTTCCGCCCCGGGGCTGCTGTGCTTTTTGCCTTCTTTCCGCTCATTCCATCCTTTATGTTTCCCTCTTACTCCCCTCTTTCTTTGTAGCCCGGTAGAGCACTTGTTATATTCTCTTGCATGTGAACATTCTTTGAAAAATCTTACGTCCTTTCATTTACTGTGTTTTTCTATTTTGTTACCCCTGGCTCTCTGTCACCTGGGCAGTTAGGAACTCAAAAGAAGTTCTAGGCAGAGTTTTTCTCTGCAGGGTTGATCCTTTCATTACTTGTGGATTATTTGCTTCTAGGGGTGAAATAGGGGTTGAGAGGGGAGGGATGGTTGATTTCCATTTCATCACTGGGTTCGGCAGCTGGTTCTCATGGGACAGGTGGGTCTTCGGAGACAGAGGAGCATGTTCGGTGTCTCGCAGTCTTTCTCTCCCTTGCCTGCCGGCTGTTTATCTCTCCTTACTGGGAATTGCTTTCTCTAGGCCCTCTTGAGGTTGCTTTTTCCACCCTTTTTCCTCTCACAACCTCTGTTTTAGCAGGTAAACCCTGCTTAACCAGAGAACTTTCCCAGACTGTTGATCGTGAGCTGGTAGGAGGAGACCAAGTGACTGACTGGCACCCTCAGGCATTTGGGGAGTGGCGATGGAGTGCCTACTCTCTCAGTGAGGCTGGTGGGGAGCATTGTGTTCAGCAGAGCAGAGTAACAGACTGCCTCAGTGTGGTTTCTTTGTGCTGCTCACTACATGTAAATGCATTATTGCCATGGTATTTTCCTGTGATATGTGTGTTGATTTCCCCTCTTCCTTACATGCCTAGTGTACTGCTGAGCATATAGTAGGGATTCCACCGTAGTGCGCATCCACTGACTTCATGATAGCAGCAGTCAGTGACCATTTGGAAATGTAAGTAAGCTCTTTGATAACTTTGCCCAGAGCAGTAGCTGCATACGTTGTCATCCTGTTATGATTATTGATTACCCATCCTATTTCTACTCTTTATGGACTTAGATTCTCCTTAGCCCCTTCATACCTTCTACTGTTCTCAGGGTAGCCAATCACTGTATCGACTTAATATGAAGTCTCATTCCAGTAAAAGCAGGGACTTTGGAAAACCTTGGATGCACCTATCCCAGACACATTGCTGTATTCTTTCTTTCTTTTTTTTTTTTTTTGAGACGGAGTCTCATTCTGTCACCAGGCTGGAGTGCAGTGGCGCAATCTTGGCTCACTGCAATCTCCGTCTCCCGGGTTCAAGTGATTCCCCTGCCTCAGCCTCCTGAGTAGCTGGGACTACAGGCACGCACCACCGTTCCCGGCTAATTTTTTGTATTTTAGTAGAGACGGGGTTTCACTATGTTGGCCAGGATGGTCTCAATCTCCTGACCTGTGATCTGGCCTCCCAGAGTGCTGGGATTACAGGCGTGAGCCACCACGCCCCCGCGCTGGGCCTGATTCTTGTATTCTTTAAAATAGGAAAAAAGACAAACAGCAGCTCCTCAGGTCACAAGGCCAGGTATATCAAACATTGACCTCCGAGAATAGATCATGCCACCAAGTGAAAGAAACCTCTTCTTGGTCCTGTTGTGATTTTAGCTAAAGTAGTCATGGAAACTTGGTCATTACTATAGTCTTAATGTTATTTTTTTTAAAAAGGGGATTTAGTTGGGCTGATTTCCTCCCCTAAAGGTCTTCTGTCACCTTATTTAAATTTAAATTATTTAAACTGGTTTTACCAGAAAATAGGTAAACAAACACCACTGGTTGTCTCCAGTCTCTTTTCTTGCTCTTCCTCTCCCTCTTCTTTAAAAATGTGGCTGATGACAACCTGTTTCCAGGAGCCCTTTGATCACTCTGAAACACACAGACACAGAAAATGTTGAAGCATAAAAATAAACCTTGCGTTGCAGGGAGATTGCCTGTTTGCTGTCGACTTCGCTTATAACAGCGAAAGTAGGAGACTAAAAAAAAAGTCAAGCCCTGTCTTTAAGATGGTTTTTGTGACACCTGATTCCAGATGTGCTTGTTCACAGCCATAGACTTCTTGCTTTTGCAGAAGGAGGGTTCTAATCTGGGGCTGGTAGCTTGGGGGATTGTTAGTCTGTGAGCTGAGCTTTCAATTCACTTCTTTTCCAAATGGCTCTGCTGGCCTGGAAGCTTGGCAGTTGTGAAAGCAATCAGCAAGATGACTGTTTGCCTTCCAGCCAGCAGCAGCAGTCACAGGCAAGCCTGGAGAAAGGTCCAGCTTTCAGAGTTCACCTGCTAGAGTTCATAACACCTGGGGGAGAGGCTACTGGATCTGGGACCTGCCCCACCTCTGAGCCTCAGAAACTATGAGAGAGGGATTGAGAGAAAACTTGCCCCACTCCTGCTACAGTGGGAAGGGAGGGGGCAGCTGTCAGGCTTCTAGGTGGTGAGTGGCATTGTTTATTCTCTCAGTTCTAGAAAGGGGAGTTTGGAAGTACTGGTGAAGAAAACAAAGTTACAAGATCCTATAAATAGCCGAAGTACTCCAAACACTCTTCATTGGACCCCATTGTTGACTCTGGACATATATATAATCTTTTTTTTTTTTCTTTTTGTTTTTTGGACACAGAGACTTGCTCTGTCACCCAGGCTGGAGTGCAGTGATGCCATCTCGGCTCACTGCAACCTCCGCCTCCCGGGTTCAAGCTGTTCTCCTGCCTCATCCTCCCGGAGTAGCTGGGACTACAGGCGCCTGCCACCATGCCTGGCTAATTTTTGTATTTTTAGTAGAGATGGGGTTTTGCCATGATGGCCAAGCTGGTCTCAAACTCCTGACCTCAGGTGATCTGCTGGGTAAATATATTTTTTTTGTTTTTGGTGTCACTTAGGTAGATTGGATGAGCTAGCTAGCATCTCACTCCACACTCTGAGCTGTGCAGCCGTGTGTCCTGGTGCTAATTCTCACTCTGTCCTTTGATTCTGGCCAGGGGCTCCTTGATGGTGCTGCCTTCTGGTTAGGAATATGGGTGAATGTCAGACCAAATAGTGTCACTTTCAGCTTGACCGTAGGGATCTGGAATGACGTGTTGTTAGAGCAAGGGCTTTGGGAGTCCTTGGAGTTCGTAACCTTTGAACCTGGTAAAAGTAACTGTACCTAGTAAACTATAATAATTTCTCTCTGGTCAGGCACCATGGCTCATGCCTGTAACCCTAGCACTTTGGGAAGCCAAGGCAGGAGGATTGCTTGAGGCCAGGAGTTCAAGACCAGCCTGATCAATAAAGTGAGACTCCATACCTACAAAATTTTTTTTAAAATTTAGCTGGGCATGGTGGCACATGCCTGTGGTTGCAGCTACACAGAAGGCTGAGGCAGGAGGATGGCTTGAGCTGGGGAGGTCGAGACTGCATTGAGCTGTGTTTGTGCCATTGCACTTCAGCCTGGGTGACAGAGCAAGACACTATCTCAGAAAAAAAAAAAAAATTACTTTTCTCCAGTTTATGGACTTTGGGAAGTAGCTAAACAGATGGATATAAGGCAGTTGTTGAAACTTGGCCTGCTGCAGGTTCAAATAAAAGTTTACACAGGGATAACTGAATCTTTCAGACTAACCAAAGATTGGGCTGGAGATTTTTCTCAACATAAATGTCCTAAGCAGAGCTGGTGCCTGTGAGGTAGGAAAAGATTGAGACTGTTTGCTTAAGAGGTTTGCAGGGTTAGAGCTCTTGGGAGTCAGAACTTCTCAGACTAGATTGTTTCCCCTTTGGACAGAACAACCCAATTCTCTGTGGGCATTTGATCAGGACTAACCCAGGCCTTCATGAACTCTTTCTCATTGAGCACTTAGCCACCTGGCTGGCACTACTCTTCTCCCGGGAGCTTCCATGAGGTTCCTATATATGTATTATGTCGACTTGAATGAATATTTTATGTCTAGAGTGCAGCCAAGCCTCAGACTTTGTGGCCCATTATCGACAAATGGGGTAGGGGGTGGGCGCCACCTTTGGCCCTGTGATAGCTTCTCTGCTAAATGGACTCTCCCCAGCAGCACTTTGAAGCCCGTTAATGGATTGGAATGAAGTAACCTCAGCAGATGGAAAGAGTGAGGAGGGTGGTCATCTTCCTTCCCTGAGACTGCCTGATGAGGCTTTCCTACGGTAACCAGGGCCAGCCCCTATTCCCTCTGCTTGGTTAAGCTGTGGACTGGAGCTGCTAGGCCTCTGCTTTGAGAAGTGTAGAAAGGATTTTATTCTCTTTTAGCCATGGTGGGGCCACCAGTTTCCCCACTTTCCCATCAAAGCAAAAATTGAGAAGGATGTGGAAAGGGTGGGTGGAGTTTAAATCTGGCCCTTCCTCCTTCAGTGGAAGTTCAGCAAAATGACAAACCAGATAGGTGGCTGAATTTCCTTCTCTTGACGGGAGATTCCAGTATTTGTACGTTTTGTGCTTGAAGCTTGGATTCTCCAGGCTACCTCCCAGCCTTCATCAAACATGAGTGAGTCACAGAAGTGTTATCTATGCATTTTCCCCCTTCTGTCTCAGCAAAGGGAAGAGTAAGCCTTTACAAACCTGTGGGGGAGGAAGTCACCCTCTTCCCACTGCTGGAGAGCCAGGCTATCCCCAGGTTAACCCTGAAAGTTCTGACTCCTGAGCAGAATGTTACTGCCCCCCGCCCCCTTCCTTTATGGTATAGGCCATTGAAGGTCATTGCTCATCTTTTTTTTTTTTTTTTTTTTTTGAGACAGTCTTGCTCTGTCACCCAGGCTGGAATGCAGTGGCACGAGCTCAGCTCACTGCAACCTCCACCCACTGGGTTCAAGAGATTCTCATGCCTCAGCCTTCCAAGTAGCTGGGATTACAGGTGCGCACCTCCACACCTGGCCACTTTTTGTATTTTTAGTAGAGACGGGGTTTCACCATGTTGGCCAGGCTGGTCTTGAACTCCTGAACTCAAGTGATCTGCCTGCCTTGGCCTCTCAAAGTGCTGGGATTACAGGAGTGAGCCACCGTGCCCGGCATCATTGCTCATCTTTTAGACTGAGATGTTACAGCTGATTCTAAAACAACACCAAGAGAGAGTCTGGCCTCTTGATTTCCAGTTGTGTCTCAGAGGAGGAGGCATCCCAGTTCCTCCTCTTGCCCTCTAGACAGCTCCTCCTCTGATGAATATAAATAGGCTAGATCCCTTTATCTTCATATCTGTTTTTGTCTAGAATGTTTCAAGTTTCTCAAGCTAGGTGTGGTGGCTCACATCTGTAATCCCAGCACTTCGGGAGGCCAAGGCAGGAGGATCACTTGAGCCCAGGAGTTCAAGACCAGCCTGGGCGACATAGCGAGACCTCATTTCTACCAAAAAAAAAAAAATTTTTTTTTTTTTGAGACAGAGTCTTGCTCTGTCGCCCAGGCTGGAGTGCAGTGGTGTCATCTCAGCTCACTGCAACCTCCGCCTCCTGGGTTCAAGTGATTCTCCTGCCTCAGCCTCTTGAATAGCTGGGATTACAGGCGTATGCCACTGTATCCCACTAATTTTTGTATTTTTAGTAGAGACAGGGTTTCACTATATTGGTATCTTGAACTCATGACCTCATGATCTGTCTCAGCCTTCCAAAGTACTAGGATTATAGGCATGAGCCACCTTGCCGGCCAAAAAAATTTTTTAAAAGTTACCTGGGTGTGGTAGCACGTGCCTGTATCCCAGCTACTTAGAAGGCTGAGATGTGAGGATCACTTGAGCCTGGGAAGTTGAGGCTGCAGTGAGCTATGATCATGCCACTGCATTCCAGCCTGGGCAACAAAGTGAGACCCCATCTCAAGATAAATAAGGTTTGTCAGTCCCTGTGGGGGTTCTTTCCACAGATGTCTGTCTTTGGGTTGGCGCTTCCCCCACTTGCAGTTATTCCTTACATTTCTCATTTGAAAATGGCAAAAATGGCAAAAGTAAATCCATTTCCTTTTTACACCAAATTATTAGTTTTATGCTTATAAAACTAAATGAACAGAAGATTTGGTAGGAGAGGAGGGGAGATGGACACTGATACTGGTGGCTAGGTGATCCTGAGGGACAACTGGTGCCGGACAGGAAGAGAGGAGGGCTGTGTTCAGTGACTGGCTCCCAGCCACCTTTTTGGCCTTTTTCTTTTTAACATGAGGAAGGCGGAGCAGACCAGGGGCTTCTCTGTAGAACCAGTCAAGCTGGTTTTAGGCAGCCTCGGCCTATTTTCTTGTGTGCTCTTTGGGAAGTTGGCAATATGAAGGTCGGCCTCCTTTGGGGCTGTGTTTGTTGAGGCGGAAGTTTGGAAGCCATCTATTGTAAACAACCCCCTTCTCCCCAAACACTGAATGGGTTCTGAGCTGGTCCTTCACTCCAGGGAGGAGGCTTTCTCTCCGCCCTATGCTGAACTGAAGGCAGCTTTGCTTTATACACCTTTCACTGAAAGCTCTAAGCCATAGCTCCTTCTTGTGGTCCCTCTTCCCAATTCACAGCTTGGCAAAAGGCCCTCAGCCTGGCCAGGAGGAAGGAACTGGGTCTGCCTTTGGCTCCTCATTTATGGGTCTGGAAGAGGATCAGGACTCCTTACTGCTATGATTTGGCTGCTAAATTCAGTGACACCCCAGGCCTTTTTTGGTCCATGCAATGGGACTGTCTCTCCAGGCCTGCTGGGAAAGAAAAGAGAGAAAAAATAGCTTTTGGTCTGTGGCAGCTTACAGGGACTTCAGGAAACAACCTGTAGGAAAGGTGGGAGCTACGGGTCACCATGTGTGACCTGCAATAGCAGTAGGGAGTCTTTCTCAGGGAGCAAGGCCCAGCCAGGTAGGATTGTTTCCCAGTCTCCCAGCTAAGCAGGAAATGCCAAAATATGAATGTTTAGCAATTAGTGAGTGTGACTACCTGCAGACAGAGCTCCAGCCTAGACCTTGTCCTTGGGGGCTGGTCGCCCCTGTTTTTACTACAGTGAGCTACTCATTGCTTCTAATTACCATTTCAGTATGAGTTTTGCTTTGTTTTCTGATATCCCACGTGCAGCTCCCTTTTTTCTCCACCTTCTTTTTGTTGTGTTTTTTTGAGACGGAGTCTTGCTCTGTTGCCCAGGCTGGAGTACAGTGGCACAGTCTCAACTCATTGCAACCTCCGCTTCCCAGTTTCAAGCAATTCTCCTGCCTTAGTCTCCCAAGTAGCTGGTACTACAGGCGCGCCACCACACACAGCTAAGCTTTTTTTTTTTTTTTTTTTTTTTTTTTTGAGATAGAGTCTCGCTCT